>NW_022196900.1:81031636-81052240 GCF_008632895.1 Mastomys coucha | reverse complement strand
AAATCCGCCTGCCTCTGCCTCCCAAGTGCTGGGATTAAAGGCGTGCGCCACCACCGCCCGGCCTTTAAAAATAATTTTTAAATGTTTATGTATATTCATTGTTTCCACATACACACACACCCCACAGCGTGTGTGTAGAGGTCAGAGGACTGCTTGTGGGAGTTGGTTCCTCCCACTATGTGTGGTATGGGGATTGAATAATCAAATTCAGGCCATTGGGCTTAGCAGCATGTGATTTTACCTCCTAAACCGTCTCATTGACTCTACCCCCACCAGTGTAATCTTTAACCCGCCCCCCTCCTTTTTGTTCTGAATTGAATTCTGATAACCAGTTCAGCCTACAGACTGCAAAACCCTTCCAGATTCTTCCTGGCTGTCTCTTTCTAGAAGCATCCACGGCACAACTGGAGTTCAAGTTTATTGGGCTGCAGTTTCGAAGTGACATGGGGGATGAGGGGAAAGGGAATTGGTTAGAGATCAAGGCACTAAAGGTCACTGAAGGAAATCAGAAAAACCTCTTAATGCTGATGGCTAGAGAGGAGAATCTGGGGAGATGGGATGGGGCTAGGCAGTTTTTAGATGAAACTATCCCTGCAGGATTTGGGGGTCTTCCCACAAAATGTAGGACAGACAGGTGTATCCTCCCACTCCTGAAAGTCTACCTCCTCTTGGGATTGAGGACAAGGCCCTGCCACCTTAGAGGACCCATGTTCAAGACCTAGACCTAGTAAGTAGGGAAGGGAGGAGCCTGGACTTGGTAAGTCATGCTCTATAAAGATACAGCTCCAAGATTTGGAGTATGGAGATGTGAAGGCTTGCAGTGTCCACAAAGTCTGATGTTGCTTGTTGAACCCAAGTAGTCGACTGGTGCCACAGACTGGGTTTCAGCGGGGTCCCCTTGTTCCACGGGGTGATGAAAACTCTGGCTGGGTGGGCAAGGAATTCGGTGGGTGATAAACAGAGTTGACACAAAGAAGTGTGTGATCTGAATGTATTTCTCAAATATGGCATGAGGCTTTTACAGTCATTGCAAAAGAGAAAGAGAAATCTGGCAGCTCAGTACTCGAGGTACATCTGAGGTCACCTGAAACACACTGGGTCTAAAACAGCAGCCATCTCCTCTGGACTGGTGCAGCACCCCCGGGCTCCGAGCATGCTCGGGCCGCATGGGCCCGGATGGAGTTGGGGGGGTGCCTGCAGGTGCGCCAGCCAGGAGGGTAGAGGCTCAAACCTTGAATCTCGAATCTCCTGTCTAGAATGCTGACTGCTGCACACTGTCTCACACACACACACACTCGGCTCAAGGTCCTGCCCATCCTTAGTAAAATGCCCACTATGCTAATCTTCTGGGCTTATAGAGACTTGTCTCTTTCTTGCTAATTCCTAGGAGTGGTTCAGCTGCAGTACCTGACTGAGAATGAGGATTCTACTTGACCTTGCCCTGGGATAAGTCTCCCATTCTGTAAGCTTCAATGCCCTACCCACAATGCTGAAGGCAATTAGTCTGGATGGGTAACATCCTTTATGGAGTTCCAAGCCAGGGTTTGGCTAAGATGTTGGAACATTGGTAAAGGTCAGAGAGCAATGTCCAATTTTATCTAGCTATTAATAAATCATATCTTGGTGGGCACCTAGCACATGAGTTCGCAAGGACATACCTGGGATACCTGTGAGTTAGGGGATACCACGACTGACTGAATACCCAGGAGGCACAAACTTCCTTTGAAGTCATAATGCCTCTTGTCTGGGATCAGGCTTTTACCCCTGATATTGCAGATGTAACTGGAGTAGATGAGTGGGCATGGCAGACTGGGGACAGGAACAGAGCAAAGGGAAGAACATCTCTGTAGCTACAATAGGGATCCAGGACAGGGGATTCCTGGTGACTCTTGGAGTGGCCTTGTTGAAGTTAAGGGTTGCATCTGGCTAGAGGCAGCTACTTGAAGCCAAAGCTTGACAGCACTCATGTAGCAGGGCCCAGCCTCAGTTCCACAACACTTGAGTGTGCCTGTCATGCAGGCCTGTCTACAGCCCTTGGTGTAGCCTGAGCTGGACTATTGGAGATACAAAAATAGACAGGACAATTCATGTTACCCTTGTCCTTCCCCCAGCTCTCGAAGGCAAGAAGCCTTAATGAAACTAGAACTGAACTGAGCTCAGCTTCCCCATGAGATCAGCTTCCTCATGAGGACAGTTTCCCCATGAGGTCAGGCAGTCATTTTCCAGAAAACCAGTAGGTTAGAAATAAAGGGCCACATTCTGGAGACTTGGAAATTTCCACGTGATCCCGTGCATTAAGGTGCTATGCAAAACAGAGAGGGTCAGGCTTGCTCAACCCCAGGTAGGCTGGTTCTCCACAAATGTAGCTCCCTCTAGATTCCAGTGCTGAGCTTATTCCAGTCCAGTGGTTCTGAGGAAGCACTGTAGCCCTTGGGGCACATGGCTGGAGTGTCCTGCCCCTTGGAAGCAGGCATCCCCTTTGCAGGAAACCAGGGTATAGGTTATCTCCTGAAAGAAAATGGAAGGTTTGAAAGGTTAATGCTAGACAGAGGGGGGAGGTGGGAGCCCTGCTGTATCTGGGTCATGGCCCTCCCTTCCCAGAGCAGGCAGCAATGTACAAGATACATCTCTCTGAGGAGTGGACTCAGTGGGCGGTCTCTAAGGACCGGGTATGGGGAGCTGCCTGTTCTCTGTGATGCTCAGAGACCTGATTTCGGAAGCAGGACACTGCCTGGGAAAGTGCTGGAACACCCCAGGATGGGAGTGCAGCGCCTCTGTGAAGCCACAGCCCCACTTTGCCCCTGTAGGATATACAGGAAGCTCACAACCCAATACTCCTCTCAGCTCCTCCACAAGCACAGCTAGTTGTTCCATATCTCTTCAAAGCTTGCATGGAAGGAGAAAGAGGGGAGGGCTGGGTTAAGAGAAGGAACATGTTAGAAAAGGGGGCTTGTGGGAGAGTAGGAAACCCATCTTTGGGGAAGTTGATAAAGACCTCAAAGGTAGAGGTCAGCTAGATTAGATTTAAATATCATGCAGCCGGGCAGTGCTGGTGTACACCTTTAGTCCCAGGACTGAGCAGGCAGAGGCAGGCAGAGGCAGGCAGAGGCAGGCAGAGGCAGGCAGAGGCAGGCAGATTTTTTGTGAGTTCTTAAGGCCAGCCTGGTTTACAGAGCAAGTTATAGGACTACCAGGGCTACACAGAAAAACCCTGTCTCAAACAAAACAAAAAAACAAAACAACAATGACAACAAAAGATTTAAAGGTCAGGATGTTCACAGGGGACTGGTAAAAATTGGGCTGAGACCGGAAGATACGTCAAAGGGTAGTGTGGTTCAGTGGCAATAGAAGTCAGAGTTAGGGGCAGGAGCTGCAGGCTGGGGCAGCTGGGCTGAGGGTCAAGGGTGGGGCTTTGGCCAGAGACTGAGGATTTATTGAACAGTAGGCAGAGTGCCTCTCCACTGTATCAGTACAGTGTGCAGTGGTCAGGGCTGGACACCAAGTCCTCAGACAGCAGAGAAGGGCTGAACCTGTTTCATCTCTCACCCTACAACTAAGCCCACCGGGCCTTGTAATGGGAAGTGTTACACTGAATCACCTGAGTAAAGCATATCAGGCATCCCAGGATGGTGGGGCTTTTGCCAACCAGAGAGCCTATCTTAGTTTCTCCCATCATCGTATCATCGTAAAAGGGACTCTTCTCTCTCCTGTCTTTTTCTCTTTCTTTCTTTTTTTCTTCCTTCCTTCCTCCCTTCCTCCCTTCCTTCCTTTCTTTCTTTCTTTCTTTCTTTCTTTCTTTCTTTCTTTCTTTCTTTCTTTCTTTCCTTTCTTTCTTTCTCTCTCTTTCTTTCTCTCTCTCTCTTCCTTCCTTCCTTCCTTCCTTCCTTCCTTCCTTCCTTCCTTCCTTCCTGTCTCTGTCTCTGTCTCTGTCTCTCTGTTTTGTTTTGTGTTTTTTTCAAGACAGGGTTTCTCTGTGTAGCCCTGGCTGTCCTGGAACTCACTCTGTAGACCAGGCTGGCCTCAAACTCAGAAATCTGCCTGTCTCCACCTCCCAATTGCTGGGATCAAAGGCGTGCGCCACCACGGCCCAGCTTCTCTCCCGTTTCAGAATCTCTGTCCCCAGCCCTTGAACTGTCTCCCTCACCCCTTTCACCTTAGAGTGGTATCCCTTCTGGGTCCTAGCACGTCCTGCCCCCTACCTTGCAGTGCCATTCCCTAGATGTCCACCCTGCTGCCTGGTGGGAGCCCCTCACCTGCTGGGAGAACACAGCTCCAAAGCAGTGGAAGCTGCAGCTGGTCTGTGGCTGAGTTGAGTGCTCTGACCCCATTTCAAGTGGAGGACATCAGTCAGGAAAGGCCTATCTCCTTCACATGCTGCTTACTTGGACTGGAGCAGGGATCAGCTGACCTCTTGTCAGACTCTGGGCTTCCAGGAAGACCAGCAGTAGAACTGGTATGAAGAAGAGGGTGACACAGCAGGAAGTGGCTAGATCAAAGGTCACAGGTCAAGGGAAGGCTATGCAGTTTAATGGAAGAGGTGTACAGTCAGGAGAAGCAGCATCGTCTAATCTAGCAACAAGTCCAAGGCTCGGAATGGCCCCAGGGTCCAAGAAAGGCCAGGATCTCAGAGCAAAGGACACATTCCTTGGAGTAAAGCAGTCTTGTGGCAACCATTAGCTATAGACATCTTCTGAATAGGTGCTACAGTACTGCAGAGAGCGGAGCACAGCCCTGAGCAGCTCAGGGTTGTGAGCCTCAGCTCAGAGGCTGCAGAGGTTCTGATGGTTGTATTATACAGATGGATGAATTGAGGCCGGGGAGCAGGGGAGACAGCCTATAAGGAATAAGAGGTCCCAGGAAATCTATTTCCTCCCTGGAAGTCATACTGTCCGGGGGACAATAAGACACAAACTAAAAGAGACCTGCATTCTAGAAACAGGCCTCAGAAAATAAACGTTGTTGTGGCAAGAGCAGCATCTCAAGCCTGAATAGAGAGCATTGGAGCTGGTGCAGGGATAGGAAGTAGATACCTGGTACCTCTAATCTGGATTCACTTGCCTCCAATATTCGAGGTTGTGGGGAGGGTGGTAAGCTGGGGGAATGGAACCCAGGCCAGGAAAACTGCATAGAGCTTTTTTTTTTTCAAACTATTTTTTTTAAAGATTAGGGGGCTGGTGAGATGGCTCAGCGGGTACGAGCACTGACTGCTCTCCAGAAGGTCATGAGTTCAAATCCCAGCAACCACATGGTGGCTCACAACCACCCATAATGAAATCTGATACCCTCTTCTGTGTACTCATTTATAATAATAAATAAATCTTTAAAAAAAAAAAGATGTATTTATTTATTATATGTAATTACACTGTAGCTGTCTTCAGACAATACCAGAAGAGGGCATCAGATCTCCTTACAGATAGTTGTGAGCCACCATGTGGTTGCTGGCTGGGATTTGAACTCAGGACCTTCCAGAGAGCAGTCAATGCTCTTAACCGCTGAGCCATCTCACCAGCCCACGCATAGAGCTTCTTACCCACCAACTTTAGTCTGTGTACCCTTCCATGGATACAGGGAATATTCTGCATCCCCTGTGCTTGTCCCATCCCATTGGGTAGACCTACCTACCTGAGGATACAGAGGGCATTGAGTGTCTATGCACAGCTAGGGAGGCTCAAATGCAGCCACTGGAAGCTGCCAGTGGCCCTTCCTTCCCTCCCATCATTTGTCACTTTGGAGAATGTCCTCTGACATGGTGTCCCTAGAGACCCATGGAAACTACGTGCAAATAAAGGAAATCCAGCTGATGTCTGAACTGTAATAAAATGAAGCCAGTTCTGGCAGACCAGAGAACCAACAGCCCAAGTCCATATGAATGGGGAGGTGTCTATTTGACCAGATTAGTCCCTGAGAGCTGGGGAGAGCTCTGAGAAGAGAGCATAAAAAGCAGTCAGTGTCCTCCTGGAGCTCAGATGCTGATGATGTATCTTAGGGATGAGGGAAGGGATAGTTATCATAGCAAGAGCTAGAAAAATATAGAGGGAAGGAGGAAAAAAATCTTAAATCTGTCTAGGCTGTAAGCATAGCTTAAAGGTAGAGAGCTTACCTAGCATGCAGAAGGCCCAATTTCGTCAGGGACACAGCTGAAAATTTGTTTCTACAGAGGACTCTATTAAGTCCAGATTTCAGGGTGACACCTCCAGGATTCCTGCTGTTTCTGCCGGGCCTCAGCTATGTGTCTCTTAGGGCCTGATGGAATCAGCCATGTATTTTTCCCCACATCCCTGTGGACTGCATCTGTGCTTCCTTACCTGGGGATCCTGCTTCAACTATCTCACCACCACGTAATTCAATCTCTGCAAACCTGGTAGCGCCTACTATCCTGCAATATTCATTTTTTAAAAAAGAATTTTGGGCAGTGGTAGTACACACCTTCGATTCCAGTACTCAGGGGGCAGAGGCAAGCAGATCTTTGTGAGTTTGAGGCTAGCCTGGTCTATAAAGTGAGTTCCAGGACAGCCAGGGGTACAGAGAGAAACCCTGTCTTGGGAAAAAACAAAAACAAAAAACATGTATACACACACACACACACACACACACACACACACACACACACAATTTTGGTTAGCCAAGATTTCCTTGTGATCATTTCATCTATATATACTTCATTCATTTTTTTTTTTTTTAATTTTTGTTTTTTGAGTCAGGGTTTCTCTTACAGAGTTCTACTAGGTCTACCTGCCTCTGCCTCCCAAGTGCTGGGATTAAAGGTGTAAAGGTGTGCACCACCTCATCCCACTCATGTTTGCCTTTACCTACTGAGTCACCTCATTGGCCCCTGAATGTCATTTTGTCCTTTTACAACTGAATAAAATTCCATTGTGCATTTGAAATATTTTGTAAATATTTACTTATTTTATATATATGAGTACACTGTCACTATCTTTAAACACACCAGAAGAGGGCGTCAGATCCCATTACAGATGGTTGTGAGCCACCATGTGGTTGCTGGGAATTGAACACAGGACCTCTGGAAAAGCAGCCAGTGCTCCTAACTGCTAGCCACCTCTCCAGCCTGTAATACATTCTCTTTATTGTCTTTTACCAGACATCCAGATTGATATCCTAGTTTTGTAATTTTGATTCCCTATCTTTGCAATAAATATGTATGTGCAAATTAATTTCCATGATGTCCTCTTGCAGTCCTCTGGATGTCTACTCAGGAGTGTATAGCCAGGTTACACAATAGTTCATTTTAGTCCAAAAAATTGGATGTATGAAATGTAAACAATGAAAAAAAGCAGACTTTACTGCAACAGGTGAGCTCAGGTTCCTTGCTAGGCATTTTTGGCATAATTCATAGGACTCCTCAGGCTCAGACCCCACCTCCCCTCCATACAAACAGGGCATCTTATTTATCTCAGGCACCTACTCAGCGGGATGTGACAGCCACGGGGCAATGGAGCAACCCTGACAGCCCAGTAAGGGCTACGATTGTAGCCCAAGGGCTTCCCCCTTTCCATTCCAAGGCTTTGCTCCATTCTCTCCCACACGAGATGGCAAGGTCTCCTTTCACCTTAGCCTGATTTCCAGCAATCAGTTTCTTTTTCTTTTTTTTTTTGATTTTTCGAGACAGGGTTTCTCTGTATAGCTCTGGCTGTCCTGGAACTCACTCTGTAGACCAGGCTGGCCTCAAACTCAGAAATCCGCCTGCCTCTGCCTCCCAAGTGCTAGGATTAAAGGCGTGTGCCACCATGGGCCCCAGCGATCAGTTTCTAATTGATTCAATTAGATGTGATTATGGTCTCCTTGCTACACAAGCCCAGGAGAGATTGCTCATCTAGGCCTTAAAGCCAAAGCATAAAGTGTCAAACAAGAAAATGGGTTGGCCAGAGTAATGTAATTCAGAGGAGGGTTGGTGAGGCTCTTGCTGCCAGGGACGTGACAAGTACAACGGGTATATGGAGGAAGATGGCCAGCCAGAGTTGGGGTTCTTCAAAGTAATGTCTGAAGACAACTTAGCTTAGGGTCACCATGCTAAGAGAGCTCTGGGTAATTTTATTCAACCTTCAGTGACTGTCCTCATAGATTGGATAGGACTTCCTACTTTTTTCTGAAATCTGGAATGGCAGATTCAGAACACAGAACAGCTCCTTTTTGCAGCCACCCTCTTGCCTGTGCTGTCTGGAAGCTTCAAATACAGGCCTCTGCTACTATACCTGGCTCCAGCTAACTTTCTTTATTTTTTTAAGGCAGTCTCTCACTTTGTCACCCTGACTGGCTTTGGACTCAGATACCTGCCTTTGTCCCCAGGTGGGACTAAGGCCAACTACAGCTAATTTTTTTATGCAAATAAAACAGGCAAACCTTGAAGCTACTTTAAGCCCTCAGGCCTGGCTCACCCTCCTGTTTTCTCTTATATGCACATTGATGGCTGACTGAACTGAGGGCAGAGTTCATACTGGCATGATGCTCATTTGGGAAGTGGCAGTGATGGGGAAAAAAAGTTAGGTCTCAATTACCTGACACGTGCCTGGTGTGGCAGCACAGATCTGTAATCTCAGCACACGGGAGGCTGAAGCAGGAGAGATGGGAGTTGAAGGCCAGCCTGGGCTGTCAGTGAGACACATACACAGAATTATATATACGTATATGTATATGTGTGTATATATATGTAATATATATTATATATATAATATTATATATATTATATAATGTATATAATATATGTATATATAATATATATTCTCTCTATATATTATTACACCTATATATTACATGTTATATATATAGGCGTAATAACTACCTCCTAAATCTAAGCCACTACAGAAGCTGGTGAGAACAAGGCTGGAAGGCATTAAGAACAAAAGGATGGGGCTGGAGAGATGGCTCAGTGGTTAAAAGCACTGACTGCTCTTCCAGAAGTCCTGAGTTCAATTCCCAGCAACCACATGGTGGCTCACAACCGTCAGTAATGGGATCCGATGCCCTCTTCTGGTGTGTCTGAAGACAGCAACAATGTCTTCAGACACACATACATTAACAGATATTAAATAAATAAGTATTTTTTAAAAAAAAAGACAAAATGATGAAGCTATTTCATAAACCTGGGTTTCAGAAACAACACATCCAGAACAAGGGCTGGTTTTATTTTCCCACAGATCTTTTTAATATAAAACAAAGATAAAACACATCTCAACTCTCAACCTGACAGCATGTCTTGTTTCTATAAGGTAGATACTACATATCAAAAAAGTCTTTTAAGAACATTTGGTTGGGAAAAATTTTCTCAGGTTTCTCAGGGAAGCCTGGGCATGGCCAACCACTAGAGCAGCCCTTGTCTTTTCAGATCCTCGTATGTCTTCTTGTTCACAACATTTCCACTGGAGTCTTCATATTCTTCCTGAAAAGGAACAGCTCTTTGTTAGCTATAAGTTGAGATCCACGGCATACTCTGGTTCCCGGAGAGTAGCATTAACTTCACTTAGTTTTCTAAACCAGAGCCTAAGAGGGAACCAATGCTATTTCTAGATATCTAGAGTGGCACCAGTCATAGTTCACCCTTATCCCTACATAATCTTTCAAGTAATGCCCTGTGTTTGAGACAAGGAAGCCTGGCAGGGAAAGGTTGACGAAACACAGCAGTGTGAAATGGTCCTCAAGCCCAGGTTTCTGACCTCAGGCCACTGTAGGAGTCAACAGGGAGGCCAGTCTTGTGCTTCAGGTCTACATTATAGCTGGAAGGGCTCTTGATACAAAAAAAAAAACCTGAAATACTGACATAATAATGGAGACTACCAACAGTCTCCACAGGCCCAGGATGTTACTGCCACCCCTCCAATGTGTGGTAGCCATCTCAGGGACCTGTCAAGACCAACTAGGATACATCCTGCTGTCAAGAGGACTATCTCTGACTTGATGCTTTCCCCAGAGACCTGAGAGGCGACAGACTTCTTTAGAAATCTCCAGGGTAGCACAAGAGACTGGGTGTCCTTATTCCCACCAGCCTCAGTGGGAGACCTGTCTGATGACAAAGACTTAGAAGCATGCCAACAGGCTCACACACAGTCACCTTGTAGACACTGTCTCCTTACACTTGCTAGCACAGAAAACTGCCCAGCCTCTCCTCTCTGATGGTGAGGAAGCTGTCACCTGACAGCTAACACGCTCCACGTTAGCACCCACCTCGGTGTCAGGCTGCCATCGCTCTGAAGCCTTCTGCAGTTTCAGCTTGGCCCACACTGCAGGATGAGAGATAAGTAGCCATTAGGGCCGACAGTCCATGGGTGCAGTGGTTCACCATTCTCGCCACCCTACTCCCCGAATAACTGACAGCCCTCAAATGGAATTCTGATTTAGAACCACCTGTAGATAAAACTCCTCTTATTGAGAAATTTACCATGATTTCACTCTGCTGTAAGAGAAAAGCTCATGAGGACCTAGAAATCGGGATGGATGTACACAACTGTAACCTCAGCATTTGGGAGATAGAGGAAGGAGGATCAGGAAGTTTAAGGCTAGCCTTGACTACATAGTGAGATTGAGGCCAGTTTGTGCTAAATGAGTAACCTTGCCTCAAAAACAAAGCAAGCAATTATAACAGTGAAAAGAAAACTCTCAAAAGCAGCAGTGTGGAACAGTCTAGAGAAACTATGGGAGAAAATAAAAAGGATCATGGCTGAGAAGGCGTAATACATGTCCTGGTCAGGGTTTTGTTTTGTTTTGTTTTTTTTGAGACAGGGTTTCTCTATGTAGTCCTGGCTGGCCTTGAGCTCAGGCTGGCCTAGAAATCACAGAGATCTTGTCTCTGCCACCTGAGATCTGGGATTAAGGGAGCGTGTTTCCATGCTCAGCCTTTGTCATGGTTAGTTTTATGTGGGAATCGAGAAAATGCCCCATCATATTGTCTGTACTGCACTTTCTTGATTAGTGACTGACATGGGATGGCTCAGCTCACTGTAGGTGCTGCTATCCCTGGGCAGGTGGTCCTGCAAGTTTTTATTTCTTTACTTTTTATTATTTTGGTTTTTTAAGACAGAGTTTCTCTGTGCAGCCCTGGCTGCCCTGGAACTCATTCTAGACCAGGCTGGCCTTGAACTTAGAAATCCACCTGCCTCTGCTTCCCAAGTACTGGGATTAAAGATGTGCACCACCACTGCCTGGCAGTCCTGCAAGGTTTTTTGTATTTTTTTTTTGTTTTTTCGAGACAGGGTTTCTCTGTGTAGCCCTGGCTGTCCTAGAACTCACTCTGTAGACCAGGCTGGCCTCAAACTCTGAAATCTGCCTGCCTCTGCTTCCCAAGTGCTGGGATTAAAGGCATGGGCCACCACTGCCCGGAAGTCCTGCAAGTTTTAAGAAAGTAGGCTGAGCAAACCGTGGGGAGCAAGCCTGTAATGGGTGCTCCTCCACAGCTGACGCCCTGATTTCTGCCCCAAGTTCTTACCCTGATTTCCCTGTGATGGACTGTGACCTGAAAGTATAAGCCAAATAAACCCTTTCCTTCCCAGGTTGTTTTTAGTTATGTTTATCATAGTAACAGGAAGCAAACTAAGCCACACTGACTGCCTTAAAACACAGCCAACGTCCACTGCCACCTTGTTTTTGTGTGTGTGTGGGATATCCATACATGTTTGCGTCTTTGATTATTCATAACTGCCCATGACCTGAGTTTGATTCCCACAATGCATGATGGAAGGGGATCCACAAATGCATGGCCATGCATATATGTGAGTGCATACAAACAGTGCACATAGTAAAGAAATGTAAGAAAAAATGTTTTTCAAGACAGGGTTTCTCTGTGTAGCCTTTGCTGTCCTGGAACTCTCTCTGTAGACCAGGCTGTCCTGGAACTAAGAAATCTGCCTGCCTCTGCCTCCCAAGTGCTGGGATTAAAGGTGTGTGCCACCACAACCACCACCTGGCTCAGAAAAACCATTTTTTTTTTTAAGCATTTGAAATGTAAATTTATACTTCATTCTATTAACTATGCCTTATCATCAATGCAAAAAGGAAAAATAAAATAGGAAGTTAATTAGGACAGGTGTGATGGCTCATGCTTGTAATGCCAGCACATAAGAGATTGAGGTAGGAGGACCACCACTCTGTTCAAATTGAGTTTCAGGGCAGTCTGGGCTAGAGTCAGATCCCATCCCCCAAACAAAGACAAGTTCCAGGGGAATGGCTCAGAAGGCAGAGCCCTACCACACAAGCATGGAAACCCAAGCCTAGATTTCTAGCATCCACATAAAGGCCAAGTGTGAGGCAGTCTATGCCCTAATGTTAAAGAGGAGGGACAGAACTCTGGACATCACTGGCCAGTCAGCCTAGATGAATCAATGGGCTCCAAGTTTGAGAATAGAGCTTATCTGAGAAAATAAGATGAAGAAAAGGCTGGAGAGATGGTTCAGTGGTTAAGAGCACTGGCTGTTCTTCCAGAGGACTTAGGGTCCTCTAGTATCCATGTCAACTCACAATGCCTGTAACTCTAGTACCACTCTTCTGCTCCACAGGATCTTGTACATACACGAGGCACATATAAATGCATATAAGCAGTGCACTATACAGACACTATATTTTTTCTAACTCAAAAAATTATAAAAGAGCCAGTTGGCGGCAGCACATATACATGCATGCACCCATACACAATTATTCACAGCACTCAGGAGGCAGAGGCAGGCAGATTCTCTGAGTTTGAGGCCAGCCTTGTCTACAGAGTGAGTTCCAGGACAGTCAAGCTACATTGTGAGACCCTGTCTAAAACAAAACAAAACCCATTGATAAATAAAACCAACTGTCCAGCTCACATGAAGTGAAACCCAGCAAAGAGATGGATGAGAAGGAGCAGGAGCCTGCAGTGAGGTGTGGTAGCAGAGGCACCTGGCCCACACTCCCCCGGCCACTCCTCCCATGAGGACGTGGCTGCTGTTACTCTCTCATGTGCAGCTGCCTGAAGAATATGAGCATGGAGCCACTTCTGTTTTCTTCTGGATCAGTGGTTCTTAATACATTAAAGTCAACTCAGAAGAGTAACAAATAACCTCCCTCAGAGTGCCCCAGACAGGAAAGCTCACAGATTTAGGCTAGAAGCCCTGTTCTAACCGCAGCAGTGTTCTTTTCAAGGGAGATATAATCAGTACTGTTGACTTGCTCACTCCCTTAAAAAATGCAGTAATTATATGTGTGCCTTAGCTTTCTATATCCACAACCTCTGCTCCTGGGCCTGGAGACAGCAGGGTACTAGGTACTAGGACAGCAGGGTACTGTAGGAGTGGCTACTTGGTCTGGCTAGGGAACAGTCAGCAAGCTTACTTACAGGAGACAGCATCTTCAATCTGTGTCACATTTGCAAAGTGGGCAGTGTTTGGGATGCCCAAACACCTCATGCCATGAGCATGCCGCCATTCCTTGAGGGAAAGAGAGGGACAGTTTGAAATAGGGATGGCCGAGACAGCACCAACTTCATTCCTACCCCAGAGAAAGACAGCACTCCTTCCGAGGTATGTCTACACAGCAGGCTGGGACTGATACAGGCCGACATCACCAAGCGGCGCTACACTGTCTCAGGTGTACAAACTTCACGTTCTAGAGTTAGTGTCGTTAGAGAAGTACACCTGAGACTCGTCACTCGGTGCTAGAGAGAAGCTGGCACAACCCAGAAACCCCTGCAGGGCCGTGAGGGCAGGCTGGTATTTCTGGAGGTTCAGGAGCAAACTGCCGAGCAGATACCAGAAGGATGGAGAGAACAGGGAGAGTGGGATGAAACCACAATTTCAGCTCTTAGAGAGAAAGCCACCACAGGCTTTATCCTAGACACCAACCCCACCCATCTAAGAAAAGCTCAGAGGCCACTCAGGGACACTGAGAAAGTTCCCAGGAGCAGTTCACATCTGAGAGGGGAGCTCACATCTCTTGCCTAGCTTGTCTAGTATAGAATGTCTTTTCTACATTATGCAACTGTCCTCCAAAAATGAAGGGCAGAATACAGCAAGGGTGCGCCCACTGATGAGGTAATACTCAGACATTACTCGTGTCAAAAACAGGTTGGTAAATATCAAAGCTTAGTTTACTTTTTCTGCAAAGAAGCAAGGGCCCATTTAAAACTTGAAAACAATCAACGCTTGCCCAGCCCCCATTAACAGCAACATAGAGAAATGACCAAAAGCCAGAAATGATCCAAGATGCTGCAGAAAAACAAGAGAGGAAGGTACAAGAACGAGCATGGGAAGCCAATCCTAAGAGCCACAGAAGAGTGGCAGCAGGCCTCCAGAGAGGCTTCAGGGCTAGCACGACCCACAGCCACAGGCATGGGCCTCTGGACACCAGTGGCCCTCACAGGCTGCTCCTATCCTCATATCTACAGTGCTGTGTTTCTACTCAATTTCCAAGGGCAATGGCTCTGAACTTCTTACCGCAAAGTGCCGCTGGAAGGCCTTGGGCCCTCGGTAGGTGTAGTTTCCACAAATCTCACAGTTGTAGTTGATGTTCAGGCCGTGAAGCTTATACAGCCAGTAGGGGATGGGCTAAAAGAACCGAGGCACTGCATTAGTTTTCCAAGCTCTAGTGTGCTTCCACAATGGAAGGGGATAAAGGAGACCTGAGAGGCTTACTTTGCCGTCCCAGCCCAGAGGCAGGTTTTTGGGGTTGTAAATGATCTCATTCTCTTCATCCTCACTTTCGCTCTCACTGATCTGCTCCTCCTCCTCCTCCTCCCGCTCCTCGCCTGTCCTGGCTTGCTTGCGCTGTACATTTTCATGAGTGAGCTGTCGCTGTTCCTGAGGTGAGGCATAAAGAAAAAACAAAACAAAGTCAGAGCACATTAGTACAGGACATGAAGGGACAGTTCCTCTAACTCTTGCTGGCCCCTCACTTCCAAAAATAAGGTTCTGGTTGTAAAATAAGGCTAAGTCAGGTTGGCAAGACGACTCAGCTGGTTTAGAAGTACTTGCCAGGCAGCCTGAAGACCTGAGTCCAAACCTCAGAAGCCATGTAAAAAGCCACACCCACAGCCTCAATGCCAGGGGAGACGGAGACAGGAGAATCACCTGGAAGCTCGTGGGCATACTAGCCTGGAGCATCAAAAGAAGCAGAAACAGGGGCTGGCGAGATGGCTCAGCGGGTAAGAGCACTGACTGCTCTTCTGAAGGTCCTGAGTTCGGATCCCAGCAACCACATGGTGGCTCACAACCACCCATAATGAGATCAGACCTGCCCTCTTCTGGTGTGTCTGAAGACAGCTGCAGTAAATTACGCTGGAGCGAGCGACCAGGCCAGAGCAAGCGGGGCCAGCAGAGGTCCTGAGTTCAACAGCAGTCACTCACATGATGGCTCATGGCCATCTGTACAGCTACAGTGTACTCATACACATAAAATAAATAAAATAAATCTTTAAAAAAAAAAAAAAAGAAGCAGAAACAAAGAAGACAGTACCTCAAACCAAGGAGGAAGGTATGAAGGGCTGCCCTTGGCACTTCCTGAGACTACAAGAGATTACCCACAGCTATCTTGGAACTGGCCTCCCTCTAGCCTTACTAGGTTTCGCAGTCTCAACATGGGCAAACTGCTGTGTCACAGTAAATCACACCCAAAGCGCTGCTGAGTCACTTCTGTCTTGCCTTTTGAGTGCCTACTTCTTGGGTCACACATGGTTTATGCTGAAGCTCAGCAAAGAGCTGCATTATTCTTGATCTGGTTGTAAGGGGAGATGGGGTTAGGGTCTGTTGTCTATGTCTGGCCTTGTAGGAATTGGGCAGCTTTGGGAATATCATCTAACAACACAGCAGGAGCCCAAAGAAGGGTCAAGGACGTCAAGAGAAGCACATTTTGAGGTGAACTAATATACCGCCCACCCCACTTCCTTGTGTAATCCCACCCGAGCAGCATCGAGGCTCTAGAAGGATGCACTTACCCCGAGAATCTCCACGTATTCATAGATCTGGGCTTCCAGGAAGGCAATGTCTTTGTTCCTCTCAGTGTCTCTGACAACAAGAACAAGCTGTATCAATTAAGGGTTCTTTCTGCACCTAAAGCTTTATTCCCTGTCAGGAACATTGTCTCTGTGACCAAATTAGACAATCTCAAGCATGGGAGCAACGCCACACAAGGCAGCCTCTCTACTTAGGTCTGAGACTAGTTCTTAGAAGCCGGGGTGTCTCCTCTTGACTGTGTAGACAGTGAATGACCTGTTAATTCCACTTCAACTGTATTGTACCACTATAATTTACAAAGGAACGCAGTATGTAAGGAGCCCTGAAAGCAAGTAATGACACAAAGTCCTAACTCTGCTGCTTTGCAACTGCAATGAACGTCACATTTGGCAACTTTCCCAAGTCCTTGCAAAAATCAGAGTAACAACCATTTTCCAGGCTTGTTATAACAAATTAGGAAAAAAATGGCTGAACCAAAAACCAACACCCTGTATAAGTATGCAGCTCATGAATATATCCAGCTGTCACTAGTAAAAGTAAAGTAAGAAAAAAATTATTTTGAGACAAAATCTAGCTAAGGGTGCCCTTAAAACACATGATCCTGGGCTGGAGAGATGGCTCAGAGGTTAAGAGTACTGCCTGCTCTTCCAGAGGTCCTGAGTTCAATTCCCAGCAACCACATGGTGGCTCACAACCATCTATAATAGGATCTGATGCTCTCTTCTGGTGTGTCTGAAGATAGCTACAGCATACTCATATAAATAAAATAAATAAGTAAATCTTAAAACAACAACAACAACAACAACAACAAAAAAAAAAACCACATGATCCTAGACCAGTGCTTTATCCAGTCCTCATCGGAGCAGCTTTCTCCCACAGCAGATGGGAACAGATGCAGAGCCCACAGCCAGACACTTGGTGGAGACAGAGTCTAAATGGGAGGTCTCTAACAAATCCCTCCCCTCTGAGCTCAGGGAACCCCATGAAGAAGAGGCAGAAAGAGTCTAAGAGCCAGAGGAGGTGGAGGACAGCAGGAGAACAAAGGCCTCTGAATCAACTAAGCAGGGCATATGAGCTCAGAGACAGAAGGGCCTACATGGGGCTGCACCAGGTCCTCTGTGCATATGTTATAGCTATCAGCTTAGTATTTTTAGGAGACTCCTAACTGTGAGAATGAGTGGACCTCTAAGCCTTGTGCCTGCTCTTGGGACTCTCCTTCTGTTGGGTTGCCATGCCCAACTTTGATAGGACAGTTTTTGCTTCACCTTATTATACTGTATTTTTTCACGCTGGCTGTTATCTTGTAGAAGCTGGTTCTTTTATAATAAGAGACAGAAAGGGAGTGACAGGGAGGAGAGAAGAGGATCTAGAAGGGATAGAGGGAGGGTAAACTACAATTAGGATAAATTGTAGGACACAATAATCGACCTTCAATAAAAGAGAAAAATTCTATTTTCAAAAAAAAAGAAAAGAGAAAAGAAAAGAAAAATAAAAATGTGTGATCCATAGCCAGGTTTACTGGTGATCTCCTTTTTTCAGGTTTTTTTTTTTTTGTTGTTGTTTTGTTTTTTCGAGACAGGGTTTCTCTATGTAGCCCTGGCTGTCCTGGAACTCACCCTGTAGACCAGGCTGGCCTTGAACTCAGAAATCCTGCCTCTGCCTCCCAAGTGCTGGGATTAAAGGCATGCGCCACCACCGCCTGGCTGGTGATCTCCTTTAATCCCAGCACTGGGGAGACAGAGGCAGGTGGATGTCTATGAGTTTGAGGCCAGTCTGGTCTACATGGTGAGTTCTAGTACAGCCAAAGCTACACAGTGAGACCCTATTTCAAAAACCAACAAAATGCAAAACAAAACAAAAACAGACAAATGCAGGCATGGTGGAACATGCCTACAAGAGCAGCTTCTGGAGATGGAGGCAAAAGGGTCACTGCCAAGGGGGAAGTGGAAGGTCCTGCCCAGATACTAGCAAGTTTGGGGCCAATCCGAGTTATGGGAGAGTCTGTCTTAGAGGGGGAAAAGCAATGCAAAAGGAGCAGAAAGCAGACTGTATGGGAAAGAAATGTAAAAGCCAGAGAGGAGTACGCCAGCTACTCACCTTTTTGTGCCCTTTGACTTGGGATTTTTGGCAAACAGAGAGGTGTCGAGTGACTCCAAGGACTTTCCTTTGGTGCTGAAGAGCCTCTGAGCTCGTTCTTCTAGGGTTCTAAGGAGGTAAGAGGCACACAGATGATCTTTTACCTTTTTTTTTTTTTTTTTTTTTTTTTTTTTTTTTTTTTTTTGAGACAGGATTTCTCTGTGTAGCCCTGGCTGTCCTGGAACTCACTCTGTAGACTAGGCTGGCCCCGAACTTGGAGACCTGCCTGCCTCTGCCTCTCTCAAGTGCTGGGATTAAAGGCATGCACCACCACTTCCTGGCTAATCTTTTATCTTTTTAAAAGAAACTCAGAGACTTGCCTGCCCTCTCAGTGCTGGGGTTAAAGGCATTTGCCACCATGCACTGTACAAAATAATTTTTGCAGTGTGGGGTAATCAAACAATAATAGTGCCATTTAGAGGATCATCCAAACACACAGTCACTAGGGTTTTTTTGATAGTAAAGCCAGGTTCTTTCTTTTTTTTTTCTTTTTGTGGTTTTTCGAGACAGGGTTTCTCTGTGTAGTCCTGGCTGTCCTGGAACTCACTATGTAGACCAGGCTGGCCTTGAACTCAGAAAGCCGCCTGCCTCTGTCTTCCAAGTGCTGGGATTAAAGTCGTGAGCCACCATTGCCCCACCAAAACCAGGTTCTTACCCGCCACACTTCAGGCCTAAAGCCAACAGTGCAGATTTCAACCTGTCCAGACCCAGGGATGCCAACTCCTAGAAAAGAGAAATCAGTTACAACACAACACAACATGATTAGCTTTTTCCCCACGTAAGAATACATCCTACAGTCAACCGCCTAGCTTTCAGTTCCCAAAGGCTGACTACTGCCATGTCTAGACGCAGCCACACCGGGAGGGCAGGGTTCAATAGCTTCTGTAGAGAGACCATTAATAGCAGTATTTTTTGCAGAGATGAGCACTGAACTTGGAACCTCACATATGCTAAACAAACACTCCACCAACTGAACTCTTGCCTCTAACTCCTTGTTTTGTGTTGGAATTACCAATTTTGTGTTTTGAGACAGATCTTATTCTAAAGCTAGCCTCAAATTCACAGTAATTCTCCTACCTCAATCTCCCTCTGACTCCCAAATCCTATGACGTATCACAGGCTTCTGAGATTTTGTTTTCAGAGGTGTTAAAAGGTCTTTCTCCTTCTGATCTTTCCATAGCCCTCGTACATGCCTGCCCTCAGGAAGTGGGATTGTGACAAGTCTAAGACACTGAATACAGGAGAGCAGGTAGTCTCTCTGAAGGACGGCCAGGGCTAGTGAGATGTCTCAGTAAGGAAAAAAAATGCCTACTGTCAAGTGACGACCTGAGTTTGATCCCCAGGACTCACATGGTGGAAGGAGAGAAGCGACTCCCACAACTTATCATCTCCACATGCATGCTGTGGCCATGTACAGAGACATGTGCCTACTCCTACACAATACATTTACTGCCACCACCACCACCATCAGAAAAAGAGAGCCAAGCAAGAGCAGTATCATGTAATGTCATATAACATACCTCCCAGGAGGAGAATGCAGAGAGGTCAAGATGGGCTCCTGCATGAGTCAGGGCGCTGCTTGTCTCTTTCTGGCAGGAACAGGAAGTTTATTAAGATTGAGGTTAATAAGAAGAATGAAGGTAAGAGAGCCATCTATCTAACTCCCCAGGCCTGGCTGGTCCTTTTCTTTAATCACATTTACAAATAATGATCAATTCATACAGAAATGGAGAAGAAAAAAAAATCAGACAGCTAGTTTTCTTCCTGAAAGTTCAAGTTTATCAAGAGAAGTAAAAATACACAAAGTCAGGCTGGAGAGACAGCTCAGTGGTTAAGAGAATGGTCTGCTCTTCCAGAGGTCTTGAGTTCAAATCCCAACAACCACACGGTGGCTCACAACCATCTGTAATGGGATCCGATGCCCTCTTCTGGTGTGTCTGAAGTCAGCTACAGTGTACTCATAAATAAAATAAATAATTCTTAAAAACAAACAAACATAGATTCTAATCATACAAACTAATCAGATTTTGTTCAGTAGCAACAGTCAGGATATGGTTGTTAAAAATCCTGGGCCCAGATAATGTCTAGTAGATTCTGACAAATCTTTTTTTTTTTTTTTTTCCGAGACAGGGTTTTTCTGTGTAGCCCTGGCTGTCGTGGAAACCACTCTGTAGACCAGGCTGGCCTTGAACTCAGAAATCCACCTGCCTCTGCCTCCCAAGTGCTGGGATTAAAGGCATGTGCCACCACTGCCTGGCGATCCTGACAAATCCTGTTCTAAGTGTACAAAGAATGCCTAGCTTCAGGGTGGAGCTGATACTGAGGGACTGACATCCAACCTGAAGGACTGTCTTGAAGCAGAGACTCAAGATAAAAATAATTAGTTCATTTCCCTGGCATGAACAACACTGAAGCTCACCGGCCATCCAGGAAAGGTGCCATTATCCCATTTCTTCTCAAAGTCGGTCTGAATCTTCCCAAAGAGCTCGTTCTGATCCTGAAGGGGCTTCACTCTATCTGTGTAATCCTGTAGGTACTCCAGCAGCATCTC
>NW_022196900.1:80915536-81030627 GCF_008632895.1 Mastomys coucha | reverse complement strand
CTTTCTTTCTTTAGGAATGTCAAATAACTGGTCGAAGATGGACAGGTATGTGATGTAATCCAGCTTCTGAAAAGAGGAAACAAACGACAGAGTCAGGGCGGTAAGTCAGCTCCTCTTTAAAACATGGGTCAAGGGCTGGAGAGATGGCTCAGTGAATAAAGGTGCTTGTCGCCAAGCAAAAAGATCTGAGTTCTATTTCAGAGACCCACACTGTGGAAGGAGAGGACTAATTCCCTCAAGTTATTCTGTGACCTCCATATTTGAAGACCGCTGGAAAAATAATTTTGTTTTTAAACCAAGGTCAAAATTGAATATTCTCTGACCAAGTATCAAGGCTTGGCTTACATTAGGGTTTTCCTTCGTGCCATACAATCTAAAAGGCTGCTGGTTCTACTGAAGCAAGTACAAGGTTGCTGAACATGAAACCAACTCTACAAGACCAAGTTAACAAACATTAACCCTAAAAGACCTGGGCTGGATATTTAGGGTAGGCCAGGATCCTGCCTAAAGATTTTTGCCATTCTAAAATCTTGCTGGGCAGTGATGGTGCATGCCTTTAATCCCAGCACTTGGGAGGCAGAGGCAGGAGGATTTCTGAGTTTGAGGCCAGCCTGGTCTATAGAATGAGTTCCAGGACAGCCAGGGCTATACAGAGAAACCCTGTCTCAAAAAACCAAAATAAACCAAAATAAAATAAAATGAAATGAAATAAAATAAGGTCTTGAAAGGTGGCTGTGTCAATCCACGCAGCCACTTACTGGGCATCTCTGAACCACATGTGGAGGTGCAGAAGGGGACAAGGTATAATCCTGCAGAGCTAGAGGTTAGTAGCTGAACTTGGGGACATTTCCTCATCAAGAACTTTTTTCTTTTCTTTTCTTTTCTTTTGAAACAAGGTCTCACAGAGATCCTTCTGCCTCTGACCCGAGTGCTTTGGTTAAAGGAGTGCCACAATGCCCCACCTATGAATTTACTATTAAACTTCCTAGTGACCCGAGACTGTCATTTTAAACCTTGTCACTCAACAAACAACAAATAAACACCTTCTCTGAAGGATCAGATACCTCACGTCCTACACATCATATGGCGTGGTCATATGGAGTGCCTAACACAAGAACACGGGAAGGATTTATGGGTTTAGAAACATGCCAGGCATGGTGGCACACAATGTTAGTCTCAGCACTCAGAAGGCAAAGGCAGGGCTGGAGAGATGGCTCAGTAGTTAAGAGTAATGACTGCTCTACCAGAGGTCCCCAGTTCAAATCCCAGCAACCACATGGTGGCTCACAACCATCTGTAATGGAATCCAATACCCTCTTCTGGTGTGTCTGAAGACAGCTACAGTGTACTTATATATAATAAATAAATAAATAAATTATTTAAAAAAAAAAAAAAGAAAGAAGGCAGAGGCAGGCAGAACTCTGTTAATTTCAAAGCCAGACTGGTCTATAGTGAGTTCCAGGACAGCAAGGGCTACAGAGAAACCCTGTCTTAGAAAACAAACAAGCAAACAAAGAAACAAGGTCTTTATCTTTGTGTAGTAAGATGGTTTTGTGAATCAAGTGATTATAGTGTAAATATTAGAACCTATGTACAAATCCTCAGCCCTCATGTAAAAGCTGGACATGGTGGTACATATACAGAACCCCAATGTAGAATAGGCAGAGATCCTGGGCGATTACAAACCAGCCAGTATAGGTGAAAGGATGAACTCCAGGTCTAGTGATGGGACCCTGTCTCAAAAAAGAAGGTGGCAGAACTAGAGAGATGGCTTAGCATTTAAGAGTACTTGATGCTCTTGCAGAAGACCCAGGTTCAATTCCTAGGACTCATATGGTAGCTCCCAGCCATGTGTAATGAAACTACAGTTTCAGGGGATCTAGCTCTCTCTCTGATCTTTAAGGGCATTAGGCATACATATGGTGCAGACAACATGTAGGCAAAACACTCTTATAAAAATAATCTATTTTTTTAAAAAGGTGGAAGACAGGCAGTGGTGGCAAATGCTGTTAGTCCCAGCACTTGGGAGGCAGAGGTAAGTTGATCTCTTGAGTTTGAGGCCAGCCTGGTCTACAGAATGAGTTCCAGGGCAGTCAGGGCTATAAAGAAACACCATCTCAAAAAACCAAAAACCGGGCTGGCGAAATGGCTCAGCGGGTAAGAGCATTGACTGCTCTTCTGAAGGTCCTGAGTTCTGATCCCAGCAACCACATGGTGGCTCAAAACCATCCGTGATGAGATCTGACGCCCTCTTCTGGTGCGTCTGAAGATAGCTACAGTATATTACATAGGAGCGATGAGCGGGGCCAGATGGAGTGAGTGAGCGAGCAGAGGTCCTGAGTTCAATTCCCAGGAACCACACGATGGCTCATGGCTATCTGTACAGCTATAGTGTACTCATACCCATAAAATAAATAAATTAAAAAACAAAAACAAAAACCAAACCCCAAGAACAACAATAAACAAACAGAGGTGCAGAGCAATCAAGAAAGAGACCTAATGTTGACATCTGGCTTATACATACACATTCCCAAGAGCACCCCCCTGGCCCATATAGTTTATTTTTTTTCAGGTTGGGGGGCAGTCAAACCATGTGTCTGTTGCGTGCCTGTTATATGCTAAATATTGTTCTGGGTACTTGGGACACAGCAGAGAATAAATCAAGGAGCCCTGTCCTCTTGGAGCGTACAGTCTATCACCTATGCACTGCTGTGACCTTGGGCAAGTCACTGCACCCTTCTGCCCAACAGACAGAGCTGGGTGTGGTGCAGATGTTGACCAGGACAGCGCCCTGACCCACCACCCCAGACAGCAGAGAGGGCTACAGGTTGATCTTTAATACTCAGGTATACTGGGGAGAAGGGAGGAAGTAAGCTATACGAGCTGCTGCTGCTGCTGCTGGCCTTGTGGGCCAGGTCCTTGGCCTTCTCTGTAGCTGCTAGTGCTGTCTCTCTTTGGCTTCCTTGGCTGTCTCAACAATCGTTTTGGAGGGGTCCTCACCTTGTAGCTTGGCCAGGATGTATTCAAAGCCCTTCACTGTCTTGGTCACATTGCTTTTGAACCAGGCAAGATCAAATTTCTGGACAGCTCTGGATATGCCAAATAAACTAGAGGAAATCCAGGCTTCCCAACAGATTTCTGTCCGCTGCTATTGTCAGTGTTCACACAGTAAACACATCGTTCCTCCACCACCACCAGCTGGGCATAGCTGAAAGTGATCATGATCTAACTCTGCGGGTCCACAATAGAGTCCTCCAGGATGTACACTGAGTGAGCAACGTTGGCAAGAAACAGTTGCTCTGCCCAACGTGGCATCATGTTGGTCTTGGTCAGGAGTCCCCAGGACAGAAGCTTCTGGTCAGGGGTCACTTCCTGGTGCTCTATCTCTTTGGTTAAGACATGTCTGCTACCGGACTGGTGAGATGGCTCAGCAGGTAAGAGCACCAGCCGCTCTTCTGAAAGTCGTGAATTCAAATCCCAGCAACCACATGGTGGCTCACAATCACCTATAATGAAATCTGAATCCTTCTTCTGGTGTGTCTGAAGACAGCTACAGTGTACTCATTTATAATAATAATAAATACATCTTTAAAAAAAAAAAAAAAGACATGTCTGCTATACGGATTTGGGTACTGTTGCCAGAGGCAGTGAACACTTGGTCCCAGAAACTTCGGAGCACATTCTGGCCCAGTAAATACTTCACCATCGACCAGACCTGGCTCAGCACCCGTGCAGCATCAGGGTGAAGAGCCCAGAGGTAAGGGGGCATGTGGCTAGGTGCACGCCTACCAAGCTTGTAGCTCAATCACCATGGTGCTGTGCCCAAGTCCATACAACTGCCCCAAGGGGCTATAGGACTGCCCAGATAGCTTATTTTTACAAAAGTATTTTTGTTGTATGAATAAATTAATAAATAAAATAATGGGCTTGCTATATTAACTGTAAGACCCTGACTTTCTTTATAAATGGTGTTTATTCCAAGAAACAGTCATCTACTTAATATTTACACAAGATACTTGGGGGGGGGGCACTCTACCTGCTTTAACTAGGTATCCTGACTTAGTCCTAAGAATGAGACTCTCTCCTTCTCCAGGACTTACCTCAGACGCCTTCAGGTTAATGTACTTGAGGTAGCAGTCATGGAGATCAAGGTAGCGACCATATCCCTCTTCATCTGTGAATTCCACCAAGTCTGAAGGAATCACACATACCAATGATTCAGATGTCACAGGCTACTTTCTTGAACTTGCTCTTTCAAATGCACTACATTTTAGAAGCTCTACGAGGTAGCCTGTCACTCAGTGGCCTCTCTGCTCTCATCAAGTGACAGAAGTGGGTTTTCACTTTGAGCTTAGAGAGCACAAAGAAGCATTTTGTGCAAGATCATCAGAGTGTCGATATAGCCTAGAAACCAATCTGAAAGCCCAGCTACCAATTCCTGAGGTCCAAGGGGGTAGGGGTTAAAGAGGGTTTCAGGTCACTTACACTGGCCTCAGACTCCTCATCTGTCTGCTTCTACCTATGTGCTGGGAATACGGGCATGTGTCATCAAACAGAGTTCAGGGCCAGTATGAAATACATAGTAAGATCCCGTCCAAAAAAAACCCCAAAGATTCTCAGGCCTGAGGTCATACCTCAAAACCCAGGTAAAAGTAGGAGAGAACAGACTTCATAAAGTTGTCCTCTGACACATATGCCCCTTATACAAACGCCTTTCTATGCATGCCCACATATATACAATTAAACAAACAAACAACAGACTAGCCAGGATTAGTAGCACACACTTTCAATCCCAGCACTTGGGAGGCAGACGCAGGTGGATCTCTGTGAATCTAAGGACAGCCTGGTCCACACAGAGTTCCAGGATAGCCAGTGCTACATGTAGAGATCCTATCTATCTATCTACCTACCTACCTATCTATCTATCTATCTATCTATCTATCTATCTATCTATCTATCTATCTATCTTTTTCCGTTCTTTCTTTCCTTTTTTTTTTAAAGATTTATTTATTTTTATTTATATGAGTACAGTGTAGCTATCTTCAGACACACCAGAAGAACGCATCAGATCCCATTACAGATGGCTGTGAGCTACAATGTGGTTACTGGGAATTGAACTCAGGACCTCTAAAAGAGCAGTTAGTGCTCTTAACTACTGAGTCATCTTTCCAGCCCTGAGATCCCATCTTTTTAAAATAAAGAAAGAGAGAAAGGGAGCGAGAGAGGGAAGAGAGAGAGAGAAGAAAAGAGAAAGCAAACTAGGCAGTGGTACATACCTCTAATGTCTTTAATCCTAGTACTAGGGAGGCAGAGGCCGGCCATCTTTGAATTTGAGGCCAATTTGGTCTATAGAGTAAGTTCCAAGGCCACACAGAGAAACCTTGTCTCAAAAAACAGAACCAAACAAAAAAATAATAAAAATGGGGCTGGAGAGATAGCTCAGTGGTTAGGAGCAATGACCGCTCTTCATTAGGACCTGGGATCAATTCTTAGCACCCACATGGCAGTTCACAACTATCTGTAACTCCAAGATCTGACACCTTCAAACATACATACATGCAGGCAAAACACCAAGGTAGATACAAATAAATAAATTAAAAAAAAAAAAAAAGCAGAGTAGTGGTGGCACATGCCTTTAATCCAAGCACTTGGGAGGCAGAGGCAGGCGGATTTCTGAGTTTGAGGCCAGCCTGGTCTACAGAGTGAGTTCCAGGATAGCCAGGACTACACAAGAACCCTGTCTCAAAAAACCAAAAAAAAAAAAAAAAAAAAAAAAAAAGGTATTTAACTCAGAGAACGCCTGAGAGCTAAGATTAAATGTATACTCCACGACAATGAGCCTTTACTTATTTGTTTTTAGAGACAGGTTCTGGGGCCAAGAGAGGTGGCTCAGCAGTTAGAAATACTGGCTGCTCTTGCAGAGCATCTGAGTTTGAGTCCCAGTCCCTACATGGTATAACTCAAAACCATTTGTAAATATATATCCAACTCCCTCTCCTGGCTTCCAGAGGCCATCACACAGACATGGTATATGAACAAACATGCAGGCAAAACACCCACACAAAATAAAAACAGGTTAAAAACAAGGCAAAGGTTCTAGCTCTATAGCTCAGAATGGATTTGAACTTCCCAGGAAGAAACATTTATGCCATTACTTACTTTGTGCCTCTTCACTTGGATTCTCTCGAGCCTTCAGTAGCTCCTCAAATTCCACTGACATTGGCACACAGATCTGAGAGAAGGAGAAAAGCTCAGGTGGGTCTGGCAATCCCTCAGACATGTACAGGGCTGGGCTTCTAATGCTCGCTTTGGCCTTGAGTGTATTTAGTGTTCTCCACTTCCCTTGCTCTATAGCCGGCAGACATTCATTGCCACACATTACAGCATCCTAAGGAAGGACTCCTTTGAGGAGAGAGTCTAGGAGAGATATTTTATGCAGGAGCTGGCATTGGACATGAATCCTGAAGGGGTAACGAACTCTGAAAGTGAGCAGAGTACCATTGTGTTGGTAGATTTCAGGGCAGAGCTTGGAGCACATTATGTTGGGTGGGAGAAATTCTTGTGAAAAGATAAAAGAGGAGAAAGTAAGTTGGGGGGGGGAATCCTAGACTATGACAAAATCTGAACGGAGCCTGGCGGTGGTGGCGCATGCCTTTAATCCCAGCACTTGGGAGGCAGAGGCAGGTGGATTTCTGAGTTGAAGCCAGCCTGGTCTACAGAGTAAGTTCCAGGACAGCCAGGGCAACACAGAGAAACCCTGTCTTGAAAAACCAAGGAAAAAAAAGAAAAAAATCTGAACGGAACCAATAAAGAATTCTGGAGCAAACATCACTCATCTCTCACTGGATGTGAAGACGCAGGCCCTAGTGTTTCACTGTGTTCTCTTAGTGCAGAGGGATGCCAGGAAGGATGTCGCCTGACTGTGCTCACTGCACTGAAGTGGCAAGTTCCTTCGTGGAGAGACATCTATATATGGTATACCCCCATTTTCCTTGCATCTGTTCTTTTTTTAAGGATAGGTCTGGGGAAACTACTTTGGGAGGCCTTACCTCATTTGGGTGCTTCCGATGAAATTCCTTTATCTGCTTGAGTCTGTTATAGAATTCAGCAAACTCGTTGGGTCCTGAAATAGCATTGAGCTCCTCCTTTCGTAGTCTGCCAAGATACCAACAAGTCCAAAGAGCATAAAGCACAAAGCCCATCATCTCACAATGGCTCCTCAGAAGCACTAACTGTTAGAAGGGATGTAACTGTCACTTACCCGTCTTTGTCATCATATAAATCCCTCAGGTTCCCACTGACCTCCATGTACCTCTGAAATGCAAACGCAATGCCATCAGAATGGAGCAAATTTGTACAACAGGGCTAAGTAAACAACAAAGGATATCTTCGCTGGCAGGACCCAAGGAAAGCTGGTGAGATACAAGGTCTTGAACGTTCCATCACTTTTAAGAGTCAGCCTGATCCCGAGTGGCTGCATACACTTTTAATCTCAGCATTTGGGAGGCAGAGATAGGTAGGACATCTGACTAGGAACCCTAGAGGGGCTTATCTAAGAACCCAGGGGTAGGAATCAAGCCGAGCCTCCAAACCTTCCGTGCCAGCACTTTTCCCGCCCAGCCCGACCCAAAGGGAAGCAGACAGCGGGGCACTCACATCTTGCATGGCTCGAGTGCGGTGATCGGAATTGATCTGGTCCCGAAGCTGCAGAAAGGCAAACGGTAACATACACGTAGTTACTTTGAGTTCAGGAGTTGGAAAGGCCACCCGAAGGATGATGAGCTTATTGGTTTAGGTTCCAGGGGCTGAAGCAGGGGGCTGAGGGGCCCTCGGAGGACGTTAACCAGGCCAGAGCGCTAAGACAGCTAAGGAGGAAGATGAAGATGGGGCGCAGAGAGGGTCTCAGGCCCAATAAAGCGCCGAGGGCTCGGCAGAGGACCAAGGCCCTCCTTCTGATGCGGCCCTGACCACGGCTCACTCACCGTGGACTTCTTAGTAAGCATCTCTTTGGCCATAACATCCATAAGCCGTTCCTTCTCCTCATGATAGCGCCGTTGCTGCTCTAATATTGTCTCCATTTTCCCTTGGCCACGGCACTGCAATTCAGACCACTAACACTGCCGGAAACACCGCCTGCCGCCTTTCACGCCTGCGTCTCAGCGCGCAGCATCCGGCTGCACCAAAGTTCCGCGTATCCCGGAAGTGGCTTGGGGGACTCAAGAAAAAATGAACACCACAAAGAGAGCAAGTCGATGCTACCGGAGACAGTGGCTACACTGACCCCTGCTGGCTGGGGGTCTGAAGGCGCGCTGCCTCCGCAATGAAAGATGTCTCTAGGGTGCCTGCATGAATCCTGCAGGCTGAGGGTGAGAGACAGCTGGCTTGCCTACGGCTTGCTGCAGACATCTAGGCTGGCAAGGACACACTAGCATGAACGGATAAGTTGAAGGATTCAGAACGGAAAGGGGAACTGGAAGCTGTAGTTTTCAGTGTGTGGCCTCTGATGATGTTTTCCCCTGGTCTGGACTTTAGTGTGTCTACCAGTAAAATGGAGATGGTAGTGGTTTTGTTCTTAACAAAACTCATATGTACTCACACTTAAACACAACCTTTGTTTATTAGCAGAGGAGTCTTTAAGAAAAACGTGGTACACTCAAGCAATGATATACTTGCTGTTCAGAACAGGTTGGCTTCTGATTCTTTGTAATTCTTAATTTTTCTGCTTTTTGCCTACCACTTGCTTGAATTACAGGTATGAGCCACCAAACCTAGCTATTGTATGACTTAGAAAATGAAATCTGCCGGGCAGTGGTGGAGCATGCCTTTAATCCCAGCACTTGGGAGGCAGAGACAGGCAGATTTCTGAGTTCGAGGCCAGCCTGGTCTACAGAGTGAGTTCCAGGACAGCCAGAGCTACACAGAGAAACCCTGTCTTGGAAAAAAAAGAAAAAGAAAAAAGAAAAAAAGAAAATGAAATCTAGGCTGCCTTTCTGTAAGGAGGAGGAAGAAGAAGTAGAGGCAGAAGAGGTGTGCGAAGGCAGAGGCAGGCAGATCTCTGTGAGCTCTAGGCCAGTTTAGTCTACATAATGAGTTCCAGGACAGCCAGTGCCACATAGAGACCCGATCTCAGGAAACCAAACACAAACACAAACAGAGTAGGGGCAGAAAGTGAGTCAGTATAGAGAGCCTGTCTAGCATGCACTAGGAAAAACAGCATTGGTGCAATGCAGAGTGGATGACACCTGTGATCCCAGTTCTTAGGAGACTGAGGCAAGAGGAGAACAAGTTCAAGTTTAACCTGAGCTATGTGATAAGACCCTATCTCAAAACAACAAACAACTCCCCCTCTCTCTAAGGCACTGGGTTTCAGCATCAACACAAGAAAAGAGACTCTACTACATGCCCACTCTAGGCAGAGAAGTGAAAACATTGTCCATGTGTTCCTGTTATTCATAATTCACAAAAACTGTATGTAACCCAAGAGCCCATTAACTGGGACTGGAGATATGGCTCAGCAATTAAGAGCATTTGCTGCTCTTCCAGAGGATCTGAATCCAGTTCCTAGCATGCAAGTCGGGTGGCTAGCAACCACTTGTATCTCTAAATCCAAGAGATGAACAGCCCCCGCCCCCGCTACACATGCTATTCACTTTTACATACATACACCTAATTCATCTGTGAATGGATACATGTTATCAGAGAATACTGTTCAGCAGTGAAGGAATGCTATAAGGAACCATGAAAGCATCACATTCCATAAAGAAGGGACAGGCTGGTATAATAGTTTTGTGGCTAAGAATATCTTCCAGAAGACCCTGGTTTGGTTCCCAGCACTTACATGTCACCTTACAATGGTTCATGACTCCAGTTCCAGGGGCCTAATGTCTTCCTTTGACCTCCATGGAAACCAAGCATCACATGGTGCACAGACATACACACAGGGAAAACACTCATACACATAAAAATAAATCTTCAAGAAAAACAAAATCGCCAGGCAGTGGTGGTGCATGCCTTTAATTCCAGCACCTGGGAGGCAGATTTCTGAGTTCGAGGCCAGCCTGATCTACAGAGTGAGTTCCAGGGCTACTCAGAGAAACCCTACCACAAAAAAAAAAAAAAAAAAAAAAAAAAAAAAAAAAAAAAAAAAAAAAAAAAAAAAAAAAAAAAAAAAAACCAAAAAAACAAAACAAACAAAAAACGAATTGGGGGCCTGGAGAGATTGTTTAACATTGGTCTATCTTTCAGGGGAAACAGTTCTATTCCCCACAACCGTAAGGCAGCTAACAACTATTTGTAAGATTCCAGTTCTGATGCCCTCTTCTGGTCTCTATGAGTACTTCATGCATGTTGTGAGCATCTGTACATCTGTACATGCAGGCAAAATTCCTATATGTGTAAAATAAAAATAAATAAATCAGTCAGCAAAGGCCAAGGCTAAGAGAGACCCTTAAAAAAAAAAAAGACTGGATTTCCTACTGCCCACTCAATAAGCTGGCCACAGTCCTGTAACCCTGGCTCCAAAGCAGGCACAGACTGGAGGATGACTGGGCCTTGTTGGTTTCTAGTCCAGCTAAGAAAACATAAACTCCAGGAGAGAGACTACATCATAGGAATAGGTGGAGAGAGAGGGCAACTGGTGCCCTGTTCTGATTTCCGAGTGTACATAGATATGTACACACACACAGACATGCATGTACACACTCACACACACACATACACACAAATCTAAAACAAAAAATAAAGAGACAGATAAGCCTCGGTGATCTGGCATAGGAAGAATTTTTTTTCTATTTTATTTATTTTAATTAAAGTGTGTTTGTGTGTGTACATGTCAAGCCCGGGGCCTTAACAGGTGCTCTATCATTAAAACAATCCTCTGACCCCTTACAAAGTCTTAGTTATACTCAAGATACAGGATCCTTCCTCCTTTTTCTTTCCTATACATGTGCTTTTTTTCTTTTTCTATTCATTCTGTAGCCAAAGATGATCCTGCGTCCCTGCCTCCACTCCAAGAGCTGGGATTATAGGCATGTGCCAAGCAGGTGTAACTATGTTAGTTTTTCTGGAAACCTGTTTATATTGAGATAAACGACTCCCCACCCCCACCCCGAGGTGAGCAGAAGACCTAAGCCATGCTATTCCCCTCAGCCTCGGGCCTGAAGCCTCCCTTCCAGCTAACTGCTACTCTGTGCTCACTCCCTGCACAGGGCTTTCCAGTCAGTCACCAAGCCCCGCCTCTTCCCTTCTGGCTGCTACAAGTCTCATGATCTCCTGGCGTGATGTAAGAGTGTTCTGATCAGCCTGCTCATTTTACCCCGCTAATCCATTATTCAGACATAGCCAGAATGATCTTTCTCACACTGACCCTCCAATACCCCCGCTTCCACATTTCCAAGGGCTGCTCCCCAGCAGGATGAGGTCTGTTTAAGTTGGCATCTGACTTTTGACCATCTCGGCTCTACCTGCCATTTTAGTAGCTTGGCAATTCCTCTATGAGGAATTACATGTGCTTCCCCAAACCAGCCTATGTTTTTAGGTCTCTGGGCCTTTCCCCAGTTATTTTCGAGGCTTAGATTGTTGCACCTCCACAAGTGTTTTATTGAACTTGTAGCAAAAGCTGGGTGTGCAGGAAGCCGGGAAGGCAAGTGACTTGGTTAGTGGGAGAAACAGAAAATGTAAACCTACAAATGTAAACCCACAACTGTTATAAGCACACATGTTGGGTATTCACAAAAATGTGCTGAAGTGCCAGGCGTCGGTGGTGCACACCTTTAATCCCAGCACTTGGGAGGCAGAGGCAGGCGGATTTCTGAGTTCGAGGCCAGCCTGGTCTACAGAGTGAGTTCCAGGACAGCCAGGGCTATACAGAGAAACCCTGTCTCGAAAAACCAAAAAAAACCAAAACAAACAAACAAACAAAAAACCAAAAAACCAAACAACAACAACAAAAGTGTTGAAGTGTTGGGCAGCCTCTAAGATGATCCTGCTGCAGGGTGTTTGCTGTCATTTTCCTACCTGAGTCTTGAGTTCCATTCCCCACCCCACCCTCACCCACCCCACCACACCCCACCCCACCCCAGCCCTAAATGGTGGAGAGAATGGACTCCCGTAAGTTGTCTTCCACTGTGGCATGGCAGAGAAGGCCAGTCTGGGCTGCAGAATGTGCTTCAGGACAGCCAGGACTGCACAGAAAAACCATCTCAAACAACAAAATAAAAACAAAAACCCAGGTTGGGCAGTGGTGGCGAAAATCTTTAATCCCAGCTCTTGGGAGGCAGACAGGTGGATTTCTGAGTTCGAAGCCACCCTGGTCTACAGAATGAGTTCCAGGACAGCCAGGGCTACACAGAGAAACCCTGTCTCGAAAAACAAAAAAACCAACAAACAAAAAACCCCAGCACAACACAGACACACGCCAACTTTTTTTTGTGTGTGTGATGGTTGGCTCACTCGTGTCAGCCTAACTTTCTGGAGGCTGAGACAGGAAGATCAGCCTGGACTATACAATTCGAATCTACTCCCCACCCAGTAAAGGCCAAAGGCTGCCAGTATTTTGATCTTCAGGTGATTGTCATTGCGACCTTGGGCAGATGACTCCAGGAGTCTACACCTCTGAGAAGGCCGGCCCAGAGTTAGGGAAGGTTTCTGGAGGTACTACACTTTCACTGTTTCCTCTTGGCAGCGCCCTCTCCCCTCCACCCGAGTCTCCGCCTCCAGAGACTGCCTCAGCCACCCAGGCGCATACCTGCCGCCTCAGTTCAACCGCAGAGCCAGCGGCCACGCTTGGGCGTCCAGCAGGGGAGTGCTCCGCCCCATCGCCCCACTTCGGGGGACAGCCCTCCGGCTCACTCCCGCCCCCGCCAGTGAATCACGAGAGGCGGGGCCATGACCCATTCATGCTGGGAATCGGATCCAGATGTTCGCCCGGCGCGTGCAGCTGCATCCTTGCCTTTTTTGGCAAAAAAACGTGCGGCCGAGAGCGGATCCGGAGCCGCCCCCACTAATCCTTGGGAAGAGGGGGAAGGGGGCTGAGGGTCTGGGCCCAACTGGGGATCAGAACTTGGTGCTTCTATGTCGGGTTGAGGCAGGGCTGTTGGTGGTGGGGGAAGATGTGTACCCGACCTAGAAACCCACTGCCTCTCGGCTGTCTGGCACCTCTCCCAATCCCTCCCTTGCTCACAGAGGAAAAAGTCCTCCGCCAGCAGTGGGGAGCTTGGCCAAGCTCAAGAGGGACTGGTGTGGCTGCCAGAGGGGATCCTCTTCCTGAGGAGAGAATCCCCACCCCATGGCCCGCCCACTAGGAGGTTTACAAAAAAGCCTGACTCAGCCATGGAACGAACCTTCCTTCACCCTCTCGACAAATACACGGGGGGCCTGTGCTCCCTCACACTGCTTTATTGCGTTCTCTGGAAACAGGGTGAGCAACCTTCTTGGGGCCTGTCTCTGGGCAACATGGAGCTGAAATAACATGGTACTCATAGGCTGGATGGCACCCTTAACCCTCTAACCAGTGAGCCACTAATCTGCTATACATATGGTGGCACCTCACAGATAGGGGTAGGGTGGGGGTGAGGTCAAACCAGGGGTACAATCTATTTTTGAAGACTTCTTAGGCACCTGCAGGAAAACTAAAAATCTACCCTAGAAGTCTAGATTTCAGGAGTCTTAGGTCTCTCACTCAGAGTCCAGGTTTGGAGGGCCGGGGTGTCAGAGCCTAGATGTGGGGAGAACTCATTTCTGAAATCCAGACTTGGAGAAAGGCTTTAAGTCATGGATGTTCCACAATAGCCCAGGTATGGGGTCTGGGTCAGGGAGTACCAGTGGGGTATGTTAGAACTGGGTTTGGTTGACTCAATCCTGAAGTCCCTATGAGTGGGGAGCAGGGGAGGCCTGGGCTGGGCCCCAGAAGTGGTTCAGAAAAGGAGCCATAGTCTTGAACCCTTGGTTTGGCAAAGAGGAGAGTCGGGAGCCTTGGCTCAGGGACCCGCTTGGCTGCAGGCCTGACACAGAACTTGGTCTCCGTCTGGTACAAAGCCTTGGCCCACCAGGGAGGTGGAGCAGCGGGCACAGGAAAAGCAGCTGTGGTGCCAATGTCGATCTTCGAAGGACACATACTTGCCTCCACCTGGGGGAAGGCTGGAGGTTAGCTCTGCAGGTCTGGGAGCACTGCTGCCCAATCGCCTCACCCGTATTACATTGACACTCTTACCTGCGCCTTCGCTGCCGCTCCCACCTGTGATGGGGCGCTTGCAGCTACTGCACTTGGGTGCAAAGAGTTCTCCAAAGCAGGCCACACAGTAGGGATCATCATCCCGAGATGTGAACTGCTGCCCTGCAAGGGGTGTCTGGCACCCAGTGCAGACCAGGCACTCTCGATGCCAGGGTTGATCGCGATATGTCACTCCACCCTGGGTCAGCGTCTGTGGGGGCATCATCAATCAGCATGGGAGTGAGGAGTCCCACCCACAATAGGTCTTACCCTGAATTCCCAGGCCCAGCCCCAACCTTGTTGCAGCGGGCACACCGAGGAGCAAATTTGTTCTCATAGCAAGGCACGCAGTAGTGGGCACCCTTGTCAGGCACGAAGGAGCGGGAGCCCAGTGGCTGCTCACAGTCACTGCACAGAAAGCAGTGTTCATGCCACGTCTGGCCTCCATACTCCAGCTTCCGGGACCCTGCAGGAAACAGGAATCCCACTTAAACGTTGGCCCAAACTCTCAAGGGCCACTCTGCCAATTCCTGTCCCCACCGCTCCTATAACCTGGTAGAATTATATCTCCATGCACACCAAGCAAGACTACTTCCACGTACATTACATATGCCAACCTCTCCCCTCAAGATGGTACAGCACATGCTAAGCACATGTGTTAAACTTCCGTGTCTTTGACAGGACTATCTTAACATACACCAAGCCTCTGTGTAAAATATATGTTGTCCCAGTACATGTTAAATAAGCCATTATATACCAGAACTACCAGTGTAACACTCAGGCAAGATCCCATTAACCAGGCAACTCTGCCTACACAAAGCCTAATGCCTTGGGGATGACATGTTCAGTACATGCTAAGCCTTCGCATATTTTAGGTCTCTCATTCTGCATACATGCTAAATCCCCACATATTCATCATGCATTACAGTCACCATACATTTTAAGCCTACAGTTTTATCTCTGCACCCAAAACATCAATGCAGCAAGCCCGAGAATCTAAGTATACCAAACATGCAGCTCTTCACACACGCTAACCCCCATGTGTGTCAAGCATGTCAGCCACTATGCATCTGCTGAGTCCTTACAGGCCTACTGGTCTGATAACGCTGCTTAGCCTGCAGCTTGTCAGTTTTGGTACCTGCCAAGTTTTCATGTGTAGAGCTGAGTGTGCCCATTGTGTGCCTTCAGCTCTCAAGAGCATACATGCACAACAGCTCCACATATGTTCCAGGAATATGCAGCGTGTGTAGGTCTCTACCCACATCAACCCCCATGCATGCACGAGACAGGCAGATGAGAAGACCTTACTCAGCAATTCCCAAACCTGGGGTAGAGGCCCTGGGACATACCAGGCATGACAGTCTCCCCACAGGCAGAACACTGGGACGAGAAGGCTGTGCAGTAGCACTCATTACAGAGAAGCTCGCTGTCCTGACAGGTGAAGGGCTCATCAGCAAGGGAGCGCTGGCAGCGGCAGCAGCGGAAGCAGCCCTCGTGGAAGTGGCGATCCTCATAGAACAGTTCCTTCGGGGAGACAAAGCAGGGGTGCTAGCACCCGGGCTTGATGGATTTATCTTTGGCCCTCTCCCACCAGCCTTCACGTACCCTCACCCCTGTTTGGTCTGGTCCTTACCCTTGAATCATGCCCGATGAGCTGCTGGCACTCCGCACAGGTGTTGGCGAAGGTGTTGTCGTAGCAGGGAATGCAGTAGGGGCCGCTGTCTGTCTGGATGTATTTGCGGCCGTACAAGGACTCGTTGCACTTTGCACAGTTGAATGCCTCGCTCATGGTGGCGGGGCCCAGTGAGCCCTGTTAGGAAGATGGGTAGATTTCACCTAGAATGACTGCAGCATAGCCTTGGATAAAGCCTTTTTGCATTTAAAAAAACAAAGGGGCCATAGAAGATGCCAGATCAGAGCAGGTGGAAACAGGGAGGAAGGCTCTGGGGACCCTAGAGTGCTCAGCAGTATGCTCAAATCTTCCATGTTTATTTCTGTATTTGACTGCGAGGATAGGAAGGGGTCAGAAAAAAAAAAACCAGGAAGCAGAAGTTGTTTTCTTATCTAGGCCCTGGCTGATCTGGGGGGAGGGGGCTTTTCCTGGGTCAGTGACTCATTTCCTGTTCTAGCCTGAGGTTTGCTGCGACTCTCTGGACTGTCCCTAGGGTGCCAAAGGCCAGGACAGACAGAGGCCACCAACCCTACTGCATATAGACAGCATTCTCACCTCCTGCCTCCCAGGATATGAATTGTAGAGTTTAGATTAGGGGATATTTATCTAGACTTCCAATCTGGGTAGTTTTAGGTAGAATGAGCTGTTCTGTGTGCTCTCCCCCAACCCCAACTCCCTACCGATGCAGGAAATAGTGGAATGCTAGAGAGATGCTTGTCTGATGAATGGTGCACAGCGGTGTGAGACGTAGGGCCTCCCCTCCCAGGAGAATCAGCCAAGTAACAAGAACTTGAGAGGCTCAGCTTAGGTTCAGGCAGGAAGGAAACCCTGCAAGCTGGAGACAGCCAAACTTCCCCAGCTGGACCCTCATCCTTATCCCTACCACCTCTGCTGTGTCTCTGGTCACACCAACCCCGGGGAAGTCTTGGCTGTGACATCTGCTGCAGCTGTGGCAGCGCGAAGAGGGCCAGATGTCAGCTTTTTGCCAGCCAGATGGAGAAAAAAGGGAAAAAATTGAAATGCCCCGGGGAGGCAGAAGGGAAGAGGAGACACACAGGGCAGTGTGCCCCTGGCCACCTCCTGCCAGGTGCCTTTGCAAAGCTCTGCATCTGGACAGGCAGCCTCTGCCTACCTTCCCTGATTTCCCAGGGTCTGAGGCCAGAGTAGTGAAAGCTGAGAAGGCAGGAGCCCCGGGAGCCCCAGTGGGGTCCCTTCTTAAGGGGGAGTAAGACAAGGGGAGTCCTAAGTGCTGTTGCTGCAGACACCCAGCCCCCCACCAAACCTCAGACACTTTCCATTTTCTCAAGAACAAAGCATGTTTGTGGGATGAGGTCACCCACACAGCCTCTGGAACAGGAGCAAGAAGAATGGAGGGGCAGGAAAATGGGGTTCCCAGTCTCTTCTGCTGGCCAATTCCAGTCTCCCCCAGTCCCAAAGTCAGAGTTCTCCAGCTCCACCCTCCTCCACTATGAATCAAGCTCTCAAAGGGCTGGGTAGTGAAGATTTCCCCCAAGACCCACAGGAAGGGGACGATGTCCTTGTTGCACCGGAGACTGGAGGAAGTTAAAGGGGGGTGCACAGAGGAACCTACCATCCCCCTTCTCCATGGCTGCCCTGGCTTAAGATGAAGGAAAGGCACCCCCCCCCCACACACACACACCCCTCAGCACGTACAGGAAATTCTCACCAAACACCTTGGTCTCTGCCTTAGAGTTTCAGACTTCAGGCAGCAACAGATGTCCCAAACCTGAAGGGCCTACCTCTTTGTGGCTTATGAGTTTGAACTTTCCCTTCAACAAGGAGGGAGAACACCCGGTTCACACCCAAAGCAGGACATAAGGCCACCAAAACTGGAGTCTTCAAAGTGGAGAGTCCTCAGGTAAGGTCATGCTGAAGGGTGGAGAGAGCCCCTCCTCTCTCCCCTCTCTGTCATTCACATCCTGGTTTCCTCTGGCCCAGCATCTGAGGATTGCCTGGGCTGTTAGCCACTGGACAACAGACAGCAATACAGGTGGCCTGTGGCCATGTGTCCACTTGTGAGCCCTTCCTTCCTGGCTTGGCTAGCAGGAGCTGCAGCAGCTACCTTCCCAGGCCCAGGCTAGCCCGGGATCCACCCCCTCAGAGCCAGTCACCACAATGAGATGAGGCACCCCAAATAGGGTATGGGTGTGCCTTCTACTTCCTTCCCAGAATCTCCCAATCTCTACGTCTCTAATGAGGACAGAGTGAAGGGAAGGGCATCCCACCATCAAGGCCCACTTGTCTCTCCCCATCTCTGTCCCTCTTCCTCCCCAGTCCCCCTCCCTCCCTCAATCCCTGGCAAGGCTGGGGAACTAAAAGGGTGAGCTGGGAGACAGTTTGTATTCCTGGTAGCAGGTGGGGGGGTGGAGGAGTGAGGGGGCTGGAGGGATGGGGAGAGGAAGAAGGGGATGGAGGAGAAGGGGTTTAGAGAAGACAGTGGATCTTCCAGATGACCCCAATCTGCTATTCTCACGAACACATATATCTCCATACCTGACTTAAAACACACACACACACACACACACACACACACACACACACACACACACACACACACACGAGTGAACTTCTTAGAGCTGAGTGGCAGGATAACTTTCTATATGGTGACCGGTGTATAACAGCTTGCCTGAGTCACAAAATATAAACTTGACTTGAAATCCTGTGAGTCTGGGTACACGGTTTTCATTCCCTGAGACTGTAAGTCCATCTAGTTAAATGAGACACTATTGCCTCCCTCTCCTAGGACAGCTGTCAAGCCTAAATGTGAAAATCCCCATAACAGCGTCTGGCAAAGAAGTCTGAAGCCTTATGCAAGTAAACGGTAGTCACTTGTATTTTTACGTGTATGACTACAAGCCCCCAACTTCTGCTGGAGTCAAACAGTGGGTCTCAGGCAGACCTGAAGCAGGAGTTGACCTGGCATGTGACCTTGGGAGTCTCAGTCAAGTCTGAGGGAACCACTGGTACCAATCGAAGCTCTAGTCTAGTCAGCTGGACACAGGGGTGGGGTGGGATGGACTTTAAAGACCTTAGAGACGGGTAGTTCCCAGGGGCACACACTTGCTTGATCCCATCACAGCTCACAAAAAACAAAACAAACAAACAAACAAAAAAACCCGGCAGGGCAGAGTACAGCTCCCCTTTAGAGCTCAGTACAAGACACTAGGGGCAGGCTAGGGGCATGGCCAAGGCTGTTCAGCAACTGGAGCAGCAGTGTCCTATCCCTCAGTGGGGAACTCTGCCTAGAAGTGCTTTGATAGTGGTGGGAGGGGCAGTCATCCTGGGGGGGGGGAGATTGGGGGGAGAGGGCGAACAGGAGATACGCTAGAGCTGGCTCTCCTCCCCAGCTGCCAGCCTGCCATTGGAAGACACCCAGAAGTCTTTCCAATTACCCATGCCAACTGCTCAACCCTTTGGTATACCCCCTCCTTTCCCGCCTCCTGCCCTCCCCCCCATCCCAAGTCCAGGAGGGCCAGACCCCACAGCTGTGACTCAGAATTAGAGAAGACCCCTCCCCTTGACAGGAAACTTAGAGGAGAAATTAGAGCTCTCCCCCCCACCCCCACCCCAAGCCAGGCACCAATCCCAAACTCACCACCACCCCTCGTCCCCACAGGGCCTGGAAGTCAAAGCAGTTTAAGGAGGAAGGGGATAAGGGAGCGAGAGGATCCAGCAGCTGCTCTGAGGGCAGGAGAGGAACATTTCATTCACCCCAGAGTCCCCTAGGGCTGAAGCAGAGCGTCCAAGATTTGAGTTTAAAAATAAGTTGGCGCTGTCTTAGTGGCTGTGTGAATACGGGGAGCTCTCTTTCTTCAGCTCAGCTTTACGGCCTCAGGTTCTCTGCCTCCTGGGGGATGGGCTGGCTAAGAGTCAATTTCCCCCTAGCCTTGCCTCCACCCTTTCAGGCCTGGGGCAGCTGTCAGTGAACGCACTAGGTGTTCTCATCAGTGAACTCTAGCCTCCACTCCGTACCTCTCAGTACCCTTGGGCTGATGTCTTTGTGTTTGGGTGAAGGTGTTCCTGTATCTCTGGAGCTGTGTCCCAATAGGGCCTCCACTCTGGGGATCTCTATCCCTGTGCATCCAAGTCTTGGTCTCTCAGCATCTCAGTGTCTCTGACCTAAGAGTCTCTTTAGGCCTCAGGGAGGCAGATATACCGCTAGTCTAACAAGCTCCAGCCTCGGGGCCCTCCAAGGCCCTGGGAAGGGCGCTAGCAATGAGTTCCCTGGGGTCATACATTTGCTTAAAATTCTCCCCAGAACCCTGGTCCCCGCCGTGCTTCGAGAAGTTTATCCGACCATTCTCTGCCCTTGTTGGAGTGGTCCCGGTAGCCTCCTGGGGCGCGCGTCCTTGTCTGTTCTACCAGGCTCCCTAAGAGCCTCAGTTTCTCCAACCCTGCTGATCTCTGTAGCTTTTCTAGTTCAAACTTGGTCCCCTGCAACTCTGGTAGCCCCCGCCCGGTCCGGAGGCGCGGAGCGGTGGGGTCCGTGCAAGCGCGCGGGGTCCCGAATTCGGGATGCCCCAGCAGAGGACAGGGGTGGGGGCCCAGGCAGCGACCCTGGTCCGAGCGCAGCGCGGAAACCGGCTGAAAGCTGGGGCGGGGGAATCTCACCTCGAAGCGGGCGCGGGAGCGGGGCGCTCGCGGCGTGGGTGGGGCGGGAGCCGATTGCCCGGCGGCTCCTACCTGTGGGCCGGGCGGAGGGGGCCGAGAGAGCGGCGGCGAGGTAGCCGGCTGCAACAGTCTGTGTGGGCGAGTGGGCGCGCGGCTCTAAGCCTCCGAGGAAGTGCTAGGGCCCGCCCAGCCCGGACCCCGCCCCCGGGCCCCCAACCCGCCCGCGGGGGCTAGACCCCGCCCCCTCCTGCCTGCGGCGAGCCTAGCCCAGTCGAACCTGGCGCTCTGACCTTCTCGACCACTCCTTGCTCGCCCTCTGCAATTTAGCTCGCCTTCTGCGCTCCTAGGACCCGGGGGTGGAGGGGGGGGGGACTGCTGGAAGCGATCCCAGGCCAGAGGTGCCAGGTTCCTAGGACTAGCTAGAGTCCATCTGGAGACCAGACCCCCTCCTCTTTTCCCTCTAGCTCATCCCCAGATGTTACACTAAACCTTAGTTTGGGAAGGAGGCCTTAATCCGGCCTGCTGGAGGCGTGGTTTTGATTCTGCCTTACCAGTGGAGATCAAGGGTTTTTTTTTTTTCTTTTTCTAGAAACTTGGACGAGAGAGAGAGAGAGAGAGAGAGAGAGAGAGAGAGAGAGAGAGAGAGAGAGAGAGAGAGAAAGAAGAAAAGAAGAGGAGAGAAAGAGAGAGAGGAAGAAGAAGAAAAGGAGAGAAAGAGAGAGAGAGAGGAAGAAGAAAAGAAGAAGAGGAGAGAAAGAGAGAGAGAGAGAGCCTCTCTCCTCCTCAATTTCAAAGGGCTTTATTCTATAAGCGAGTGGTTAAAGCAGACAACAACCTCCACATCCTTAGTTGTGTCTTGGTTGTGTATTGAGGTTTCTATAGTACCCAGGAATAGTTTTGACCTTTCAGGCTCAGGGAGACCCTAATACCTAGGCCCCATTTGGCTTGAGAGGCTGTGTGAACAGTGTGAGTGATTGAGTTGCTGCAGGCAGGGGTGGTTAAGAAGGGAGGGAACTTGTGCAGTTTCTGACCCTCCAGCTTCTTTTACTCTATTCCGGGAAGGGAGGACTGGCGCCTGCCAGGGACGCGAGGACCATCCAGGTCCTTGAGGCCACCCCCCCTGGGATCCTCAGGCTTGTCACTAGGAATAAATAGCCTTGATCTGGAAGGCGGGGGTAGGGATGGAGGGAAGCTCTGTTGTGCTGTTTGCAAAACAAGAGACAACAAACTAACCCTGGCAATAACCTTTGCATCTCCGTGATGATTCAGATGCCCAGAGAGGCTCCCCTGATCCAAGGCTGCATCCAGCCAGGCTAGCATTTCAGGGATTAAGACCCCTCAAGGCTGGTGAGGATCCTCCCCTCCTGTAGCATGGGTCTGGTTGCTAGGTCCTAAGACAGCCTCCAGGCCAGGTTTCCTTTCAAAGTTAAAGGATTGCTTAAAATGTTGTTGATTCTTAAATTGCAAATGCCACGAGGGCAGAGGTTGGGTCATTTTTTTGTTCACTACTGCATTCTCCAGTGTTTGACCTGCAATAAATGAGGGATGAATGTCACACACCGCTTTCATTTGGCTCCCTCTGCCACTCCCTGCCAGGCACCTGCTGTCACAGGTGAATAGACAGTCTGAGGGTGGCCCCTTCCTCTGGGACTTGTCTCCCAGGTCTAGGGAACCCTTTGTACAGGAATGCAGGAAATACCACCATTCCTGGTTGGAGTAGACAGCAGGAGGGGTCTGTCCGTCCTAATACGAAGTGGGGACAACGATGAGAAGCTGTGCTGTCTAGTTTTATGTTAACTTGACACAAACTAGAGTTTTTTGAAAGGAGGAAACAAACCTCAATTGAGAAACTGCTTCCATAAGATCAGGCTGTAGGAAAGCCTGTAGGGCATTTTTCTAATTGGTGATTGGTGGAGGAAGACCCACCCGTGCCATTGTGGGCGGTACCATCCCTGGGCTGGTGGTCCTGGAAACTATAAGAAAGCAAGCTGAGAAAGCCATGATGAGCAAGCCAATGAGCAGCACCCCTCCATGGCCTCCGCATCAGCTCCTGCTTCAAAGTTCCTGCCCTGTTTGTTTTCCTGTCCTGACATTCTTCAATAATGCACTATGATGTTGAAGGATAAGTCAAATAAGCCACTTCCTCCCCAACTTGATTTTTGGTCATGGTGTTTCCTCAGGGCGATAGAAACTATAACTAGGGCAGAGCCTTCAGGAAAGGAAGACTCATGAGTGAGCAGTCAAGGTGCTTCGTCTTGGGATCTTCTTTTTTTTATGGCTTGAAGTGTTACTGAAGGGCTTTACCAAGAGCCACGAATTTGTGAGCTTCTAGTTTGCACCATTCCCTAAACACTTTACATACATGAACTCACAGAATTATCCAATAAACCTAGACATGTATGCATACACATACACACAAACATATATGGTATATATGTGGGTGGTTTGTGTGTGGGGGAGCTCACATGTGCATGCGAGTGCTAGTGTATCTGTGTGCTTGTTTCAGAGGTCAGACAACAACCCTCTGGGGTCAGGTCTCTTTAAAAATTCAAGGAGGGGGCTAGAGAGATGGCTTAGTGCATGAGCCTGTTTGCTGTTAGCTTTCTAACATGACCAAAAGCAAGTTGGAGAGCCAAGGGTTTATTTCACCTTACAATTCCATATTGCAGCGGCTTAAGGGAAGTCAGGGCAGGAACTCAAACAGGGCAGGAGCCTGGGTAAAAACCATGGTGGACGGGCTGGAGAGATGGCTCAGCGGTTAAGAGCACTGGCTGCTCTTCCGAAGATCCTGAGTTCAAATCCCAGCAATCACGTGGTGGCTCACAGCCATCCGTAAAGAGATCTGACGCCCTCTTCTGGTGTGTCTGAAGACAGCTATTTACACATACTTACATATAAAAAAAAAAAAAAACATGGTGGAACTTACTGCTTACTTGCTTGTTTCTCATGAGTTGCTCAGTCTGGTGTTGCTGTTGTTGTTGTTGTTTTATAGCACCCAAGACCACCAGCCCAGGGGTGGCACCACCCACAATGAGCAGGGTCCTTCCACATCAACCAACCATCAAACAAGCATACCATAGGCTTTCCTACATGCCAATCTGGTTGGGGCATTTTCTTAACTGAGTTTCCCTCTTCCAAAATTACTCTAGTTTGTGTCAGGTTGACATAAAAAGTAGCCAGTGCACTGCTCCTCCAGAAGATCTGAGCTCAGTTCCCAGCATCTTGGCACCTCATGGTAGCCTGTAACTCCAGCTTCAAGGAATCTGATGGCCTCTTCTGGCCTCCTCAGATAGGAGCACAGGTGACATTCACTCACATAAGACAAACATATACACCTAAATAAAAATATAATAAATTCTTTAAAAGTGGCATGTGTGTGTGTGTGTGTGTGTGTGTGTGTGTGTGAGAGAGAGAGAGAGAGAGAGAGAGAGAGAGAGAGAGAGAGAGAGAATGGATACACATGGAGGAAGTCAGGGGCTACTTGTGGGAATAAGTTCTTTCTTCTGACCATGTTAGTTCCTGGGGATAGTCAGGCTTGGTGGCAAGTACTTTTGCCCACTGGGGCATCTTGCTGGCCCTGGAGTCAGATTCTGCCAGCATGGGTTTAGGTCAGAAACTAAGGTGCGTAGGCTCTCACACCAAGTGCTTTTACCCACTGAGCTGTTTCACCCACCCTAAATATACATTTCTAATCCTCTTCTCAAAGGTGAGAAAAATGGTACTTGATTCAGCAGCATGGATACTAAAATTGGAGTGATACAGAGATTAGCATGACTGTCCCTGTGCAGGGCTGACTTGCAAATTCATAAAATATTCCATATTTTAAAAGTAATGTTTATGATGTATTTTTAATGTATGTACATTGGAGTTGTGCCTGCATATATGTCTGTGGGAGCTCACCAGGTGTGAGCTCCCACATGGGTGCTGGGAACTGAACTGCAGTCCTTTGGAAGAGCAGACAGTGCTCTTAACCACGGAGCCTTCTCACCACCCCCTTTAAATAAAATGTTATTGTAGAATGATTTGTTTTGTTAAAATCATTTAACCAGCAACAACAACAACAACAACAAACAAACAAACATGGGAAAATGGAGGCTGGCCTTGTGGTGGCCTACACCTTTAATCCTAGCACTCAAGAAGCATAGGTAGGCAGCTCTCTGTGAGCTGGAGGCTAGTCTGGTCCATATAGCCACCCAGAGCTACATAGTGAGCCCCTGTAGAGGAAGGGGGAACGGGGAGAAGGAGAGGGATGGGGAAGGGGAACACAAGTATATTAAGTAATGGTCAAAAATGTCAAAGTCAAGATGGAAACTCAGACTGGCAAACATCAAAGCTTCCATGCCAAAAGTGACCCCAATCATCACCTGCTAGTCTGTAAACCTCTGGAAGGCAGTCTCTCAGCGGTTGAGGACTGGATAAGACCAGGCACTAAGACTTCAGTAGGCAGGAGCCCTCCCTCCTTCCCTTTCGGGGTTAAGTGCTAAGGTTCTGTTGTTAGGATTTAGAGTCTAAAGGTCAGAGAAAGTTAGGAGATCTGTGGCCTTGGCCACCCTGGGGGAGGGAGGCCCAGGACGTGGAGGCCGTGCCCTTTCTCCACTCCATTTCCAGTGGGCTCACATTTCCCTGCTCAATCTCTTTCCATTGGCCCAGAAAGACGTGCCCCAGGGAGTTCAGGGATCAGCCTCATGGACTCTCTGTTCCTGTTCCTTGTCTGTCTTGAGAAACAGGTGTGCCTGAGCCAGAGCTGGAAGCAGAGTGCTTAGAGACCAGCTTCAGTTAAGGGGGAGGGGGATGTTTGTTCCCTCCCATCCAGGAGATCCCTACACACACTTGCCTACCTCAAACTCAAGAAGCCCCATCTTGTCTTCTTACTTTGCAAGAGTTTTCAAAAGAATGCTCTGGGTCTCTTCTGCCAAACCACTCATGGCTTCCTCTGGGTGCTGAATCACTCTCTGGTGCCTGCAACCACAAGACCTTCCTCCTAGTGAGAAAATATCCTTACTTCCCTGGCTTTATTGCTCACTCTTAACGCTGCAATGTGCAGAGCCCTTGCAAGCCTCAAGCTTAGTAAATAGTCTCTTTCAAATCCCTAGAAACGTCCTTTGTGCTCTCAAGCCCACGAGGGTGTAACAGAGGGAAAAATGAGTGACAGGCAGAGCATGGCAGGGAAGCAAAGAACGCACAAGGCTAAAAGCTGTGTGTAAGTCCTATGTGTCAGGTAGTTACCACCTCTGTTAGTCTTTAAAAAAAAACCAACAACATACGAACTGGTTTACAAAGATTTTGATGATGTGGCTCTAAATGCCAAGCTAATAGGTGGTAGTCATACAATGCCAATCTAGGGTTATCTTTAGAGTCCCCCACCTCCATGGTACAAGGATGGCTTCCCCAGATGCTGCCTGTCACTAATACTTCAATCAGGGGACAAGGCAGGAGTGGATATAGCTACCATCCAGTCATTCTATTAGATAGCTAAGCTTCTTGAGAAGAAGCTAGGAAGGTAATCCCAGACCATATTATAGAGTAACTTGTTTCCAAGGATGACAAACAAAATAGAATTTTCCTCACACATGTGGACCTAACTGGGCAAATAAACATCAAGAGTGTAGAGAGAGGAAAAAGACTTTTTATGCTGTGACCTTTTTCATATCTACTTGTCCCCTGGACTCTCTGAAGAGGGTTTCCATGGCGTTCTTCAGTGGGAGAGATTTTATCAGTGTCTTGTGAAATGGCTTCAATTAAAGAATCTGGAAGCCTATGTAGTGGTACATGTCTTTTTTTTTTTTTTTTTTGGTTTTTTGAGACAGGATTTCTCTGTGTAGCCCTGGCTGTCCTGGAACTCACTCTGTAGCCCAGGCTGGCCTCGAACTCAGAAATCCGCCTGCCTCTACCTCCCAAGTGCTGGGATTAAAGGTGTGCGCCACCACGGCCCGGCGGTACATGTCTTTAATCCCAGCACTTGGCAGGGATATCTGTGAGTTCGAGGCCAGCCCGGTCTACATTGTGACTTCTAGGATAGCTAGAAATACATTGTGACATCCTGTCTCAAAAAAAAAAAAAACCAAAAACAAAAACAAAAAAGAGCCTGCTGAAGATTAGTCTCACATAGTGGAAAAGATTCCAAATGCCAACAGATGAAAACATACGGGGCGGGGGAGGGCAGGTGGGATGGGAGGGGTGCGGGGAGAGTGTAAACAAACCCAAACACTGCTGTGATGCTTGGCTGGGTCCAACTCTCTCTTGTGCTACTTTAAGGTAGCTTTAGTGGTGACAAAAATAACAGGATAGCTGGGCACACTGTCACACACTTGTAATCCCAGCTCTTTGCAGATGCAAGAGATCGCCGTGACTCTGAGGCCAGCTTGGTCTATGAGTTTCAGTGCAGCCAGGCCTATAGAACTAGACACTGTCTCAAAACACCAGACCTAATTAGACTAAGCCAAACCCAATAAAACAAACTAACAAAAAAACTAAACAAAACAATTTTATTGTGAACCTGCTAACAAGTAAACCCAACAATAAGCACTGAAAACATATGTCATTTAAAACCTCAAAATCCTGAGGGTATTGTATTATTTTATTATTTTACAACTAGATGTAGATACCAAACCTCACCAAAATTAACTTTTCTGAATACTCCCTCCACAGTTCATGGCTCTCTATCCATCACATTATACCTTATGTTAAGCCAGCCAGCCAGACTTCACAACTTTGATGGTTGTGAAGGACTCAGAACTTTATTGCTATTAGATGATTGTCTTCTACACTGCTTATAGATACAATCCTGCAACTCAGTGCCCTTGATACTCCTATGAGCAAGAGCAGCCTCAAGACCAGCCGGGTATTATTATGTTCGTTTTATGGGTAAGAAAGATGATGCTCGTTAAAGTCAAGCAATCAGCTCAGAGCCACGCAGCCAGAAGTCAGCTGAGGAACCAAATGTGGTTTTTTTGTTTGTTTTTGTTTGTTTTTGTTTTTTCGAGACAGGGTTTCTCTGTGTAGCCCTGGCTGTCCTGGAACTCACTCTGTAGAACAGGCTGGCCTCGAACTCAGAAATCCGACTGCCTCTGCCTTCCAAGTGCTGGGATAAAAGGCGTGTGCCACCACCGCCCGGCCCAAAATGTGGTTTTAAAGTGCTTTTACCAGTATATTTTAAGATTCACGTTATTTCTAGTTTTTGGTTTGTTTGTTTTTTAGAATGGGTTTTACTTCACAATGTAGCCCTGGCTGGCCTGGCAATCACTATGTAAGACCAGGTTAGCCTTGAATTTACAGAAATATGCCAGCTTCTGCCTCCAGAGAGCTGGGATTAAAGGTGTGAGCCACGTTCTAGTTCTACTTAGAATCTTAACCCTCGCCAAGTCGGCAGCACAAGCGCACATGCAAGCCGAGCTTAGCCAGAGAGCAGTACCAGCCACGTGTTCCTAGATGCCAAAATGCGGCCCAGAGCGAAGGCTAGTTCTCTGGACGGATGGATGCTCTCCGACTCCTAAGAGCTGTGAAGGAATCCCAAGACACTAGCTTAGGAAACTACATCTCCCAGAAGCCTCCGGTTCCGGCTGGTTGAGCAGGGATGTATTTCCGGTAAAGTAGGCTTCTGATAGGCTGCATAGCAAGCCGCCAGTCTTGGGCCTGCTTCCGGTAGTCTAGGCGGATGCGGTGGGTTGAGTAGTGTGGTCGTAGTGGCGGAATTTGATGAGCATTTCCTAGACCTCAGTAGTCATGTCGGCGGCTTTTCGCAAAGCAGCCAAGACCCGGCAGCGGGAACACCGAGAACGAAGCCAGGTAGGCCCTCGCAAGCCTCACGGGCGCCTGCCGATGGCCCCCGCCCCCTCACTGTCCTTGCATCCGGATACGGGATCTGCCTTCTGTCAATATCCGACACATGGGGCCTGACTCCGGTGTGCCTTGTCGGGGAGACCCAGGGACCGGGTTAGGGGGATTGTCATTCTCTACGTAGAAGGTTCAGTGGGTAATTGAGTGAGGCAAGGTGTGTTAGATGCCTTTCCCTGGAAATTGAGGCCAAAGTCAAATGAATGTAACCGAGTGACCAGCAACAGGAGGGCGGCCCACAGCCGACGCATGTAGGGGTGTACCTAAAGGGGGCTCAACTTTTGGCATGGGATTTGTGGCTCGTGTAGTTCTGTCATATGCCTCCCCCTAAAATCTAGGTACTTTTCTTATCCCTTCTGGAGAGTGTCTTGACCATTTACAAACTTTTCTGGACCTCATAGCCCAGGTCTATAATTGCAGTTACCCAAGAGGCCAGGGCAGAAGGATCACAAAATCAGGGCCTGCCTGGGCAACTTAGACCTGACTCAAAAATCTAAAAAGAATATAAGCATACACCTCAATGGTGTTTGCCTAGCAAGTTTGGGGCAGTAGATTTAGTCTTTGGTAGGAAGAAAGACAGAAGGGAGGGAGTCCCCCACTAAATTTAGTTAGAATAAATAGGTGTGGATTTTCTGAGGAGAATGTGCTGGGGCTTGGCTATGTGATAGAAATAAAGATGTATGCAGCATCACTTTATCCACTTTACTATTCTCAGAAATCACAACATAACTGGTTCAAATAAGCCTTGGAGAGAAGGCTTAGTGAGCAAGAGAACTTGGCTGCTCTCTCAGAGTTCAGATCCCTGCACCCACATCGTGGGCTCACAAATAACCTTCAGCCACACTCTAGGAAGTCCACCACCTCCTCTGGCCTCCATAGGCTCTGCACTCACATTCTCTCTCTTTCTGTCTCTGTCTGTCTCTGTCTTTCTCTGTCTCTGTCTGTCTCTCTGTCTGACTGTCTCTCTCTCTGTCTCTCTCTCTCACACACACATACAATAACATTTTTTAAATTAAATTAACGTGTGTGTGTGTGTATGGGTGTGTGTGTGTGTGTGTGCGTGCGTGCGTGCGTGCGTGCGTGCGCTCTCGAACACGTGTGCACGCGCGCACGAATATGTCTGTGGGAGCTCATCCTGGAGCTGGGGTTATATGTAGTTGTCATTTGTCTGATACGATGTGGGTGCTGGGAAATGAACTTGGATCTTCTGGAAGAGAAGAATGTGCATTTCACTGTTAAGCCATGTCTTTAAACCCCTCAAATATTTTTTTAAATTTTTTTCTTTTCTTTTTAAAGGCAAGAGGATCAGTAGGATATTCTGGGCTACATGAGACAGGATCTCAACAAAATAAAATGAGCTGGTAAAATGGCTCAGCTAATAGACGTGCTTACTGCACAGCCTGGCATCTGGGTCAGATCCTCAGAACTCTCATATACTATGGGGGAAGGAGAGAGTGGACTCTTGGCTTTTTCGAGACATGGTTTCTCTGTGTAGCCCTGGCTGTCCTGGAACTCACTCTGTAGACCAGGCTGGCCTCGAACTCCGAAATCCGCCTGCCTCTGCCTCCGGAGTGCTGGGATTAAAGGCGTGCGCCACCACTGCCCGGCTTACTCTTTTTTTCTCATCACTGCCTTCTTCATCACAGTTCACCCTCCTGCCTAGTAGCCTTTATTAGAGTGTATGTATGCTTAGTGGAAGCAGTATTATACATGGAGTAAAATTTTTTATTTTTCATGTATTTTTATTTAGCCATGTGTGTATTGGTGCCACAGCTTCGTGGAGGTCAGAGGACAATTTTCAGGAGTCGGTCCCAGGTTCATACTCCAGTCATTAGACTTGGTGGCAAGTGACTTTACCCACTGAGTCATCGCACAGTAATGTGTTTTAACATCTTACTTGTGAGACTGTATATGGACCAATCTCAAACCAGGAGTAGCAGAACTGGCAGTGAGAGGGTGACTCTCACTGCCGCTTAACTCAGAGCAGCTGCTTGCAAGCAGGTCATTATGTTCTCACATTTTCCTGAGGAAATGAAGGCTCAGGAGGGTCAAGTGCTATGCCGGAAGAGGTGCAGCTAGAGCTGACAAAGCCAGAAAATGTATCAGGTTTTCAAGAATATAGAGGCAATTTTTTGTTTATTTTTGTTTTTGTTTTTGAGACAGTGTTTCACACATAGCCTTGGTTGGTCTACTACTCTGTGTAGACCAGGCTGGCCTCTAATTCACAGAGATTTGCCTGCCTCTGCCTCCTGAGCACTGGGATTAAATGTGTGCACCACCACCGCTCAGCTAGAGGAAGCCTTATAAGAGGTGGCACATTAAAAATGCCAGAAGTGGGGGGTGGAGGTGGGGTCAGGGGAGAATGGCTCAGTGCTCAAGAGCAATGGCTGCTCTTGCAGATTCGGTTCCTAACATATCCACATAAGCTCACAACCATCTGTAACTCCAGTTCTAGGGTGTCTGAGGCTCTCTGCCGGCCTCTAGGCACCAGGCACACTTGTGATGCATAGGCATGAAAGCAAAAGAATCATATACATAAAATGAAAAATAATAATAAATTTAAAATATCAGCTGTGGAGCATGTGTGGAGAGGGCAGAGGCATTGTGGGGAGATGTGTTGGACTGACTGGGTGATCAGTTTGCTTTGGAAGGCAAGGCTAGTAATTTTTTTTTTTCTTTTTGAAACAGGATTTCCCTATTTAACTTAGACTTACCTCAGATTTCAGTTTGTGAACCTTCTGCCTCAGCCTCATGGATGAGGGGAGTATAGTACATTCTTCTTGAAACAATCACCTTTTGAGTGTTCTAGGAACAGCCCTACATGCTGTACAAAGACTGTCTCCTAATTTCACAGTGTCCTTGGGAGCTAGGTGTGTTACTCCATTTTACAGATTAGGAACCTTGTGCTTAAAGAGGTTATATTTCATAACTAGAATCACAGTTGCAAATAGTTGACTTAGGTTAACGCAGAAGAAAGGGATTTCCAGACAATGCCTGAGTCATTTTTGGATTTGGGTTCCTTGTATGTTTCTTTGTCCTCTTCCTTTTGAGGCATTGGAAGTACTATGTTTCTGTTGAGCAGATAAGTGCCTAAACTGATTCACATACTGTGGCTGGCTTCCTCTGTAATGTACACATTCAGTCACATATTAGTGATGTCAAGGCTTCCCTACCGGTATTATTCCACGACCTCTGAAATGTCTTTCCCTGCCAATCTCCCTCCCTTTGCTGTGTTAAAAATAAAAGCTAGTGGTCTGGAGAGATGGCTCAGCGGTAGGGAGCACTGGCTGTTCTTCCAGAAGACTGGATTCAGTTCTTGGCACCCACATAGCAGCTTACACCTGCCTGTAGCTTCAGTTCCAGAGGATCCAACACCCTCACACATGCAGGCAGAACACCAATCCATAGAAAATAGAAATAAATCATTAAAAATTTTTTGTGGAAAGCTATTATGGACACTGGAGAGATGGCTCAGCAGGTAAGGGCATTTATTGCTCTTGCAGAAGACTCAGGTTCAGTTCCCAGCATCCATGTGGTAGCTTACAACCACCCACAACTTCAATTTCAGGGCATTTGATGCTTTTGTTTGACCTCCAGGGCATCAGGCATGCGTGTGGTACACATATGTATGTGCAGGCAAAACACTCATACACATAAAACAAATAACATATCTAGCCAGGATGATGGTGCATGCCTTTAATCCCAGCAGTCAGGAGGCAGAGGCAGGTGGATTTCTTGATCTTGAGGCCAGCATGGTCTACAGAGAGAATTCCAGGACAGCCAGGGCTACACAGAGAAACCCTCTTTCAAAAAACCAAACAACAACAAAAACAAACAGAAAAACCAACCAACCAACAGAAAAACTAAAAAGAAAACAAAAGCCAAAATAATTTCTTAAAATTTATTTTTATTTTATATGCATTAGTGTTTTGCCTGTATGTATGTCTGTGTGAGAATGTTTGATTCCCCTGGAAATGAAGTAAAAAACAGTTGTGAGCTGCTATGTGGATGCTGAGAATTGAACCCAGATCCTCTGGAGGATAATAGCCAGTGCTCTTTTTTTTTTTTTTTTTTTTTTTTTTTTTTTTTTTTTTTTTTTTTTTTTTGGTATTTTGAGACAGGGTTTCTCTGTGTAGCCCTGGCTGTCCTGGACCTCACTCTGTAGACCAGGCTGGCCTCGAACTCAGAAATCCGCCTGCCTCTGCCTCCCAAGTGCTGGGATTAAAGGCATGTGCCACCACTGCCCGGCGCCAGTGCTCTTAAAAACTACTGAGCCATCTCTCTAGTCCCATTTTTTGACTAAGCATCTCTCTCTGTCTTTCTCTTTCCCTCCCTTCCTCCTGCTCTTTCTCCTTTTTTGTAGCTCTATGCTGTTCTGGAACTTGCTATGTAGACCAAGATGGACTGGAATTCAGAAATCTGACCACCTTTGCCTTCTGAGTGCTGGGATTAAAGGTGTGTGCCACCACTACTCATAGAAATAATTCTGAAAAAAAAAAAATCAGGAAAGTCTTTTATTGAGACAGTATTTAACTATGTAGCCTTGGTTGACCTAGCACTCTGTAGACCAGGCTGGCCTTGAACTCACAGAGATTCACCTGCTTCTTGTCTCCTGAGTGGTCTGAGTGCTTGTGCCAGCATACACAGTTTAAAAAAAAATTTTTTTTTTTAAGATTTATTTACTTTCTTTATGTATGTGAGTACACTGTCACTCTCTTCAGTTACACCAGAAGAGGGGCATCAGATCACATTGCAGATGGTTGTGAGCCACCATGTGATTGCTGGAAATTGAATTCAGGACCTCTGGAAGAGCAGTCAGTGCTCTTAACTTCTGAGCCATCTTAACCACTGAGCCATCTCTCCAGCCCCAGTTTAACCTTTTCTAAAATTACATTTACATATTGGTTTGTGTGGGTGTTTTGGACCACTATGCCAAGGAGTGGTTATGGAGGTTAGAGAACAACTTTTGGGGAATCAGTTCTCTCTTTCCATCATGTAGGTCCTAGGGGATCAAACTTTGGCATAGTGGCAGGCATTTACCTTTGAACCATCTTCCCACCCCTGGGTTGTCATTGTACACAGGGGGTTATATTATCCCTTTAAAGGTTAAGAGATGACAAAGGTGACTGTAAAATCCCATCCAAATCATTATTCCAAGTTCAGTAGAGACTTAAATCTGCAGCCTCAGAAGTCAAGGTTGTTCCGAGGACTGGCTGCAGTGGTACTACCCACTAGCCCAGCCTGGGCTGTAGACTGAGACAAGACATGGTCTCAAAAGAAAGAAAAAGGCTCCAAGCAGGATGTGGTGGGTGGGCACACTCATCCATCATCAGAGCTTCTGGGAAGCTGAGGCAGGAGGCCATGAATTCGAAGTCAAGGGGAGCTATATAAAAACTTACTTTTAAAAGCAAAGCCAAACAAACGTTCTTCGGAGCAGAAAGATGGAGTATATGGACTCTGAAATAGAGCAGAAAGATGGAGTATATGGACTCTGAAATAGAGCAGAAAGATGGAGTATATGGACTCTGAAATAGAGCAGAAAGATGGAGTATATGGACTCTGAAATAGAGCAGAAAGATGGAGTATATGGACTCTGAAATAGAGCAGAAAGATGGAGTATATGGACTCTGAAATAGAGCAGAAAGATGGAGTATATGAACTCTGAAATGGTGTAGCCTGACCACAGACTGGAATTTAGTATGTAGAAGAGGCTGGCCTCGAACTTGCAGAGATACCCCTGCCTCTACCTCCAAAGTGGTGGGATCACAAATGTGCGCCACCTGCCGGGCAGTGGTGGGACATGCCTTTAATCCTAGCACTTGGGAGGCAGAGGCTTGCAGATTTCCTTCTTTCTTTCTTCCTTCCTTCCTTCCTTCCTTTCTTTCTTTCTTTCTCCCTTTCTTTCTTTCTTTCTTTCTTTCTTTCTTTCTTTCTTTCTTTCTTTCTTTCTTTAAATGTAATACTGTTTATTTAACTTCAAAAACATTTTAGCATTCTAAACATACAAAAAAATAACAGAATGTTGCAAAATTTCGGTTAGGTACAGAGGGTTCCTGAACTTCCACTGATGAAGTAGAGTTCTTTGCTTTGCTGACAACTATGAATTCTACAGTTTCTTTAGAAAGTTTAAAATCTACTGCATTTAATTAAAGAAAAAACTCCTTCTCATGCCAGCTGATCCCTCCCCCCTTTCCACAACTAAGAATGTCAGCAAATTGCTATGGCAGGCAGATTTCTGAGTTTGAGGACAGCCAAGGCTATACAGGTAAATCCTGTCTCAAAACAAAACAAAACAAAAAAACAAAACAAAAAATGTGCACCACTGTTGCCTGGCAACCTTGAACTTCTGTTCGGCCCACCTACTTCCGTCCTGCAAGCATTACTTACAGGTGTGTGCCACCATGCCTGTTATTGTGGTTCTGTGGATTGAACCTAGACAAGTATTGTACCAGGTGAGGTACATCCCCAGCCTTGGTTCTGCATTCTTGAATATAGTCTCTAAATGCCATCATCCCCCTTCTGGCATGCACTTTACTTTTTTGTAATGTCATAAAGAAGAAACAGGAATATGCAGTAAGCACAGCACATTGCTTTGGGACAGAGTAGGTATGTAACTGTGAGCTGTTAAGTTGGTGTAGGGAAAGCTGGCACGTAGCTCAATTGGTAGAGTACTTACCTCGATTGTTAGAGGTTCTGGGTTGATCCTCAGCACCTAATAAAAGCCGGGTATGGTGGCATATACCTAAAGCACTCTGCAAGTGGAGAGTTCAAGTATATAGAAGAATTATGAATTGACCCTGTCTCAAAAGCCTTCCCCCACAGCAAAAAGTCATAAAGGCATCTGATATAGACATACACATAATTTACACAGGGTTTCATGTAGCCGAGGCTGACCTTGAACTCCTGATCTTCTGTTTCTCATGTTCTGAGATTATAAGCATTACCAGTTTAACCCGACATTAAGTACTCAGAGTAATAGTAGCATATCCAAGGGTATATCAAGATGTACTCATGGAACCTGCATGCTATAGAAGTGTATCCTAGAGATGACACTTTCCCCTTGTACATGGTTTTGTCTATACTGTTCTCTATGTTTTAATTGTTTCTGGTCTTGCTATGTAGCCTTAATCTTGCAATCCTGTCTCAGCTTCCCAAATGTCAGGATTGCAGGCAAGCACCCTTTTACCCAGCCTTACTGTCTTATTTCATAGTTAGGGAAGTGACAGCTCAGAGAAGTTCAGTGATTTATTTGCCCAAGGTCACAGATTGTTAAGAGGTAAAGCATGGATTGAGCCTAGGTCTGAAAACTCTAAATTTAGCTCCTTACCACGGTGGCCTCCTGTTACTCTGCTTTCCCTTCATAGTATTTTATAAGCCCTTGGATTAGGTTGGTAGTAATTTTAGTACAACTGGCAACTGCTTGCTTAGTGTCGAGTCATTGTTGCCTCTCTTCTGTCCTTAATAGGCCAAGAAACCTACTATGGTGGTGCTTGTGACCTGCCTGGCTCTGGGATGAGCCCTCTCATCCTTGGGCTTAGCAAAGGGAGGAGGGAGGAATAGGGTAGTGGGCTGGCTCAAGGGCACAGATTTACTGAGCACTACAGAGTCTTGTTCTGTCAGGTGACACGTTGCACATGTTTTCAGAGAGAACTAACTGTTTCTTTTTCCTTTTGTCTTCTAGCCTGGCTTTCGGAAACGCCTGGGTTTGCTGGAGAAAAAGAAAGATTACAAACTTCGTGCAAAGTGAGTCCAGCATTTCTGGTAGAGGTGCTGCCAAGAGAGCTTACAACATCTCCATACTACAGCTAAAGCTCCCAAGTGTCTAACTGCGGAATAATTTCCTGCCATTAATAAAATACCCAAAGCTCTGGCAGCCTGTTGGCTATTTTCCTGTGACCCCAAGCTTCCCTTTGTTGAGAGCGAGAATTACTTATTTGAGTACTCACGCTGTAATTTTTTTTTTTATGCCCTTCCAGATGGTTTCTCATAGTGGTGTTGATTTGCCTCCACTTTGGTGTTTGAATCTTTTTGCTCCCTTTTCTTGAAGTGAAAGATACAATCTAAAACTCCACTTGCTGAATCTCTTGCATCATAATGTGTGGTGTGGAATGAAGAGATGTGAAAGACGGATTCATGAGCCTGAGAGTGGGTGATGAACTCTGAAAACACTTTATAAACAATTATGTCCATTCTTCTCTTTGGCACGTCATTTGAAAACGCTTGTAACTGCTTATTAGAATACAAGTCAGTTGGGGCTCTTATGCGCCTGCTGTGCTGGGTGGTGATAATTTTTCTATAGGTCCCAGGTTTTAATTTTTTAGAAGTTTATTTATTATATTTTAATTTTGGAGATGAAGTTTCACTGTGTAGACCGGGCTGACCTTAAGTTTACAGCTATCCATCCAACTGTCTCTGCCTCCGATATATGCCTGTGGAGGCCAGAAGAGGGCATCGGATCTCTTTGGAACTGGTGTTACAGACAGTTGTTAGCTGCTGAGTCTGTTCTGGGAATTGAACCTGGATCCTCTGAAAGAGTAGTCAATGTTTTAAACTACTGACCTATCTCTCCAGCCCCTCAGCTTTTTTCTTGTAAATTTTATTTTATTTTTATGACAGTATCCCCATGTATCTATCTAGGCTGGTCTCAACAAGCTCTCCTACTTCAGCCTCTCTAGTTCTAGGATCACAGTTTTATATATCATGCCTGGCTGGTACCAGAGCTTTTTGTTGTTGTTATTTGAGGCAGGGTTTCTCCGTGTAGTCTAGGCTGGCCTCCAGCTCAGAGGTCCACCTGCCTCTTCTTTCCTGGGTGCTAGGTTTAAAGGCATGTGCACCATGCCCACTGTACCAGAGGTTTTGAAGCAAATTTTAAGAACTGAGTAGTGATTGCTTTCCTTTTTGTGGTGTGGGAAATGAGACTTGTACCTGGGGCCTTATGCCTTCCAGAGAAACTCCCTACCGATGAGCTTAGCCCCAGCCCTGAGTGCTGTGGAGGGTCAGGCAGCATTTTAGGAGATATGGTGTGTGTCTGTTTATTCCTTCCAATAACCTCCTGGGGTAGGTTTCTGTTAGACTCACCTTATATATGAAGTCAGGGGTAGGATGGTTATTCAGCTCACCCACGGTTACTTAGCCAGAGTAGTGGAGTCTGGATACAAACCACCCAGTATGGCTGCAGAGGTCACCACTCTGCTTGTGCTGGGTGGCAGTCAGTGGAGCCTGAGTCATGGCAACAGCTTGGTGTCGAAGTGTGTGCTGCAGCCCTTGTGAGGAGTTTGAAGTGCTGCTTTACCTGGGGTCCTAGGATATGCAGTGGACACAAGTAATTGTAGCTGTGGCTGGAACAGAGGGGTGAAGATCTTGGGCTTTATGGAGCGCCTGACTAGGTGCCAGTGGACCATGGAGCAGATCTGCTCACTGCTGCGTGTGTTTAAGACATTTTGTTTTATGTGGTCTTCATTGGTTTGAGGGTGTTTTGTTTGTTTGTTTGTTGAGACAATCTCATTGTAAGTCAGATTGATTTGAAATTTGTGATTCTCCTGCCTCAGTCTCCCAAGTGTTGAGGTAACAGGTGCACATCCACATTATGAAGTTTTAAATGCATGCAGTTAGTTCATTTATGGTGGAAGTTTTTTTTTTTCTTTTCTTTTTCTTTTTTTTTTGTAACGAATTTCTTCTGACTTGCTTTTTTAGTGACTATCATAAAAAACAAGATTTCCTCAGAGCTCTCCGAAAGAAGGCTCTTGAAAAAAATCCAGATGAATTCTACTATAAAATGACTCGCGCCAAGCTCCAGGTAGGCGCAAAACAGATAGTTGTTGGAGCCCTACTGTTGGGAAGTCAGGACAGGGAATAAGGCAGAGCAAGGAAGCATCCTTGGCTTAACTTGGCCCTGCTCCAGTTGGACCAGGTGCTCCTGGTGAGAGGCAGGACCTGTCCCTTTCCTGCTCAGCATGCTCCTCCTCCCTTTGCACCATCTTCTGTTTGGTTTTTTATTTGTTTTTATTTTGATATTGCAAATGGAACCCAGTACGTTTGTATGCTAGACAAAGTGCTACCCCTTAGTTGCGTACACCCCAGCTTCTTATTTGAAGGGTAAATGACTGGAGTGCACTGTGTTCAAGGTGGGTATCAGTGGCCTAAGGCCCTGGGTAACTCTAGGCGTGGGCATGCGCTTGTTTTCTTAGTTTTAAATCTGAATTATGCTAACAGCTTACTAATGATCTTACCCAACTAATGACTGTGTCTGTTAAACCTCAATCTTAGGATGGAGTTCATATTTTCAAAGAGAACAAGGAAGAAGTAACCACAGAACAGCTAAAGCTGATGAGAACTCAGGACATCAAGTATGTGGAGATGAAGAGGGTTGCGGAGGCAAAGGTAACATTAACTCTTTGTTCCAGTGTACTTTGTTGGTTATGAAAGGACACAGCAGATAGTGGTTGTGTAGCTCTCTAATCCCAGCACTTGGGGGGCAATAAATATGGAGGCCCTGCTTTAAACAGCAACAGAGGAAAGGACTTTGTAATCTCAGGTTATCAGTGTTTTCCAGTCTTCAGTGACCTTGGGTGCAGTGAGAAGAAGAAATATACGTGGTGGATAGAGTTCAGGTTTGAGAATGAGGCAGATGTAAGTTAAATTCAGGCTCTGCTAGTTTCTAGACCTATGGTTATGAACCAGTTAATTTCCTTGCGAATGCTTATTTCTTTTTTGTTTGTTTATTCTGTTTTTCGAGACAGGTTTTTCTCTTTGTAGCTTTGGCTGTCCTGGAACTCACTCTATAGACCAGGCTGGTCTCAAACTCATAGAAATCTGGCATGAGAACACTTATTTTTGTCATATATTTTCAATATTGAGTTTTGTGTCATGCCTAGTCTAGTACTTGATAAATAGGTGGTGCTTAGAATGTGTAAGTGCTTTCATTTCAAAGAATCAAGCCATTGAGAACAAAGTATAATGTCAGGCAAGCGTGATGATGCCAGATGAAAGTCAGTACCTAAGAATACCAAAAAAGAAAAAAAGAATGAAATGGATTCTTTGCTGGATGACAGTGATGATGTGAAATGTCTTAAGTTCTTACAAGTTTATTTTTGAGACTCTGAAGGAACCCACTTTAAAGAGGCCATGTTTGTGTTCCAGAAAATTGAAAGATTGAAATCAGAGCTCCATCTGCTGGATTTCCAGGGGAAGCAACAGAACAAGCACGTGTTCTTTTTTGACACCAAAAAGGAAGGTATGAAGTGTTGGCGGTGTCTGGGATGATCTGCCATGTCACTGTATGTCATGTGCTATTAGGGACAACCTGTGCCTTAAAGATTGTTTTGAATTTCAGTTGAACAGTTTGATATTGCGACTCACTTGCAAACGGTCCCAGAACTAGTTGACAGGGTGTATAATAGACCCAGGATAGAGACCTTGCAGAAGGAGAGCGTGAAAGTCACCCCTCAGACTCGACTCAAGGTATGCGTCTCTGTTTACACTCAGGTAGGCGTTTGGGGGAGTCTCCATTTCTCTGTCTGGCCTCTGCATTTCTTATGTTTGTGGAAAACTTTTTAAAACTTGGTTGACAAGCCGGGCGTGGTGGCGCACGCCTTTAATCCCAGCACTTGGGAGGCAGAGGCAGGTGGATTTTTGAGTTCGAGGCCAGCCTGGTCTACAGGGTGAGCTCCAGGACAGCCAGGGCTGTACAGAGAAACCCTGTCTCGAAAAACCAAAAAAAAAAAAAAAAAAAAAAAAAAAAAAAAAAAAAAAAAAAAAAAAAAACTTGGTTGACAGAATGGAAAGAGGACTTGGTGATGGGAGTAGAAGTGGAGTTTTGGTTTGTTATTTGTTTTGGAGGACATGTGCCATTGTTGTCAGGAGCTTAGGTTTGGGTCTGAATCCCAGCTCTGATCTGGTCCTTTGTGCTTTTAGTGCATGGATCCTTTGCCAACATTTAGAGAGTGCAGAGCAGGGAAGGAACATTGAAGTCAAAGATGTGGTGTGTGCTGCCTTGGTCCTGAGCCGTCAGCAGTGGGTACACATATTGATGTGGTTGTATACTGCCTTGGTCCTGAGCTGTCAGCAATGGGTACTCATATTGATGTGGTGTGTGCTGCCTTGGTCCTGAGCTGTCAGCAGTGAGTACACATATTGATGTGGTGTGTGCTGCCTTGGTCCTGAGCCGTCAGCAGTGGGTACACATATTAAAATGTTTTCATAGTACTCGTTTGTAACCAGGATTTTGTATTGACTTTTCCTTATGGTGCTTTCTATCACATAACTGGGTTGTGGAGATGACAGGATTTTTCTCAAAGCCTTCTGGAGTTGAACTCTCACTTCTGACTGATTCATTTAAAAAAAAATGCTGTCAATGTGTTTCAAGCAGACAGCTGTTCTGTTTTGATTTGAATCATTTACACTGCATCAGTTTTGCTTCCAATGTTTAATTTCACAGCAGTTTCCTCTAGCTCAGAGGCAGCTAAACTTGCTTTAGTAATATAAATACCCCTAATTAGTTTGACTATATTGGGTAATCCCATAAATTTGACAGTCTGTGCAATAAAGTGAAAACAAAAGCTGTCTGCAACCACTGCTGTGAGGCTGTCGTGGAGCTGAGGAGCCGGAGTCTGAGGCCCGTGCTAGCCCCGCTCAGTACGGAGCAGTTCAGCCACAGAGATGGCTGAGGGTTTCTCGTGATAACCCTGGCTGTCACTTAGGTGTATTTTCAGTTAGTCGAGTCATTGCTGCCCCTTAGGTAGTATAGTGGTCCTCACAGACCCCGGGGCATGGTCTGCCATCCTGCGGTTACACAGGTAGGAGGGCTTGGACCTGCTGCGTTTTACCCAGTGGTGCTTTCTTCCTCCGTTGCTCTCTCTGCGTAAAGCATAATCATTTTCATCAAGAGTCTGCTGCTGGAGAGTGATACAAAAATCTGCGACTGGCTTGAGGAGGTCTGTGAGCATCCACTCCTAACACAGATTTTGTGTATATATGCATATATAGGTTTCTGCGTTTACAGGTTGAACATTCTTAGTCCAAAACAGCAAGATCTGGAATCCTTCAAAATTTGCAGTGTTTTGAGTGCTGATCGGATACAAGTGGAAAATTGTACACCTGATTTCCTACGATGGGCTACAGTCAAGATACTGTGTGAAGTTATCTTCAGTCTGTGTATATAAGGGATACATGAAAATAAGGAGTCTCTTATATAGATTTGGGTCTCATCCCTAAAGTATCTCATGCACATGCAAATATTCCAAACACCCCCAAATTCGAAATCCAAACATGCCAGTTCCAAGCATTTCGGATGAGTTATACTCAATCTGTATTCTGTCTCAAAGAAGAAGCCAATGTAATTGGTTTCTCTGATGCTTACCAAGTCTCTGAAGTATAAGGACTCCTGTAGTCTCTGAGGTGTCCTAGCAGTCCTTGTCAGGCCATCCATGCTGAAAATGCTCCTTGTTCTCTGTGAGATTTAGAACTGAGTTCTCAGGCCCAGCACTGCACTCACCACTGGGCCTTCTCTTGCTCTCAGCTCACTTTGTCAGGTGTGCAGTCTGGGTAGGTGCTGCTCCTCAGCTCCAGTAATCAGGGCACTTGGAGATTGAGGCTTCTTAGCATATTCTCTGGGAACACTCTTGGAAGTGAAGGGCTCAGGACAGTCCTGACTGTGATTTAGGCAAACCATCTACCCTTAGACTGGTTGCTTTTCTCCTCTGGGTCTCATTCTGCATCTGTAAAGTGATATTGGTAGGCAGTCTCCATAGTTGCTGTAAGTCTCACTTACAGAATGAGCTGTTTATTTGTTTGTTTTTTGGGTTTTTGTTGTTGTTTTTTCAAGACAGGGTTTCTCTGTATATCCCTGGCTGTCCTGGAACTCACTCTGTAGACCAAGCTGGCCTTGAACTCAGAAATCCACCTGCCTCTGCCTCCCAAGTGCTGGGATTAAAGGCGCGCGCCACCATTGTCCAACCAGAATGAGCTGTTTTTAAAGTGTATATCCTTACTGTAATGGCCCTGAGTAGATACTGGAAGGAGGGAGCTGATGGCACCATTGATGCAGTTGGATTCAAGAAAGAGCCAGGGTCACACTCATTTTTGCCTTGTTGTTTTATTGAGAATAAGTGTTTCTTCTGCAGCGGATAGCCAAGGAACGACAGAAGCAGTATGACTGCTTGACACAGCGCATCGAGCGGGAGAAGCAGCTGTACGTCGTTGCCCAGAAAATCCAGACACGCAAAGACCTCATGGTAAGGGGAGGGAGCCTTAAGCCTTCTTCCTTCCTTCCTTCCTTCCTTCCTTCTCTCCTTCCTTCCTTTCTCCTTTCTTTCTTTTTTCTTGTAAAGGTCTTAACTGAGACTGGATCTAGGCTGTGTGTAAATGAACACCAGTGAAATGTCTGCTCCTTGGGGGCAGTGGTTTGAGCCGGTGTCTGTTGCTCTGACACTGTTGAAGTGTTCCTTGATTAGGAAGGTAATAAGAGGGTTATTAGCCAGTGCTTTGGAGCAGCAAAGGGTAGGATCAGGTAGCATATGGACTTTATAGCTTATGAGCAGCTCCCGTAACATTTAAACAGGTTAACAAAACAGTACATGCCACTCACTGGTGTTTAAAAATAGACAACATTGTGCAGTTAAATAGCAGAGCTAAGGAATTTAAGAAGCTCTTTGGAGTCACCGCTCCTTTAAATGTCAAATTCTCCAGCCTTGCAGATCATTTAGGTTGGCCTTTCTCAACTGGGGTTCTGAGAGAGAATTAAATTTATAATTTAAACAAAATAATTACTTGAGCTGCTCTCTCCTCAATTTTCCTAAAGACTGTCCCTAGCTGGTAGCTTTCTTTGAGCTCCGGGAGAGGTTAGGTGGCTCCGTTCAGTGGGTGTCTAAGGCTCTTCTGAACCTGGAGAAGGACTGTCAGGGTTGTCCCCGGCCAGATTGCTGACAGACTTCGCTGTCTTCTGAAGCCTGTTCATGTTTACTGGTCATCTCTTTCCTCTTGCAGGATAAAACTCAGAAGGTGAAGGTGAAGAAGGAAACAGTGAACTCTCCAGCTATTTACAGATTCCAGGCTCGCCGAAAACGTTGATGTGTGAAAATTAAGCCTTAGCCTTCTGTGTGAAAGAATTATTATCTTTTTCCTCCTTTCTTTTGTAATAACTTCAGATTTTATTAGTTCAAACGGCTTGGTCTTCCTGTTTTGTAATCATGACTGCTGTCAACCTGAGATTTGACGTCTTCCTATGAAAATGGTAAAACCCCTTCCCCAGTATCATTGTTTCTGTATTGGTGAATTGAATCTTTTACATATAATACTTATTTTTCCCTAGGAGAGTTATATAATCTCATATAACAAAGTAGAAAATAGATGACTACATTTCCATTCTCAGTATTTAAGAACAATATACTTATTCCATAGCAGGAGCTAGGGCTACTGATGAACAGCTACTAAGGGCATTCTGGTTTATGTTCCCCATTTGGGAGAGGTATACGTCGGATTTTATTTATGATTTTGTTTTGTTGTTCTCCTTATAGTAAATTTTGCATTCTAATTTTTTTTCTTTTGGTTTTTCAAGACAGGGTTTCTCTGTATAGCCCTGGCTGTCCTGGAATTCACTCTGTAGACCAGGCTGGCCTTGAACTCAGAAATCTGCCTGCCTCTGCCTCCCAAGTGCTGGGATTAAAAGCATGCATCACCACGCCTGGCTACATTCTAATTTTAATTAACTCTTTAGGTCTATTCCATTTTTATTACATTATGGAAGTTTTCAAAAGTAATATAAAAGCATAGTAAAAAGTAAAACCCTTGTGTGTGTGTGTGTGTGTGTGTGTGTTGGTGTAAGTGCACACATGTGGTGGTGCATGTGGAGGCTGTAGACTATGCCAGTGTCATCCCTTAGAGTAAGTCCCCCTTATATTCAGACTCTGTCTCATTGGCCTCCAGCTCATTGATGAGACTAGGCAGGCCGGCCAGGGAGCCCTAGGGACCCACCCATCTGTGCACCCCCTTGGCTGGCATTGCAGGTGTGGGGTGGTAGGTCAGGTGACAACTTAGATTTGATTCTTCTCTCCTTCCACTTTGAGATTCCAGAAATCAAACTCCGGTTATTAGGCTTGGAGGCAGGCACTCTTACCTGCTGAGCCATCCTATCAGCTCCCACCCTTGGCTTTTAAAAATGTGGGTTCTAGAGCTGGGCAGTGGTGGTATACATCTTCAACCCTAGCTCTTGGGAGGCAGAAGCAAGCAGGTCAAGGCTAGCCTGTTCTACAGAGTGAGTTCCAGGACAGCTAGGGCTACACAGAGAAATTCTGTCTCCAAAAACAAAACAAAATAAAACAAAAACAACAGCAAAAGTGTGGGTTCTGGGAGTCAAAATTAATTTCTTATATGTTTGCTCAGCTACTGAACCTGACTTTTTGTTTGTTAGTTTTCTGAGATGGGATCCCCTGGTACCTCAGCTGACCTAAAATTTGCTGTGTAGATAAGGGTGACCTTGAACCCCTGATTGTTCTGCCTCTCTCCGAAGGACTGGGATTATAGACATGCCAAAAACACCTGGCTGAAGTAATCTGTTTTAAGGATTAAATGTTTTATATGGTTGGGAGAAGGATCTTCATCTTATTATTTTTTTGAGTGGCTTCATAAGTTATCCAAGAGTCTATTTCTTCCTCCTTGCATGTAAAAATAAACACACTTAGAATTAGGACCTCATAGGGCTCCTGTTTGTTCAGCAAGCTCACATCAGAATACTAGGGCTGGCTCTGTTCCTACCCCCCTCCTCCAGGCCAATTGCTGATTCCAAGGTCATAAATGACTTCACCCGAGAATACAGACCCCAGGCTATATAGAGCTGTTTCTTAGCCTCTTCCTAGGTCCCACCCTTCCCTTCCTTGCCCTTATATAGGGAGGGTAGGCCATGGCCAGTCAGAACATGACTGAGTATGCTTGAGGAAGATGTGGGAGAACTGAGAACAGGATTCTGGGAGCCTTGTTCACATCCCACGTTCAGGGGAGGAATAGCTACATTGGTCTGGTAGATTTTCTTTTTTAAATGCGTATACTGAGTGCTTTGCCTTTGTACCACATACATTCCTGCTGTCTACAGGGGCCAGAAGAGGGTATAGGATCCCATGAAAGAAGTTGTAGCTGATTGTGAACACCATGTGGATTCTGGGAATTGAATCCAGGTCCTCTGGAAGAGTAGCCAGTGCTATTAACCTCTGAGCCATCTCTCTAGGCCCAGGTTTTTGTTTTTTTTTCTTTTTAAAAGTATTAGTAGGTGACATGGCTACTGGGTTCCTGTATAAAGCCTAGATGGGAAGCCTGTTTTCTCAAAATGTATACTGTAGGATTCAGATCTGGGAGTCCTGAAAATAAGGTTCCAGAGAACAGAAGCTAGCTTTTGCCTTTAGAAAGGATGCTTCCCCAGGCTGAACTCCAGTCTGTGAAGAGGTGCTGAGCTCAGTGGTCTGAGTCTCCCACAAGAGAGATGTAGGTTAACACTGGCTGGAGCAAGGTGAGGGTGGGGTTTTCAGTCGGTACCTGAAAGGAATTTGACAGAGTTAACAGACCAGGCAGTGGTCTGTCTGTTCTGGAGCAAGCAGCCAAGGATCCCTGCTCTGGTTTTTGTCATTCCTGGGTAGGAAGGCTGGGGGGAATTGGGAGTATACGCCCACACCAAAGTACACAGTGCTGCATGGGTTCTCATAGTCACAGATGCATAAGGCAGCAACAACTTGGGCTCCAGAAACAGGTATGGACACATCCATGCACCCTCCCTCTGGGCATACACACACCAATGGAGGAGATACTCAAAGAGCCTTGTGCTGGCTCCAAAGGGACCACAAAATCCATTGTGTTTGAAGTACCCTAGCTCCTAGGCTGGAGGGAGTCAGAACCAGAGGAACAAGGCTAGGTATGTGTGCTGCTTGCTGAGCCACTGTTGACTTGTCTCTGGGGCCCAAGGATTCTCTTGCAAGAGTAGCAAGTGCTCTTAACTGTTCAGCCACCTCTCCAGTTCCTTGCTTTTATTTTTTGACATGGCTTCGTGCTAGCCTGGACTGCACTCAAACTTTTATTATTCTGTCTCCTCCCTAGTGTTGGAATTACAGTTAAAAGCCACCATGTGAAGAAGGCCCAAGAATTCTTAAGGGGAGAGAGATTGGTGGTCCCTTGTTGGTAACCCATCCCCGGCTCCAGCCCCATGCATTCTTAGAATAGACCGCAGCCTTTAGGCAGGTCGACAGACTGGCTGCGAACAGGAGACAGTTTGTTTTCTTTGTGGTCTCAGGCCTGTTTGGTTCGGCCCGTTGGCAATGGCATACCATGCTGGCTGTGCCACGGGGCTGGGGGCAGCTGGTGGAAGTGGAGAATGTTTCTGTGACTCGGAATTCCTGTTTGGTTCATGATTTCTTATAAGCTGAGTCTTCAAAGCAACAGCCACCTGAAGCCCGTGGGACCCGTGGATTCACCCAAGGGAGAGTCCCTGAGGCCAGGCCAGTCAGCTCATAGGCCTTTGAGTCAAGGCCTAGTTTTAAGTTTTTGATAAGAGAACTGGTGGGTGGGAAAGGGCCCAGCAGGTGGCGCTGCTGCCTCTCTGCTTGGCTGGTTATCGGCAAGTCTACGCCGAAGGAGCATCTGCCAGAACCTCCTTGCCCCCTCACTCCCCAGAGATGCTGAGTATGGATTTGTTTATTGAATTTAATGCCACGGAAGAGTGCTCCATGAAAAAGATCTTTCCTTTTAGTTTGAATGTATCGTGGCTTTCTCACTTTTAATGAGGATCCTGTAGGGACCATTAGGGTCGGTCTTTCCCAAAGCCTCAGGTTTCCCAGAGGTCGATCCACCGGGATGTGGTATTGGGGGTTCCTTTTGTGAAGTTCTGAGGGTTGACTTGTGGCTAGCTGTCTCCCGGTGCTGCTGGCTGTGGGTCGCTGAACAATCAAAGCCGCTCATCCTTCGTCAGGGAAAGAAAGCGGTGTGCAGACTGTTCTGCTTGCCAGCGGAGGCCGGTGAGGCCAAGGCCTGCCGGGGCTTGAAACCATGATGCAAGTAGGTGTGTGGTTCTGGGCTCTCTTCCTCCCAAAGCCATCTTGGCTTGCCAGTTCCCAAAGCCTCATGCACAGGGCATTGGGAAGGGCGGGCGTACTGAGCCTGGGGTGGGAGTCCTGGCCCCAAACTGCCAATGAGCGGAGGATTGGGGGTGGGCTGTCTGAAGCAGAGCTGGCAAGTTTTCTTGGGCTCTGCAGCAGCCTTCTGGGGTCAGACGGTGCACTCTCTAGCCAGCCAGGTCATGGGGCCTCTTTGCTGGCACAGTCCCCACTGGCTTCTGGGTTCCTAGTGAATGGATGCCTGAGCAACCGTGCAGTTGCAACAAGGAAAGGCAAAGAAGCGGTGCTTAGGTCCACGGCCTAGCGTATCACTCTGTGGTAGAGCTCTGGCCTAGAATATTCAAGGCCTGGGCCTGGGCCTTAGCCTTGCCTTCCAAAGCCCACGTCTGTGACTCTTGAGTCCAGAAGAGGCTGTTCTGGTTATGCATACTTCTACCTGTCTCCCCTAGAAGGCCAGGTCAGAGGAAACATCGCTCCGCTGTTTGACCCCAAGTAAGGAACCCCCTTGGCTTCTCTTCCCAGGCCCTCTGGCATGGCATTCTGTGAAGTCTTGTCTCAGTTACATCTCCCTGTCCATCTGCTCTGCCTAACTTGCTGGTCCTAGAAAAGGTGATGGCTGTATCCTGACACGGGAAGGAATACCACGCTGGTGCTTGGAGGTCCCGCCCTCTGTCTCTGGCAGGTAGAGGCTAGTCTAGAATAGAACTGAGGATCTAGGTTGGGGGGAGGGTACTGCATTTGGGGGTCTAAGGTGGGAAGGAAGCCTTCTCAGGTTTTCATTGTCTGTCACCTGATGGCCAAGCTCAGATCATCAGTGTTAATGAAACCCTGGTGCCTGGAGGCAGGTGGGCACTCCCCTCCCTTGCCCTGTGCCAGTCTGACTAATTTACAGCTTTTTTTTTCTTCCTTATCCCAAAAGCTTCTTTCTGAGGTGAGAAATGTTGGGGGCTGGAGAGGGGGGCTCAAGTTTCAAGTTTTTACATTACTGAGTGGAAAAAACAAAAACCCCACAACCTTTCTATAAGTACACACACACACACACACACACACACACACACACACACACAAAGCAGCTCCTACAGAACAGACAAGCTTCACCTTGAAAGCACTGAAAAAGCACCCCATCTTTGGTCTTCTCTTGCTCAGAGACTGCAGAGTTAAGAGGAAAGGGCTGTGCAGTGGCAGGGACAACCCCTCTAGAGGTGGCAGCACCTGCCATTCTGCTTCAGGTTAGGGGAAGACCTTCTTATGTTCCTCCAGCTCTGGGTTTGTACGGGTTCCGGTGGCCAGTGGTAGAGTGCAGGGTGCCAGGCAGTCAGCTCGGGGTGAGGAGGGACCAGAGTGGGAAGGAAGCGGCTCTCTTCCTTAGTTAATTTGATTCTGTAGGGCTGGGACTAATGTCTCTTCCTGAGAGGGGGCTCTTTAGGTAGAGAGGTAGGTGGGAAAATACAGGGTCCATCTGGCACATAGAAGCTGGGGAGGGGGTGCTACCCCCTCCTGTCTTTGGCTGGTAGCATTATAAACTACCCCCTGCCAGGGGCAGATGGACTCCATGGCAGATGGAGACTAGGCCAGCAGTGGGATGGGCTTCCTAGCCTCAGCCTGGCCTCCTCACAGGCTAATAAGACAACCAAGGAGGCAGTGACAGGACAACTCTCCCCCCACATCCCCCGTTCCCTTCTCCCCAGGCGTGTGTACGGGCACGTGTGCGCATGCACACCCTTTCCTTATTAAACTAGTCTGTGGAAGAGTAAGGAGCTCCCAGATAGAGCCAGTGGATCTCAAGACAGACACACTGTTTACTCTGTAGTTTGGGGTGGCAGGTGCTTAGGCCTAACGCTGCCCACCTGTCTGGGTTCCTGATGCTCCCCATGGTTGATTCTCCAGCGAGGCTGACAGTCTCTGGGGTTGGGAGACTGCTGCAGCTGGAGCTCAACTTGCTAGATGAAGACCCTTTCCCAGGTCCCCAGAGCATGGGCCTGGGCAGCAGCTCCTCCCAGAGGACGCACCCCTTTATTATGCGTTCCTGCCCCCTCGCTGCTCAGGCAGGCAGCGGCCTTCATTAGCCAAGGAGCTGGGGTCTGTTTTGGCTGCCTCATCAGCATCAGTGAACTGCGTCCCTGCGAGATTTGATACAATTTAATTAACCTAATTAAAAGCTCTGATTGCAGAGATGATTGGGGTAGCGCCAGCAGCGACTGCATATTTATAATGAGCTGCAAGGTGTGGGACCGCAGCCAAACGCCACGCATCCTAATGAGCGGGAGCCGGGAGCCAGGGAGCGGGAGAAGGAACGTTTATTTTTGGCAACAATGCCCAGTTCCTCCCTGCCAGGGAGTCAGAGACCCAGGGAACAGAGACCGACCTGCTCACCACTCTCTCTGCACAAGCTGAAAGCAGAAATGTGTGCTCTCCCTGCAGGCGGTGTTGCGCCTTTGGACACCCCCACTTGCCGGGAACTCAGTGCTAGGGTCTCTGTTTGCAGAGTGGGGATGGAGTGGCCGGGCCCCTTTGCCTGCTTCTCTTCATCTCTGGGAGCCCCGGACCACCTTCAGAGCCGTTCTGAGGACACAAGGTCCAGACTCGTTTCCAGACTTCAGGACTTCTGGGCTCTCCTCTTAAACTTGTAAAAGGGGATAAGGCCAACCAAGAGAAGCTTAAAGGTGAGGCGAGATGTCAGAAAAGGGGTCTGAATGTCCAAGAGTCCCCAAGTGAGGATCCTGGGCCTGGAGCAGGTAGGAGAAACAGCAACATGAACTCCCTGCTCAATCTAGAAGTTGGAGTCCGGGATACCCAGCTCCGGGCTCCCTCCTGAGGACCCTGCCCACCTCCCCTGGACTCTTGTCTCCTCTCCCACTGCCTCTGTCTAGGGGAATCTCGGTTTGTCTGACTCAGCGCTTCCGCTGTAAATCACATCTAATAATAACGAGAGTGAGAGCTGAGGCAGAGACGCTGTGGGTGAAGGGGGCACTGCTGAGAAGGGACGCACTGCCCAGGTGTTAAGGGGGCGGGGGTCCCTCGGTGAGCTCCAGAAGCTCTCATCAGAGGCCAGGAGGGAGAAGCAGGAAGTGGCCTTCTAGCCCCCACACTCCTGTTCTGGAGCTTTGTACGGGTCATGAGCTCAGCCAGGCTGGCCCAGCCCCCCAATACTGTGAGCACTGCCAGGACAAGATGAGATTTGTCCCCAGCCCACCTTGCAGACTTGCAGCTGTTTAGCACCCTTATCAATCTTCTCTGTGGGTTTAATCATCTCTCTGTCATCCTGCAGGGCCAGCCCTCCCCTTCCTGGAGCTCCTCAGCCCCCCTCCCGCTCCCTCCAACCCCCCTCTCCCAGGCACAACCCTCTTCCCTCACCTGACACCCCTGGTAAGACACAGAGTGGACCAGGGTGGCTTTGCTTTACATCTCAGTGGTAGGGGCCAAGTCAGGGGCTAGCCTTAAAGTAGACATAGGACTTTGTATTGCAGATGACAATGACAGAGAATGTGCCCTAACTGGGTCTCCGTTTGACTCTATTTCAGACTGGGTAGGATAAGACCTAGAGGTTGGCCATGACCTTCAGCTTGGATTTAAGAGACTCGTGCAGGTGCAGTTTATGTCCTAGCCAACCCCAGCCTTCTTCTTGGGTGGAGCCTGTGGCTCAGGAGCCCGTGGCTAGGAACTATGAGCCCATGACTTTGTGGGCATCTTGGAAAAGACGGTACACAGGAGTCAATGAAGCCTGTGTTGTGGTCCAGGCCGGGAGCCAGGATCCAAGGGGCTCCGGGGCCCCTCCCAGTGCTGACGTGCAAGATGACCTTCAGGGCCATATTTCAGCCTTCTCTGCTCTCTCTTTCCCCACAGAGCATCTGCGGAATGGGTGAGGTGGGGGGCTGGGGTCACATGGTGGCGTATCTGCCCCTAGGAGAACAGTGGAGAGAAGGCCCTTCTTTCCTTTGTTCCCTCTCTCAATGCCAAAGGAGGCCCCTCATCATCATTTCTTGAGGATAGTGTGAAGTCCCAAAGAGGAATGGGGTCCTGCTGGGCATCAACGATGACATTGTCATTGTCATCGTCATCATCATCAGCAGCAGCAGCAGCAGCAGCATCGGCAGCAGCAGCATCATGCTTGAAGGACTCCTGAGTGGAGGCATTTCTTTGGGAGCTTATCAAGGCTCTGGAGATTCACCAGCTAGCCTGGGTTGGAGAGGGTTTTCCCCCTACCACACAGGCTGGACTCTGGGAGACAATGGAGTGTTGACAAAGCCTCAGTCCTGGTCTCACATGACCTGACCAGGGTTGTGGGTGGGCTGCACGTGGCTGAGCCGCCTGAGCTGACCTTTGGTCGCTGGCTAGAGAAGAGAGGAAGCCATGAGGTCTCCTGCCCACTCAGTACCCTGGGCGCCCTGCCACCCGACCCCAGGAACTGCCCTCTGGGCACACACTGCCCTCCCACTACCTTCCTTTCAGCCTTCTGTTCTACCACGTGTGAGAGTGGATGCGTTGTGAATGTATTCGTGTGTGTCTGGTTGACTGTGAGGAGGAAGCACACTAGGGCTGAATGATAGAAAGGGGGGGGGGGAGGGAGGGAGAGAGAGAGAGAGAGAAAGAAAGAGAGAGGGGAAGGGGGAGAGGGGGAGGGAGAGAGAGAGAAGGAGAGAGAATATATTACGTACGTCTGGGAGTTCTTCCCAATCAGGAATGAAGACCTGGTTTCTTTGGGAGCTAGCACCAGGGACTAGGCTATGCAAAGGGCCTGTACTTGGTCCCATGCTTTGGTCTGGCTCGTCTTTATTTCTCCAGGAGATAGCAGTGATGGAGGCTGGGTGTCGTGGACACATCTTGTTTCATCCAGGAGCCCAGGCTGAGACAGGACCTCAGTGTTATTTTCAAACATAAAAAGGGATAAAGTTGGCATGGTGGCTTGTACTTTTATCCCACCATCTCTGAGGCTGAAACAGGAGCATCTCAAGTTTAAGGCCAGTCTGGGTCACATATCGAGAACCTGTCTCGAGACGAACCAAACAAAAACAACAACAAAAAGCCAGAGAGTTTAGGGGAGTTGTGTAATTATTGTACTCAGTGAATAAACTAAAAAGGCATTTAATAAGGAAGCAGGACATGCACATACACACACATGCACTTCAACATACATGCCCATACACAATCCATACATGGAAAGTCAAGAGAGCCAGTCTAGTCTGAAATAAGTTTTGCTTTCTTTCTCCTCTCACTACAATTCTAAGATAAGTGTAGCAGTGAGTGTTGTCTCTAGAGAATCTTCCCCTGATGTCCCTAAGGTTTTGAGGTTCAGAGCTTCAGAGGTGGGTAAGCCAGTACAAATGACGTGATCATGGGCTTAGAAGGCAGCCTGCCATCTGACTTTGTCACATACCTGTAGAAGCATCATCTGAAAGTGAAAGGTTTTGGCTGTTGTTTGGTTGGTTTTGAGTCTTTCTTTGTTGCCAGTATTATTCTTGTTCTCCTTCCCCTCCCCTTCCCTCCTTCCTCCTCTTCTCCTCCTCCTCCTCCTCTTCTTCCTCTTCCTCTTCTTCTTCTCCTTCTCCTTCTCCTCCTTCTCCTCCTTCTTCTCCTCCTTCTCCTTCTCCTCCTTCTCCTTCTCCTTCTTCTATTCCTCTTCTTCTTCTTCTTCTTCTTCTTCTTCTTCTTCTTCTTCTTCTTCTTCTTCTTCTTCTTCTTCTTCTTCTTCTTCTCTTCTTCTTCATCCAGTAGGTCCACCTGTACAGCCTCTCTGTGGCCCTGAAGTCATACACAGGGAAGCTAGACAGACTTGAATTAGATGGAATGGGATGCCAGGTGTGAGGACAAAGAGGCCACTGGGCAAGGAGGGTGCACGTGCCTAAGATCCACTCCCTGGATTTCACTAGGGAAGTTTCCAGTAGCTTGCCCTCTCCTTCCCTTCTTCCCCAACCTTTTCCTCCTTCCTTCTCCTTCCCCTCCCCCCAGGGTTTCTCCGTGTATCCCTGGCTGTCCTAGGACTTGCTCTGTAAACTATGCTGGCCTCTAAACTTACAGAGATCTGCCTGCCTCTGCCTCCAAGTGGAATTAAAGTCACAGGCCACTACGGCCTGGCTCTGTTCCTTTCTTTGACCCTTGACTGCACCCATCTAGTCTTAGGAATCCCATCAGATATTCAGGGAGACAGTATGGGACTAGTCCTTAGCAATGTTGGAGCCTGGCGGGGCTGGGCTGGAGGTTTAGTGCTACTTCATCGGCTGGGGTTAGGGACAGAACATAGGCCGAGGCTGAGGCTAAGGTTAGAGCTGAGATTTGAAGTTGACACCAAGTTGAATATGCAGGATGGTGGGGGTTGGCAGGGTATACTTTTCAGTCTTGACAGGGTCCTCAGATGCTTATTTTTAGTGTCTAACACAGATGTTCTCCTCCAACGAAGAGTGTTTGGTGTCTGCTCTCCCTTGGAGGGGCGGGACAGGTCCCCTCCCCCTGCTCCCCACAGCTGAGCAGAGCCATACATCACCAAGGGGCTGGGGCTCCCTAGATGTATTGCCCTAATACGTCGCTATAGCAACCCCACTCTAATCCTGCATTATTCTAATGTGGTCTCCTCCCCACTGTGATGTATAGCTTGGGTCTCAGAGCTGCTAGTCTCGAGTATCCTAGGGATGAGTAGGTTGGAGGTTGCCTTTACTCCCGTGGGTCCCATCTTGCTCCTCATTCAGTGCAGGAGGATCCTTTGTGAGGTTGGCTGTGGAGGTGGGGTCTGGCCCATCAGCCTACCCTCCTGCTTGCCCTGAGAAGGTAAGCAGCAGGTCATGTGTGCCCAGCCCTGGTACATGAGAGTCTGACGCACTGATCCACGCCAGCCTGACTGGCCTGGGGACCTGAGGCCGTGGGGTTGGGGGCCGGGGCAGGACAATAGCTGCATTCCGGCTGTTAGCCACAGGCCCCCATTGTTTCTGTGGACACTGCCTGCTTGAGGGCTGCAGTTCTGGCCCTCACTCCTCTCAGAGCGTAGGATGCTCCCTGGACCACTCCCCCGGGGACCATAGAGGGGTGATTCATGGGGTGGCTAGGGCATAGCAGGCTCCAGCTGTGCCCAGATTCTGGGGAGCAGGAGGGGGAGGTAACTGAGGATTGTTTGTGTCAGGGGAGGGGGGCTGAATAGCTAGAGCTGAGTCCTCAGGGCCCTGAACACCAACCAAGCACGTCATCTCCTATCTTTCCTCTTGTGTGGGCTGATCAGAGAAGCCCCATTGTCAAAGAAGCAGGCCCACCCAGGCTAGAAGGCAGGCGACATCCTCAAAAACGCTAAGACCCCCATATTGCACTGGCAGAAGTTGAGGTGATGGGTGTGGCAGAGGTTTGTTCCAAGTCCACATCCAGGTACTGACAGGGCTGGGAACAGAACACCACCCTGTATCGCCCTGGTGTTTAGAGGTGCCTGCCATTTTTAATAGAAAAAGGCAATCCAATGCTAGCCTTGAAAGAGGCTATGTTGCTAAGCTTCTTCCTCCCAGTGACCTTTGAGCCCCCTTCCACTTAGCTCAGGACTTGACATTCCTGGGGTAAGAAATGAGAGCTAAGGGGAGTCCTAAGGCCATCTAGACTTTCGCCATAGGCCGTATCGACTATAGCTTCTTCAGGGCCCTCGGGAGAAGACTGAAGTGTGGAAAGTGCCAGCACTCGGACACACACAACTTCATAGATCCCATGACAGATTTCATTGTTGCCTTCTACACCGCTTTCTCAAATGCCTACCCTATATGGCTGAGGGGCAGGAAGGGAGTGAGACCTAGCTAGAAGTGTATGGAGGTTAGAAGTCACCGGTCTTCTTGACATTTGTTAAGCCGGATGATTGGATGAACGGATGGCAGATGAACGGTGGGTAGCTGAATAGGTAGCTTAGGGGTAGGTGGATGAATGGCTGCATGCAAAGGTAGGTGGCTTGGTGAATGGAGGAGTAGATGGCTGGAGAACGGACGGATGGATAAGTGAATGGAAGAATGGTTATTTCCTAGTTTGAGGTCCAAGGTGACAAATGATCCACTTGGTGACCCCAAGTATCTGAGGCTGGTTAACCTCTGGTTAACCTCTGGCTAGGGTTGCAATAAAACCAGTCACAGAGACCTGAAGGGAGCTTCAGTCAGACTTTTAATCTCATAGTTTGTGACCCTATCGGGTTTAGAGGCCATGACCCTGCACTGAATCTTTTGTGCTAGGGTTGAAAACGTGCTGCGGCCTGCTAGAGGAGCGTCTTGGACGGGGTGGGAAAGGCGGGAAGGTTCAGGATTCAGGAAGGGTGAGTGAATATGGTCTGAGGGTTCAGGGACCAAGGCACTTGTCTCTGGGATCAGGCCTGGATCCAGGGATTCCTGAGCAAACCCACATCCACTCTTCATGGCCCAGCTTAATGCCTCTGGTACTGTTTCTCCAGAGCCCAGTACAAAGCAGGCCTTGCTACACAGGACTTAGTATTATAACCTCAGAAGACACGGTTGGGGGAGCAGGCAATAGGCTTAAGAGCTGTACCTATCTTTGATTTTCTGGGACCCTCTGATTAAAGGCCTTTACCATCCTTGGGCCTCAGTGTCCTCACCTGTGGAATGGGGGTGGGGATTTTAGACTTAACTATCCTAGAGTGGTTTTATGAATGAAATCATTTTAGAGAGGCAGGAGTATTGGGGGAAGTACTTAACATTTTTTTTTCTGCAACAGCTCAGCAATCATACACACTGTACATATAAAATTATTTTTTACAGCTAACATTTAATGTGTACTCACGATGTGCCAGGCTCTCAGTGTTCATGTTATATATTCTCTGGACCATCAAGTCCTCACTGCAGTTCTGTGGGGCTGATGTGCTGTTATCCTCACTTACAGAAGAGGAAGCCGAGGTATGGAGAGCTTAAGGAACTTTCTGGAAGACTCCGGCTAGTGGGTAGGACTACCAGCGTGAATGCCAGGGCAGATGTCAGGGCTCCATCCTTGGCTACAATGTGTTTGCTCAGTGATGTGGAGGCTTGGAGAGGACCAATCAGGAGGACTTCCTGATCTTCCTAACTTGGCAAGTTATCCAACTTTCTTTAGCCTCATGGGATTTATTTGATTCTGGATAGTGGAGAGGGGGCTGTAGATTTTAGCCAGTTAGCTGGCTCTAACACCCTTGATTCCCAATTTCCACACCTGCAGTCTGGAGCTTTCCTTTCCTTGCTTTGAATAAACCCTCAGCATTGACTACTATTTTTGCTGTTGGCCTTAGCATAAAAAGAACAGGGGCTCAGGAATCAGATAAAATGGCTTCTATTGCCGGGCAGTGGTGGCGCACACCTTTAATCCCAGCACTTGGGAGGCAGAGGCAGGCAGATTTCTGAGTTCTAGGCCAGCCTGATCTACAGACTGAGTTCCAGGACAGTATTGTGAGCATTATCCTACTTAATTCTCAAAACAACTCTACAGTACAGAACAGTCATTAGCATCAGGTTGGGAAACCGAGGCGTGGACATGTGAGTTGCTGATTCAGGTCCCACCACTGTGCTCTGCCTCTACAGTCACATCAAGTTTCTTGGAGCTTTGATGACAATAGAAGGCAGGTGATCCACAGATGCTGAAGGGAGCTTTGCCAGAGGCTAGATCTGGCCATGAGATGCTTGGGTAGGTTTTCCCAGCTTCTGCACAGAGGGAGTTCTCCCTCCTCCCCACCCTCCTCCTCAGCTCTGCTTCCACAAAAGCCCAAGCAGGGTGACTCCAGGCCGAGGGAGAAGGGACTGCGCAGGGCAAGGTCCAGGTCTACCTCAGCTCCTGCTCAAAGCTGAATAATCGGGAGCCCTTCAAGAAGGATTTCTGAAAAGCCATCAAGAGTGAGTCATTGACTTAGGGAGGCGATGAATCAACCGGGAGTTCATAAAACGGCAAATGAATCGGGTGTGAGAGAGCAAAGGAGCCACTGCTATTCCCCAGAACCCTCCGGGGACAGAGAGCCGAGAGAAAAGAAATAAAAATAACACGGGGCCTTATGCCTGCTACAAACCCGAGGCAAGCCCTCTTTCCATGTGGGAAGATAGGGTGGAAGAGAGGTACAGGACCTACTGGTGGGTGACGTGAAGCAGAGGAGGCTCCCAGGGCACTCTGGGATCCCTGGGTCTGGGCTGTGGGTGTAATTAGCAAACGCTCTTTTCCCTTCTTTTCAGGAGTCCTCACAAGAAAGAACACTGATTTTGACGAACACCCAAAATAATGTGAGATCAGGCACCATGCATTATGCATGAGGTCTGATTTAACATGAACATTATTTCTTGTGTACGAGACCATATGCCTCCGTGCTGTCTCTGCAGCCTAATAAAAGCCAGACCCACCCTGGTCAGGCTCAGCAGGGAGCTGTGTCCACTGCTGTGTGGTTGGAGATGGGGTGGGCAGTGGAAGGGTTGTAAGCACAGTGCTCCGGGTCCTTGGGTCATTTGAGGAGAGTCCCTTAAGATTCTCTGAAGAGAGGTGGGAAGCAGGGGGGTGGGTTATATACTCTTGTAGTATACTGTGGGTATCACTTCCTGAAATGCTAGTGTGTGTGTATGTCTGTGTGTGTGTGTGAAAGAGAGAGAGAGAGAGAGAGAGAGAGAGAGAGAGAGAGAGAGAGAGAGAGAGAGAGAGAGACAGAGAGAGATCAGGAGCCCATGACTAGGTGAATCTGGTTTCCTCACAGGGGCCCATGGCAGACCTGTACATAACTTCAGTTTTACTGTTCAAGCATGATGGTAGAGGCTGGAGCTAATTGCTGTGTGTGTTTGTATATATACACGCATATGTATGTGTGGGGGTGTGTGTTTAAAAAATAAGATCACACATACATACAAACACACAGCCTAACTTTAATTATCTGAAAGGAGCAGAGAGAGATCTGGGAGGAGCTGGGGCAATGACGGACGGAAGAGGATGGATTTGAAAAGCGGTTTTGTGGGGCGAGTGCTTAGAAACCTTGAAAGGAGAGGGTCTGGCTAAATGTGACAGCGGATGGTAATATGTGTTTAATCAAACAGTACATGGGTCAGGTACCTGGACCAATCACCCGAAAGCTAGGTCTGGATGATCAGTGGTACAGATGAGGCTGTGTGTGTGTTCGTGTGTGTGTGTGTGTGTTCATGTGTGTGTGTGTGTGTGTGTGTGTGTAAGCTGTTGAGGAGCTGGTGAGAGGAGATGTGGGGATGTGTGTGAGCAGATGAAAGAGGCAGCATGTGGTAGTGGGTTTCTGAGCATGGCTGTGTGAGTGGGCAGGGTGGTAGAGGGAAAGGGAAGGGTCACAAACGAGCATATTTGTGTGTAAAACAGGATTGCTTCCTTTGGGGCCTGAACTCACCTCGGCTCTAGCTAGCAAAGCCTACCAATCATCACCTTGAAGTTGACTTGGGAGGAGGGCATGTGCAACAATTAGGTCAATCTGGCGACTGGGTGTCATGTCCCAGCTCAGGGACCAATAGAGGGCAGTCCTCCCACATGGAGTCTTGAGCGGCACTAGAGAAGCCCTCAAGACCTGAGAAACACTGCAGGGCGAGGACAGAACTGAAGTGTCTCTAAGCTGCCTCTAACCTGAAACTCTGGTTAGATCCTCTTGGCTAAACTTATGGGAGTAGCTGGGCTAGATAACCCCCTCCCACTCCACCCTCTGCTTAACTGACTCTCCTTTCTGGGGCGCAAGTCCTGCTGTGGAAAGTTTGAGAAGGAAGAAGATTGGCCCTTGGGTGGCTCACATTGATTTATTTTCTCTTAATGCAGATGTAGAGCCTGTCTAGGAACTTCCAAGTAGCTTCAAGCAGGGAGCTGTGATTCGGTGGACCTGTGGACACTGAGTTGAATTCTAGGGACGAAGGATGATGACTTGGAATTTATGCTGTGCAACACAGAAGCCTGTATAACCTGGGGCAGGAGATGAAGGAAAATGGCAATATGCTTGGTACTCAAGACGGAGTACCTTCTGGGTTTGCATTAATGACCACAATGGCCACCTTCCTTCTTTCCAGCACCAACAGTCTCTTATTCCTGCAAATGCTCTAGATCAGATTCCCAGTATAATATGGATTCCCCCATACCATGTGGCTCTGGGACCAGCCACGGCTTCTCACACACACAGCAGAATACACAAATGTATCAGCAGGTATGTTTTCTTACGAGACCAGTCAAGTTCTGGTGATTACAGAAATAACTTTGTGTGAGTGTAAAGGGTGAGAGATGGCCTCAGAAATTCCAAATTTGCAATGGAAGGATGCACTTTGTAGGATAAGCAGAAGTCTGAGGAACTCTGGCACAGGTGGGTAGACCTACATACAAGAAACACAGAAGCCCATGACTAAGGTGCCTTTCTTCGAACATTCTGTCAAAGGATTAGGACTTTAGGTTCCTAGGTTGTCTGGAGCAGGGTAGCTATCCCAGGCTGGTATCTCATTAAGCCAAATCCTTGCAGTACAAGATCTTCTCCCTCCCCCTCTTTCTTTTTGTTCTATCCCTCAGCTGCTGCTGGTTCTTTGGAGGCTGCATTGTTTTGCTATTTTTGAGTTGACTTGCTTCAATAATAAGCCCACCCTCTTGTACAAGATTAAGCAGACAATTAGGAAATCAATCAATCAATTGGTGTCAACTGTAGGCAAGAGGCCCGTGAAAGGCCTTTCCAGTTTCAAAACCTGCAGAGGCTCTGGGCTGGCAGAGACTGGAAAGCCAGGTTTCATTTGCTTCCATATTGAGAACCCCCTCCCCCCAAGTCAGGGACAAATCTAGGGGTGGAGGACTAGGGTGTAGGGAGGAATATGGTATGGCGTCAAAGTTTTGTATGTTATCCTGATGTGCCAGCCCAGCTAAAGACCACAGGTTTAGGGTCCTGGAATACCTGACTGGGCATCACCCAGCCCACCAGCTAGAGCCAAGGGCTTCCCAAGACCTACATTTGAGCAGTTTCCCAGGCATGCAGGCCCCTACATAACCCTTCACCTGGCTTACAACTTTTTCCCCAGCCGAACCACAGTACCTTCAAGCTTTGCTCCACAAAGACTAAGTAAGAACTTTGTATTTCTCCTGAGAAGGGAAAAGAACTCTGCCATGGAAGAAATGGGAAGGGTTGTTTTAAAGGGGGAAAAAATATCTTGATTGGGATGCTACCTTGGGTTTTGAAATAAACTGAGACATGTCCCCAATACAGAGACTTCCTGAGGGATGCTGCTACTTAAGCATTGAGAACTGAATGTTGGTTTTTCCCTTCAACCAGCAAACTCATCTTTCCCTCCCTGCTGTTCTTGGGTGTCTACCCAGGAGATATGCCAAGCCTTTCCTGCAGCATAGTCTATGCCCCCTCTTCTAAGAGTGCATGGGACTGGTGGTTTTCAAAGCAGAGCTGGCTTTGCCCAAAGCAAACAAGCAGGACTCCCTCCACTAATGGGACTTAGCTCTGCGGGGCCACTGAATGGACCTTAATCTGAACTTGTCAGAGGTCCAATGTATCTAGGTGGGCTTGGGTACCATTTGTTTGGACGGAGAGCCAGTTGGGGTAGCAAGAGCCTGACTAGGTTTCCAGTTGCCCTATCACTTCTAAAACTTGGCTTAGACCCCATTCATGGAACACAAGGTGAAATCAAAGTTAGGGGGTGGGGTGTCAGGCAAGGGAAACAGGCTGGTAACTCAGCAAGAGGTGAGCTGCTTCTTTGGCTCAGAACAGTGTCAGCTTGCGTCTGCTTCATGGCTGATCCCAGGTTCCATGCTATCAAGGGTTTACTGTCCTAGGCCCTGGTCTGGACAATGGGAACAGGATGTGATTCTTGCTAGACTGTTGCACCTGGGCCAGGTGCCCAACTGCTGACCAAGCAACAGGCAAGCAGTTCTGTTACTGACGGAGAAGAAGGCTGGTGTCTCCCTTTCAGAGCCCACAACTTCAGGAGAGGGGACAGGCAGGGGATTCTCACCACTTCCTGCAAAACAAGCCCATCACTAGCAGTAAAGAGAACAGGACACAGCCCTGGGGTACATGTTTATGTGAGTAATAAAATATTTACTATAACATAAATATAAAGGGAACTTCCCAGTCTACATTATTATTATTATTATTATTTTTGCAATAAAGATACAAAGAGGATGGACCAAAACATTGTTCTGAAAATAATAAAAAATAAAAACAAAATTTAAGCTCAAACCTTAACAAACAGATGAAGAAATGGTGAAGGGGGAAGCTCCAAACACATCCAGCAAATAAATAGAGATGGGTCAGAAACTAGGAAACCATATTAAAATATCTTTTTCGGTTTAGTCGGGTATACAAAACCCTTTAGGATGGGGAGGGAGAACAACCCAGAAAACCAAAAAAAAAAAATAAAAACCAAGCACAAAGTGTTTCTTCCCACCCCCCTGCCAGTGTGTACATATCTCACATATTTACATGGTTCCCACCTCACCCCAAATTTGGAGAATTTCTCCCCAGGGTTTCCCCAGCATCCCGCATCCCGCGGGGGCTGGAAATAGAGCAGGGGGAAGCGGTAGGGAAACAAGCGCAAGGTTCTTCGGGGAACGGTTTATTTCTACAGCTAGTTAAAAAATAGTTCCAACTTTTCCAAGTTTCGTTCGTTAAGGCCAGGAGGGGAAGCAGTGGCCCGCGATGCGTGCTCGGTCTTGCCGGTGGAGATGCCCCTTCCCACCCGGGTGTGTGTGGGAGCGCAGACCCTCTCTGCTAGGCCAGGAACCGAGCCGAGGGCTCGGGTAAAACGAAACGAAAAATGAACACTCAAAAAAATTTTTTTTGTTAGTTTTTTTGTTTTTGTTTTGCGTTCTTGAAGGAGGAGAGGGGAAGAGAAAGGGAAAATAAATTAGGCTAGATTAAAGCTTTGGCTATTTCCTGCTTTTATACACAGATGCGGCTCTCGCGGCCTCCCCTCTGGGGCCCCGATAAATACAGTATACAGCGATTTAAATTAAGGGCGCGGGCGGAGTTAGAAGGACCCCAGGAGCCGAGAGGCTCCACGAATAAATAAAAACTGTAAAAAACCAAGCCCGAAGAAAAGGTGAGGGGGTGGGGCGCGTCCAGGTGCGAGAGGAGAGGCGCGGAAAGAATAAAGTGACAGCCCCACCACCCGTGACCTGCAGGCTACAGGGAGTCCGCGCCCGGGAGAGCTGCTGGGGACTCTCCTCTCTTCGTCCATTCTCCCGGGGAATCCCTAACCCCGCACCGCGTTACCTTTCGCTGTGGGGAGGCCGCTGCCGGGATCCGGCCCCGAACAGCCCGGGGGGCAGGGGCGGGGGTCGTCGAGGGGATGGGGATAGGGAGCAGGCTGTGGGCACAGGGCGCCCAGAGTGAGTTGGCGCATCTGGATCTTCGCTGCTCTCTCCCGGGACTCGAGCGACACAGCCTCTCGGCCGCCTTTCGCCGCTCGCCGGAGAGAGGGGTCGGTCCCGGGTGTTTGGTTTTGTTTAAAAGTTTCTGGGCTTTCTTTTTTTTCTTTTTTTTTTCTTTTTTTTTCTTTTTGTAAAATCCAAAGCAACCGAATAAACAACAAAAAGAGTCCAGGCCGCGCGCGCTAGGTGCGCGCCAGAGGCACCGCTGCGCCGCCGGGGAACCCAGTCCGCAGGGTCACTGAACGGAGCCGGGCAGTGTGTGGTGGTGGTGGTGGTGCAGCGCGGCCGGCGGGGGTGGTGGGGGCGCAGAGGGTGGCGACGCGCTGCCCCCGCCGGGCCCCAGCTCCCCAGGCGCATAAACGTCGTCCATGGGCGGGTGGCCCGCGCCGGCCGCGGGGGTCATGCGCTTCTCCTTCTGCCGCCGGTTGCAGAACCAGACTCGCACCACCTCCTTCTCCAGTTGCAGGCTGTCGGCCAGGCCGGTGATCTCGTGCGCAGACGGCTTGGGACACTTGAGAAAGTGGCTCTCGAGCGCGCCTTTGACACCCACCTCAATGGACGTGCGCTTCTTGCGCTTGCGGCCCTGCGCCGCGATCTTGTCCAGGTTGGTGGGGCTGCCGCTGGACGAGTCGGTCTCCTCCAGCCACTTGTTGAGCAGCGGCTTGAGCTTGCACATGTTCTTGAAGCTCAGCTGCAGGGCCTCGAAGCGGCAGATGGTGGTCTGCGAGAACACATTACCGTAGAGGGTGCCCAGAGCCAATCCCACGTCGGCCTGGGTGAAGCCCAGCTTGATGCGTCGTTGCTTGAACTGCTTGGCGAACTGCTCCAGGTCGTCGGAGCTGGGAGCATCCTCGTCCGAGTGCTCGCCCACCGACGAGCCGCCACCGCCCGCGCCCGGGTGAAGGTGCGCCGCCGCCGCGTGCAGGCCGCCCGCGTGTGCATGTCCGTGTGCGTGTCCGTGTGCGCCCAGGTGCGGTGGTGGCGACGGCTCCAGCTGTGCCTCGTGGCCGTCCTCGTGCAGCGCGTGGTGCAGGCCGGGTCCCGCTCCGCCGCCTCCCGCAGCCAGCATCCCGGCCAGGCCGCCGCCGCCGCCCCCGGGGTAGGCCGCCTGAGCGTACAGCCCGAGCGGCTGGGGCTGGTGACCCCCGCCGGCCCCGGGCGACGGCGACATGGCGGGGCCCAAGTGGTGCGCTGTGCCTCCTTGTGCCCATGCCGCGCCCGCGTGGGCCGCCCCTTGGTGCACCAAGCGGGCGTGGAAACCTCCGCCGCCGCCGCCGTCGTCACCTCGGCCAGTACCGCCGCCGCCTGCCTTGCCGTGTTCCAGGTGCGGGCCGCCCGCCCAGTCGCCGCCGCCGCCGCCCCCCGTGGGAAGCCATTGAGGGTGCGCTAGGCCCACGGGGTGGCCCGCGCCCGCGCCCAGCCACTCGTGGTGCATCAGCTTCTGCACTTCGCGGTACGCGGCCCCCGCGTGCAGCCGCTCGGCCGCCGCCGCCGCTGCCGCCGCCGCGGCGGCATCGGGATGCATAAGCGGCCCGGTGCCCCCAGCTCCGCCGCCGGGGCCCCGCGGCAGATACTGCGCGGTGGTGGCCATGCCGCCCCGCGCCCTGCGCCCTGCGCCGCGCCGCCGCCGCCGCCGCCTCGCTCCGTCTGCGGGCCCCGCCGCCGCGCTCCGCCGGCTTAAAGCCGGGACCCGCTGGGCGCTCCGGAGCCCCACCCCTCCCGCCGCCCATTGGCTGCCCGCGGAGCCGCCTCCCGCCTCCCGGCCCCGGCCTCCGCCCCCCGTGCCCGCCCGCCGCCGGGGCCTGCAACCCAGAGCTCGCTATTGGGTCTCGCTCCCGGGGTCCCGCGCGCCGGCGGCGCTGATTGGCCGCTGGGGCTTCATTCATGACCCCCACCACCGCCGCCCGCGTACACATTCACGCCCCGGGGGCGCGGCCGCCACGTGGGGAGTGGCGCGGGGGTGGCACTGGGGCCGCACCCCCTCCGGTCCCGGCTGCGTGGGCCCCGCTCTCACCGCAGCGCGGGAGTCTCGGAGCCCGGTCCGTCCCCACGTTCCACACAAGCTCAATTTCCGCCGGCATCCTACTGGGGCGGGCGGGGGATTGCGGGCTGCGGGAGGCGCTCGGGCTCCGAGCAGAGACTCAGCCCCGCACTCCTCCCTGCGCTGCGCCGCTGCCTGCGGGTCAGGATCCCGCGAGTCTGGGCTGCAGCGAGAGCGAGGCAGCGTGGCTTCCCGGCTCGGTACAGCGCGGCTGCTCACCTCCGGGGCCTCGCCTCCTGCGGCTGCCAGGTCTCGCACCGCGCTCTCCCACGGTCTCGGTTTTCCCTCTTCTCCCTCTAGACTCAGCGTCACCACTAGCTGGACCTCTGCGGTCCTGAAAGTGCAGCAGGCACGGACAGAGTCGGATCGGCTTGGGCTTCACGTCTCTCGCCTGCTCACCTTCCTTTCCCTGGGCACCGAGGTCAGGTGAGTACCGTGGAGAGTGCTGAGCCAGGACAGCGAGCCGCAGAGCCTGTACGCGGAGATGCGAAGCTCCAGGAACCATCTGGGCTCCGGGGTTCTGGAATGAGAGAACCTCGAGGGAGACTGTCTCCAGAGAAAGCGCCACCAGTGGGTGGGGGATGGACACTGGGCCCTGTCCTGCGCTGCTGTAGCCTTTTCGTGTTGTCTCCTCCCAGCTTGAACCGGTGGTCTGTCGTCGGCGCTGGTTATGGTGGGGTCATGCCGGCCGGAACTTGCAGGATAGGATGAGTGGACTGACTTAGGGAAGGACAGTTGGGCACTTCGGAAATCTAATGTGCAGGCTGGTAGCTGTCCAGCCTCCTGTGGAACTAACTCGGGCTGATCATGTCTGATAGGGAATTGATTTGAGGTGTGTCCTTGTTGGACAAGTGGACAGTGGGATGCGGCCAACTTCTTCATCCCTGTCCGTGTTTTGTGTCTCTCCTAAGAATCCTGAGTGGAGGAGGGCCTCAGTTGCAGCTGGTGTGTGCTTCCTTAATCTACATGTCTCTATACTTCTGCCTATTTCTGCGCTGGGCTTTGGTACACTGCTAGACCCTCTTTGGCCCCTAGTTTTGCTTCAAAGTGATTCAAAGATTCAAGGGTGCCAAGCTAGGGGCCTAGCTAGGACCTCACTGGACAGGAGTCCATTCAGGACTGTAGAATGAAGCCTATGTATTTGAAGAAAAAAAAAAAGAAAGAAAAGAAAAGAAAGACAAGACAAGGGCTCTGAAGGCAGCTGCTGTGGGGATGATCTAAGGGTGGCTGGGACAGAGTTGACAGTGACAAGAGTTACCCTATCCTCTGAGCCCTGAATGTCCTGAACGTCCTAAAGTTTAACACCTGCTAGCCCTCCAGGGAAAGAGTGGAAGAGGCCAGGGTTGTCAGACTATTGGCCACAGTCCTGAACAGGCATCTTTAGGTCCTGTTCTAGCTTCAGGAGTTGTGATGGATTCCTGTGTCTGAACCCAGATATCGATGCTGGGTTTTCCTGGACCTTGGCCCAGGAAGCAGTCTCCCGGAGGCAGCCCAAATTCTCTTGGTTCATGTACCTGGCTGAACTTTCTCCCAGACCTAAGGGTAGGACCCAGGTGTGAATTCTTACAGCTGAAGTCTCTCATGCCAGTCCTAACCAGGCCTGTGTGACTCTGAAGACTGGGCTCAAACAGGAGCCTCCTCTGTCTTCCAGTTAGAGTACATTGGTCTGTTCTCTCTGCATTTGATTTTCCTTTTTTTTGTAAATTGGGACTGACAATGGCTTACAGACCTCCTGTCTCCCTAAGGTGAACAGGGAAAGGTATGAGATCGTGGTAGTGCCTCCCAGTCCCCACACAAAGGGCTTTTATTTGCTTTTTAACATTGTTGCAGTCTGCTAGGTGGGCAACTAGCTGTTTCCTCAGTGGGCTATGGGGTTTGGACCAACTTACCTTCTTTCCTCTTCCGTGTTTGAGAGTCTGAAAGTCTATACATCTACCCCGAGCCTGCTGGAGGATGGGAAATGTCTGGACAACAGACATGTTACGCTACAGATTTGGGGTTACCACTGTGGCTCAAAGAACAGTGAGGCATGCACATGGTGCTGTTCTGTCCATCCTTTGGCTTGTGCCTTAACTCCTGGGGGATCTAATGACATCATCCTCAGAGGACAGAGCAGAGCTAGGCTTACTCATGCAGGTCTGCTCCTTCTTCCCCACATTGCTGTAGTTTGCAAGAAGTGGCAGTTTTGGCCTTCAGGGTAAAGATGGCCTACAGCCTTATCTCTGGCCATGCTTGTGAGCAGGTTAGAGCTGTCTGGAAGCTCTGTTCCCTGGTCTGTGCTGACCTGAGGAGGGTTACCCTCAGGAAAGCAGTACCCAAGCTCTTAGGTTGTTACCCGACACATCTCAGTCCCCAGCCTAACACCCCTATCGGCGAGCAGACTGTGTGAATCACTTGCTCCCCGGAGCCGAGGTTTCTCCATCTTAAAGAGGAGACAGTGATGATCAGTATCTTAGGATTGCTCTGGGGAGGTGACAAAGCATGTCATTGAAGTGTCCTTCCTGTACATAGTGGATGCTGCCCCAGGGGTCAGCAGCAACATGAACTAGGAAAGGTGAAATTCTCAACGTTGCATTGGATATTTTAGACCCTCTACATTGTAGAGTCTACAGTGAGACGGGTTTGAGTCCTGTTTTTCCTAGGAGTTAAGTTTCGCCATAGAATGTCTTGGTATCCTTTTCCTTCTTCTTGGAGACTGCATGGGACATTGAGGACCCTGGCAGATACCTGTACCAGAATGGCTCACCTCTCTAGGACAGTGGTTTCCAACTTATGGGTCACAACTCCTTTGGGAGTCAAATGATCCTTTCACAAGGGTTGCCTAGGACCATCAGAAAACACAGATATTTACATTACAGTTTATAACAGTAGCAACATTACAGCTCTGAAGTAGCAATAAGAATATTTTTGTGATTGAGAGGTCACCACGACATGAGGAACTGTATTAAAAGGGTTGCAGCCTTAGGAAGATTGAGAAGCACTGCTCTAGGAGTCCTTCCTTCACAGTCTCGGGGAGAAGTCCATACTGCACAGCCGTGGGGAGCACATGCCAGTCAGGCACCCGCTTGGCTGGTGCACAGGGAATGGTGAGGACATGCCAGGAGAGGCTCACTCTCACACATAATGAACATACAGATACAGATCTGGAAGTCAGTACAGGGACACACACATACCAATTCACCACAGGGACATATAGTCTTGCATCAATCTGTAGGCCAAACACACAGTTACACAAAGCAATGCCTGATGATAAATAAAGCATGCGTCTACACAGGGTCAGATATAGAAAGCTCACATAGACTGAGATGGGTCTTCCTTGTCTGATGCTAAAGTATCTGAGACCTGTGGGCCCCCGGACTCACAAACACAATGGTTGATTCTGATACCTACGGGCCCCCAGACTCACAAACACAGTGGTTGATTCTGATACCTACAGGCCCCCAGACTCACAAACACAGTGGTTGATTCTTTTATTTTTTTTTAAATTGGATATTTTATTTATTACATTTATTTGCATGTTATCCCCTTTCCCGGTTTCCCCTCTGCAAACTCCCTATCCCATTCCTCCCTTACCCTGCCTCTCTGAGGATGCTCACCCACCCACTCACTCCCACCCTAGCATTCCTCTACACTGGGGCATCAATCCTTCACAGGACCAAGGGCCTCCTTTCCCATTGATGCCTGATAAGGCCCCTTCAGCTCCTTCAGTCCTTCCCCTAACTCCTCCACTGGGGTCCCTGTGCTCAGTCCGACGGTTGGCTGCGAGCATCGGCATAACGGTGATTCTTGCGTGGCACACAGTGGTATTCACACAAATAGGTACACTTTGCTATCTATGAACTCTCTTACCCAGCTGAGCAGATATAAAGAGTTCTACCATCTCACAGACATACTGACACCCTAATCCACTCCCTGAGTGAACCACCGGTTCTGCACAAGGGGCCAAAAAGCTGGAAGGGATGTGCTCTGTCCAGAGTCTGGGCCAGTTACTCGGTCCTCAATGTTAGGACATAGGAAAGCTCTTTCTTTTTATTTGTGTTTCCTTCCCCTCCCTTCTCATCTTCTTTCCTGTACAGGATAGCTCCCCAGCTAGGCTGCTGCCAGTCTCAGGCTCCCCTGTGGGGCCTCTGCCCAGCCGGCCCCCAGGCAGGAGCTCCTCAGCTTTCCCAGAGTGCCCAACCTCCTCCAGGCTCTGGAGTGTGACCGAGCGCCTGCTCATTTGACACAGGTCACTGAGCCTCCAGCAGATGGGGCCCTCACTGTGGGGGGCCTTTGAGCTGCAGGGCGGGTTGTGTGTGTGTGTGTGTGTGTGTGTGTGTGTGTGTGTGTGTGTGGAGGGCTCTGTAGGGAGGAGTCAGAGATATGCAAGCTCCAGTCTGCAAAGCCTGAGGTCATAGACATAGACCTCCACAGAGGCTGCCTTGTGAACACAGCTATACTCTTAAGGCTGTCACCATCAGCACCCTGGCAGTGATGCACACAGTGTTACAGTTCAGTTCCATGTCCCTGGTAGGGCAACTTGTGGGGTGACTCATGAGCACAGGTTCGGGTCGGGGGTGGGGGCGGGGGCAGGGAGGAGGGATGCAGTCCTGTTTAGTGTCTCTTGGTGGCAGCTGGATCTGACTGCTTTCCCCTTAGGTCCCTGAGCCCCTTGAGCTTTCTTCTAACCATTAGTGGGGAGGCTTGGAAGGGCAGAGGGCAGGCTCAGCAGCAGACGCAAGCCTTTGTGGTGTGGGGGTAGACTCGAGTTGCACCACCTGGAGCCCTTGCAAATCAGGGATGCTGGTAAGAGTTAAGGAAGGACTCCGTGATAGAGTCCACTTGCTGGGCTGATGGAAGAGCCTTGTCTTAGGATGTCCTCCTACCCAAGGGCTTAGAGTCTTTGTTTGGAGCCGGCTGGGTTTGGGAAGCAATCACGGCCTGCCTTCTCTCCCTCTGCCAGTCTTCTCAGAGAGCAGCCCCTGAGAGTCAGGGTCCTGGGTGGCTTAGGGCCTGTGGATCTTGAGCCAGTCTCAGTATCCTGATCTCTGTGGCCTTTGACCTCTCTATAGCTTCCTTTATAAGCTGGGCAGGATGACCTTTGATGGTAATTAAAGAGGTAGGATGGGTGGCTCAGCTGACGGGTGACCTCTAAGATCTGCCCCGTGGAGGACGACAGACAGTGTGGACCTCCAGCATTTTCCCAGCCTCTGAATAAAGTGTTTTAACTTCAAGAAAGAAAGGAAGAAAGAGGGAGAGAGAGAGAGAGAGAGGGGAAGGAAAGGAAGTGGTGGGACAAGATTACCACCCAATGGATGCTCGGAAAGAGTGCATGTGGCTTGATTTAGCTCTCTGTTAGCTGTCTGGGTGAGTTGTGGGAGTAGAAACTGCTCGTTCCTCAGATTAATTATTTAACTTTTAATTATTGTCTGTGTGTATGGGGTGAGTTTGTGTATGGGTGCACACCTATATGAAAGTCAGAGAACAACTTTCAGGAGTAAATGCTTTCACTTGCTGAGCCATCTTGCCCACCTACCTCCCCTCCCCACCTGCCCCTCCCCTCCCCTGCATACCCACCACCCCACCCCACACCTACCCCCATCTAGTTCTTGGTGAAGGGCATCAGGAGTGACCATGCCCACTGTTGCCTGTTTGTTGCCCTGCTTGCTCAAGGCTGATTTTTTTTTTTTTTTTGAGGCTGAGTCTTGCATAGCTGGCTTCAAATGTAGGTAAAGATGACTCTGAACATCCAATCCCCACTTCAGCCTTCTGAGTGCTAAGATTGTGCCACCACACTCGATTTATGCCATGTAGAGGCTCAAACCCAGGACTTGCTGTGTACTAGGAACCCTAAGACTCCTCTACAGGAAGCTGAACCACCTCTACGTACCCCTGCCCTAAGACCCGCATCTTAGGGTTCCAGTCTCTACTTGGTGAAGGGAAGAAGCGATGTATTTCCTCTGCCTTCCCTGCCACCTCGGCCCACAGGCCTGTGCTGGGAGTGGTGGTCCTTCTAATCTGTAGTATTTAAATCAGGAGTGGCTAGTTGCTATTGAAATGTACTTTTATTTTAGTAGAATGGAGCTTCTGAGCCGATGTCGATGCCCATAGTTCTGTAATATGGAACATGTGCTCTGCAAGTCAGTAAAATTTTAGAGGGCATTAATTACTGTGAAAGGCTGGACTCCCTCCCTCCCTTTCCCTTCCCCATCCCTTTACCCTCCTTCTCTCCTTCTCTCTCCCTCCCTCCCTTCCCTTCTCAATTTTACTTGAATGGATGAAAAATTCACCACAGCAGGGTAGGGTGAGGGCAGAGAGTACTAGTTTAAGTCCTTGTCCCCATTGTCAGTAGAGTGAGCCTGGGGATTGGCTTTGTGGTTCAACTAAAGGCTGGTGTGTAGGTAGCTCAATTGGGGTAACTGGAGATCAGGGGTTGTCTTGTGTTTCTGTATTTGCAGTGGTAGCTGGTGGCTTGCAGTACTTTTGTGTGTGGTGACTGTAAGTATGTTGGCCTCCATGAGTTAATGTGTCTATATTTTACATTTTAAAATTTAGTGGTGTGTGCACATGTGGAGGTAAGAGGTGCACATGTGGAGGTAAGAGGAAAACTTGTGGGAGTTGGTTCTCTCCTTCCATTCTGCAAGCACTGGGGTTGAACTCTTATAATCAGACTTAGCACAGGTTTTTTGACCAGCTGAGCCTCTGCCGGTCATCCACTGCCCCTGTGGACACACACACATGCGCACACACACACACACACACACACACACACACACACACACACACGCTGTTTGTTTTTACTGTCTTTGGGCTTGATTTGTACTACTGGGGACACACTAGCATCTTGGAGAAGCTTTCTTGTGTGTGTGAGCATACCTTGCCTCCTTCATTCACCTTCTTTAGCCTAGGGGAAGCTCTTGAGGGCAAGAGGGATCTGAGGGAGGTCCCAACCAACACCTGCTGAGAGGCGTGGCTCATGCTTTATTTACATATTCATGAGCCAGCTGCTGGCAGAGATCTCTCAGGGCAGATGGAATGGTCAGGCGCCCTCTCTCCACAGGTAGAGAGCCTCTTCCACCCATGGCCCCAGGCTGTCCCTCTGGATCTGGAGATCCACAAAATTCTAACTTCCTGAGGGCAGTTCTATGGCCACCACGGGGACATTCTTTTTCTACCCAGGGCAAGATGGCTCTTGGAGAAGGAAGATCATCTTTCAGCTAAGGCTAAGCTCTCCCTCCTCTGTTTCCCTTGGACCAGCCATCAGGTCCCTTTTTTTACACTCACTTCATGTGCTTAAGCTTTGGGGTAGCAAGTCTTTTCAAATAACCCAGGAATGAGATTGCTTGGGTGCTGAGCAAAGTATGTCTAGGGGGATGAGGTCACAGGACTCTGCTTCCGTGAGGTCCTTATCTTGTTCCTCAAATGTCTCTCTTCCTTACATTTAGCTCAGGGGCCCTGGGCATCATCATCTACCATTGCACACATAGCCCAGGTTTCCTAGACTGTGGTGTGTGTGGCTCATTTACCACACTGGGTGGCTCTGCCTCCTCTACAGTGGCTGCTGGGAGCTGGGAGATAAAGGAGCACATGGATATAGTTTGGTGACTTTTATGGATTGTTCACTGACCTTTGACCTTGGGGTAGCAGGTGAAGAGGCAACGGGAGATTTAGGAATGGTGTTTTTCTAGAGACCTCTCAGCATCTTTATGTATCTCTGGTGGCAGACAGCTGTCTGAGTTTAAGCTAGCATCTGCCTGGGCTGGAGACAACATCTGTTTGAGGCTGGGACACCTGGCTGAGCCCAGCACATGATCTGGCCCCGGGATAGCTTCTGTCTGGGCTCAAGACATGTGTTTGAACCAGGCATAACATCTGTCTGGGCCTCATGCAACATCTTCCCAGCCTGGGGGCAATGTCTGTTTGAGCTCTGGACATGTGTCCGACTTGGGGACATCTGCTGGGTCCAGAACAACACCTGTCTGAGCCTGGGAATGGGCTTCTCATTGCAGATAAAATCACCCTGAGGTCCTCATTTTGATCTGTGGCTGAGAACAGTGTGTGGAGGGCTCACAACCCCCTTCACCTATAAGTTGGAAAAGTGCTCTTCCGTAGGGTACCTCAATTTATCTGCAGCGCCATAGGCCTGAACCTCAGTGACTCCCAGAAGCCAATGTTAAAGGAAGGGAAGTGACAGGTTCCGCCTAGTTCCTGGTCTGGAAGGCTTCTGCTTCGCTCTCATCCTTTTTGAGTAGACTGAAGTCAGAGTGCTCCCACTAAGACCCAGCTGAGCCATGCACTTGGCTCTGAGCAGAGTAACATGGCTTTCTGTGTGCCTCTTATATAAGTCTCAGCACCTGGAGGTCCTGCCCCGCGTCTCTTTGAACACAGAAGCACCAGTTCTGTCCCCAAAGCAGTCAGGCCCTCCCCTGCCTATATGTATTAGAATCTCTCTTCCCAGAATGCTTTGTTTCTCTCTGCTCCATGCCTTTCAAGTCTGGGTTCAGGGGTCATTGGCACTGGGAAGCTTTCCTTTCCAGATGGAAATGTGGTCTCTGCAGCACTTATGTAATCCATCTCTATGATAGCATATTTGAGCCTATGTTTCCTGCACTCCACTGTCTATTTCTCCACTGGTTCCATTTTACTGAGGTTCCCTAGGACCCACCTCAGTTCCTGGTTTATAGTAAGCACCTATAATTTTGTTTTTGTTTTGGTTTTTGTTTTGTTTTTGGTTTAAACAGAGTCTTTGGCTAGGCTAGCCTTGCACTTATTATGTAGCTTTGGCTGGAACTAGATGTGTAGACCAGGCTGGTCTTGAACTCACAGAGATCCTCCCACATCCAATGCTGGGATTAAAGGTGTGCCCATTTTACTTCCTTCTTTTAAGTTTTTTTTATTTATTTTCTTAGATTTTTGGCGACTGGATCTTGCTATGTAAATCAGGCTGGCTTGGAATCAATGGTCCTTCTGGTCCTTCTGCCTTAGCTTCCTGGGTTCTGGGATTGCAGGTGTGTGCTACCATGCCTGGCTTAGTGCTTTCTTTTTAAAAAGGGGATGACGAGAGGATATTGCAGTTTCTGGCTTTCTGCTTCAGAGAAGCGGGTGGATCTTCTAATTCACACTGGGTTATTGCTTGTAGCCCAAGTGGGGTGGTTAATGGACCCAGAGCACCAGGAGTGGGGGGAGCCTGTTAGGGCTCGGTTTTGCTTAATAGCCTTGATCCACGACCAAAATGAAGATGAATAGAATGGTAAGAGAGGAAATCATTCCTGCCATCAGGAGCAGAGAAAATCAGGGAAGGCCAGGGACAGCCACAAACCCGGGCACCCTAGCCTCTGTGGTGGGTGTGTAGGCTAAATCTAGTGGAGATGACAGTGTCCCAGTACAGGTCAGAACCTTTCCCTGAGGGACCAGGGAGTATAGATCCTGACTTAGCTCAGATGGGGAAGCTGCAGGATCCTAGGCTTTGCTTATCTGGGAAGAGAGGAAAGAAGTAAGGTATTAGCAATAAACATTTCTGTAGAGCAAAGTAATCTCAGGTGGGGCTTGCCTGGCTTTGGGCCAGGATCAGAGGGATACCCATTCCTAGGAGAGCATCCCCAACAGGGTTGGGCTTTGGAGTCTGCTGGCGAGCTGGCTATGAAGGGAGGGCTCCTGAGACAAGGTCTAGACATTGTAGCTTTTACTCTCGCCAATAGGAGTATCTGTAACTTTGTTTCTGCTGCTGATAAAAGCAACACAGTCTCATTTGTAAAGATTCTTTACCCTGAAAGTATCTGAAATAGGAAGCAAAAGCCTTCCATCTGCCTCTCCGCCTCACCTCTCCTAACTACTCATGTTGTGGTGCTATCTTTCCAGAACCTTCTGCACATACACATGCTATTTAATAAGAGCCAGGGTTTATTGAGTGCTTACTCTGTGCAGGTGCTGGGCTCACTGCTCATACCTGGCCTTCCGTTCTGCATCCTTACAACAGTGTTTGCAACTATTAATTACCTTGTTTTACAAATGAAGAATTGAGGCTGGGAGGATTGAATTAATCTGCCAAAGTGACAGCTCGTTACATATACTTATGGATGTATTTTATGTAAACATATAGTTATAGGCATGGATATAATGATTTTTTTTTTCCTTTTTAAGAAAGGGTATGGTATACAGCCCAGGCTAAACTTGATCTTATCTCAGTGTTGTATGTACTGGTATATAGGCATGTACCATTTTGCCCAGCTTCACAGGACACTGATTCTTTTATTAAAATTTTAAAGTATGTATTTATGTATGTATGTGTGTATGTATGTTTGTCTGTCGGCCTCCCTGCTTGCCTGTGTGTATGGGAACATGTGTGCCTGAGGAGGTCAGTTTTCTTCTACCATGAAGGTCCAGGGGATTGAACTTTGGTAATTAGGCTTGGTGGCAAGCCCCTTTACCCTGTGATGCATCTTGCTAGCCCTTCACTGATGATATTGATTTCCTGTTTTGGGCCAGGAACTGAAGAGATGACCACGGAAAGGACCAGGCTCCTGCTCCCAGGAAGCATAGTACTTTCTGGAAGAGAAGAAAAGAGACTGAATACAGACTGTATCAAGAGCTGTAAGGAGGCCTCAGTGGAGATTGGAGTTGCTGGAAGGGCGTGGATTCCAGGTTGAGAAAGGCCTTTGAGGACTATGTGTAAGCTCTGAGCCTTGCAGGATGAGATCAGTCCATTGTACACCTAGCACAGAGAGGTTTCGCCAGAAGATGAACAGTGTCCAGGAGTGCTGACTTACCCTAGCAGAGCAGGAAAGAGGGAGCATGAGGGGCCGAAGCCTGGAGGAAGCTGGGCCAAATGTAGCAAACAGGACCTGGTGGAAGTGTGAATAGCATGCCAGATCCCAGATAAAGGCACATTCTTGCTTTCTATGGTCACTAAGAGAGCTTGATGTACCTGCTGTTTTAGTTTCCTTTCTCCTAAGCAGACCACTGGGAAGCGATCCAGGAAACAGTGAGGGGGGGGGGTGTGAGGGGAGGGGGGAAGGACGGGTAGAGACAGGGAAGGAAGTTCCAACAGCAGGAGCTTTTTTCAGCAAGTAACCCTAGTTAGCTCCGAGGACTCCTGTCCTGCTGAGGCCCCATCGGGCATCACTGTGTTGAACAAACCTGGGTCCTCTACTACTAGAGAATGACTGCCACTAGTCATTCCGCTGGCTGGGGCGGGGGCTGGCTCTCCAACACTTGTGGCCTGCCCTAGGAGGGGAGGGCAGCCTCCTGGAGATCAGTAGAAGCCCTCGGGCAAAGCTGCAGTTCCAGGCAGTAGGAAGCCAGGCTGGAGTGTACTGAAATGGTAGGGCCTGGAGGGATGGGGGTGGAAGACTGGACCTCTGTGGCCGCACATGGGGAAGCTGTCCAAGAAAGTAGAACACCTCTTACTTTTAGAATTGTTGTAATGATTATTGCTATTATTGTGAAAGCTAGATGAGATAATACGAAGAAGAGTGTAGATAAACTGTGTGCGTACCACCAATGACCGATCAGAGCACTTCACAGATTATCTCATTAAATGCTTTTAGTAGCTAGTGTGTAGGAGAAAGCATCGTGGCAAATTAACTGATTTATCCTGACAGGGTGGAAATTCTAGGATCAGAGAGAGTGAATTCAACGGGCTCCCTTGGATGTTGAGGGCTCTTGTCCTAAACCTCCCCAGCAGCACGCAGCCAGCCTCCCTGGTGTCTGGAGATGCTGACTCATCAGGGAGAGAGAGGGAGATGTAAATTCCTACCTGGTTTGCATATGATTTACACATATTTATTTATGAGAGTCTTTGATTAATGTCAGAGCGTGTCTGTGATTTTTCTGTCAGGCTTCAGGGCCCTGCAGAGGCCGTGGCTAGTGTGTGGATGTGGATGACATGTGACTGTGACCGTGTATATGTGTGCAGGGCTGCAGGGTGGGGGTGCGAGGGGCTACTCTAGGTGGGTGGTTGGCAGGTTCAGGGGCACAGAATGGATAAACCAGCACCTGGGATTTCAGAATGGGTGGGTTGGACAGCTGACGGTAGTGTGCGTGTGAGTGTATGTGTGTGTGTGTGTGTGTGTGTATGCATGTGTTTAATCTATAACTAGATGACAGGGTCAAAACTCAAGGTGTCATAGTGAAGGGACACATAAGTGTCATAGTGTCAGGTAGACTGTCTAAGGAGCTCAGACCCAGGGACAGAATCTGGAGTTCCACTGAGGGCCACAGCAAGTGGGAGGAAGTAGGCATTACAGAGGGACTCCTGAGCCACCCAGAAACCAAGAAGTGGAAAGGGCCTGGCTCCAGAGTACCATCCCCTGGTGCTGCCAGGGCAATCCCTGGCCTAGATGCCCCAGGAGAGAAAAGCTGCTGATCAGCAGTAACTTTGCCTATGTGCAGGCAGCGCCCAGCCCTGTGCCTGGAACTGTGGAGAAGGTCTGTCTCAGCCTGCAAGCCCTGGCAGGGGAGCTGGTGAGATAAGGAGGGAAGGGCAGGCCCTGACCTCACCTCCTAGGGTTGTGAGCCTGGCACCCTGTGGTATTTACATCCATTATCTTCTTAATCCTCATAAGGGCCCAGAGGGGCTGAGGCTCTCTTATCTCCTCTTTGTGGAGGAGGAAGCAGGTTCAGACTGCTACAGCAACTTGTCCAAGGTCACACAGCAAGGGCGTGGAGTGGTTCTGACTCAGAACCCAGCTCTGCCTCCTTCTGGAGCCTAGGCACTTAGTTCATTCTGGCCCAGCTAGGTGCCAAATAGGCTATCAGCCTCTTTGGTTGTTGTGAGGGTGAAACGAGTTCAAGTGTGTGAAGGGCTTGGCATAGTATCTTACACATAGTAGATGTTCAATAAAAGACACACACACACATATTAGATAATATATATGATAGTAAAGCTCAGCATCTTCACTCCTGGTTGTGGTCATGGATGGAAACTGGAGTCCATCTCTATTGATGGTACCGCCTGCCAGGCAAGAGTCCTGTTGGCTCAAGTCCTAGCCATGGATTGGAGGGGGGACTGCCTGGATATGTGTATGTGGTTTTGGTGAGGGCGTGGTTGGAAAAGGAGAGGGCATTGTTGGGAAGAGGGCAGGCAGTGCTCAGACCCTCCCATGTTTGCAGAGTTCTAAATCAAGAGGATTGGAGTTTGAATGGGCTTGCTGCATACTTCTCCACAGTAGCTTTAATATATATACTCCCGTCCTCCAGTGTTTGAAATGGAGGAACTTGACAAGAGAGAGTCGCATCCATTCATCCAACAATATTTAGTGCCCATTCTGTGCCAGGCACAGTCCTAGGTGTCACCGGTAACACTTAGTGTGTGCTGGACCGGAGTGTTTCGCAGGAAGTGCTGTCTTTACTCGTAACTTTGCGATGAGTCACTGAAGTCACCTGGAGAGATCGTCCGTCTCCCAACTGCAGCCTTTTCTTAGGGGCCAACCACACTGGGCATCCAATGTCTGCCAGCCAGAACACTAGGGTGGGTGGGGTGGAGCCACCCAGCTGGACACCTCAGACCACGTTCTCCTTCCCCCTCTTCCCATCTCAGCATCAGCATCCCCCCTCCTCCACCCACCCTTCCCCGCTCCACCCAGACTCACCCATCTAATTCCCAGCTCTCCTGCACAGCTCAAGTCTTGTCTATCAGCTCTTCTTGGGAAGCCACACCCCAACTCAGGAGCCTCAGGTCTGAGGCTCCAGGGAGGGACAAAAGAAGGGTCCCTGTAACTGTTTTCTGATCAGACTCGATAACTCTGCTGGAGGCAGCAAGGCTGCTGTGTGTGGCCTGTTCTGCTCACTCTGTTCCTTAGGATGCAGAACTCACAAGGCTCAGCCAGGGTGGGCTTCTAGTTCCTGACAGCCACCGGTGGCCATGCACTTAGCTGACAACTCGTGGTCTGAGCTCCTCACTGACAGGTGCTGCAAAAGAGGTGGGAGAGAGAGAAGTTTCCTCAAAAATCAGAGGCCAAGGGAGAAGCCTGATACTTCTTCACTTTGCCTTCAATGAGTGAGAAACTGGCAAAGGGAGTTTTGTTGGTGAGGTGAAGTAGAACCAAGTCTTTCATGGAGGCCTATGCTGCTATGTTGATCTGGAAACCATGGCTCCATCCACTTTGACATCCATCTACTTGCCTGCCCATTAGCCATCCATCCACCCACCCACCCACCTACTCACATACCTACTTCCCCATATGTGCATTCGTATATCTACCCGTGTGTCCATCCACTCACCTATCTACCTAGTTATACATTCATGCCTGCATCCACCCATCCATATCAATCCATCCATTCATCCTTCCATGGATTCAGGCATCTCTCCTCTTACCTGCCTACCAACCTATGACTCCTTCTATCTTTTCATCCATCCATCTGCCTGCTGACTGATGCCCGCTGCAGCCTGTAGCTCAGTTCTGCTTATTGAATTAGTATTCTGGGGAGCTGGCCAGTGCTTCTATTTCTGCAAGTCTTCTGTTCTGTCCTCTCCCCATCTGGTTTGTGGGGACACTCCTTATACAGTGGAACGGCCCCTCTGTAGAGCCAAGGGGGTCTTATCTTGGCTATGGGTTGGTAGTGGCTGTCCAACTTGAATACCCTGGTGGGGAATCTTGCATGATGCTTCTGCCCCTTCTGGAGCAGACGTGTGACCTTCAGACGTCTAAGTTTGGGATAGTTACTCAGTCACCAGGCGAGCAGAGCCAGGGCCTGAGGCTGCTGACCTCTTGCTAACACCAAGCCTTTGGAGTGATGTTTGTTTAGCTCAGGGTTGTGGTGGCCAGAAGTCCAAGGTTACCTGGATACCAGGGCTCTGGACTGCATCAGAAAAGATGAAAGAGATGTGTGTGTGTGTGTGTGTGTGTGTGTGTGTGTGTGTGTGTATGTGTGTATGTGTGTGTGTGTGTTTGTGTGTGTGTATGTGTGTGTGTGTATATGTGTGTGTATGTGTGTGTATATGTGTGTGTATGTGTGTGTGTGTGAGTGTGTATGTGTGTGTGTATGTATGTGTGTGTGTGTGTGTGAGTGTGTATGTGTGTGTGTGTGTGTGTGTGTGTGTATGTGTGTGTGTGTGTGTGTGTGTGTGTATGTGTGTGTGTATGTATGTGTGTGTGTGTATATGTGTGTGTATGTGTGTGTGTGTGTATGTGTGTGTGTCTGTGTGTGTGTGTGTGTGTGTGTGTGTGTGTAAGAGTCTCTGGCTGACAAGAGGGCTTGGGCTTGCTCTTTGAGCAAGGGGTTGCTTGCCCAGGAGAAATTTCATTAATCCCTCTTAACAGCCCAGTCACTGCTCAGTACCCTGGTGCTAGGAATCAGATCTCAGCATGAATCTCTGAAGAGACTATCCATCCAGACCACAGCATCCTGGAATAACATCCAACTTTCCTGTTGTTGTGACTGTATAGTGTAAGTCTAAGAGATATCAGGGCAGGGGTTTACTTCCTCAGGTGAATAAGGAACCATCTGGGTAACCCTTGTCGCCTTTGCAGCCAAGGCGAAGAGGTGGCCTGGCTCCCTAGGGCTTCTGGTCTGAGCAGAGCTACGTTCTGGGATCCTGTTCCTGAGCCTGCATCAAGCATTAGCCTGAGTCCCTAGGGCAAGCCACTTCTGAAGTATAGGACAGTTCCAGTGGCACCTCCAGGCATGGATTGTCCCAGGAGTGATGCCTGCTCCAAACTCATACCCCTCATGACTGGTTGTAGGCCAGGTACTGGCCTTATTGGCTTCCTAAGGGACCAGATGCCAGGCCACTACTGAGCTAGCTTCCAGGGCTTAGTTAGGTGAGTCCTCCACTGGACTACATCTGGTCACCATGAGCAAAAGCTCATATTCCCAGGAGCTCACCCCCTGACTGTCCCAAACAGCAGCCACATGTAGCTCGTGGGTCTTAAAACAAGAGTAGGCCATCTCGAAAGACTAAAAGTGTAAAATGTGAACTGAATTCAAAGACTTGGTCTGGGGAAAAAAAATGTAAAATGTCTCTAAGATTTTTTTTTTTTTATAGAGATGATGTATTGAGACGGGTAAAATAAAATATATGTATTCTGAAAGTTAATTTCACTTGTTTTAGTATTTTTCTTCCCCCTGAGACAGTAGATTCTTTTTGGTTTTTCGAGACAGGGTTTCTCTGTATAGCCCTGGCTGTCCTGGAACTCACTCTGTAGACCAGGCTGACCTCGAACTCAGAAATCTGCCTGCCTCTGCTTCCCCAAGTGCTGGGATTAAAGGGGTGCGCCACCACAGCCCGGCCAGTAAATTCTTATATAGACTAGACTGGCCCCAGTTTCCGACTTGACACCGAGGATGTCCTTGAAATCCTGCCCTGGAAGGAGCATACTTTCCAAGAGCGGAGTTACAGGATGAGTCACCGTGTCCAACTCTTCTTATCTTTTTGCATGTGTCACTGGAGAAATTCAAATCGCACCTGATTTTGAGTGGCGTTTTTGTGGCCAGTGTTGCCTCAGAGCCTATTAGTCCCCAGGGGAGCTTTTAGACCTTGATGACTATGCCTGTCCTAGGGTCCCAGCCCTTGAAGGCCTTCCCTGGTATGCAGGCTGATGAGGCAGACTTTGAATGGCTGTAACCTCTGTCCAAGGTCTCAGCTCAGGGTCAGCTGCATCCAGTGCTCTTTAGGCTTGTGTGAAGAAACGTTTGTGTGTGTGTGGGAATGGTGGAAAGGAGACACTCACTTCATAACAGCCAGAAAATGGAGAAGCATAACAAAGGGGCCACAAGGAAAGATACATCCTTCACCTCTGGTGACCCACTTCCCTCAAATAGATCCTGTATTTCGTCAGCAAAGGCAGGGTCCTTGTGGCCCAGCCATTGCTCCCAAATCCCCCTGTATAAGCCTTTAACATACTAGCTTTTTGTTTGTTTGTTTGTTTTTCAAGACAGGGTTTCTCTGCGTAGCCCTGGCATGGAACTCACTCTGTAGACCAGGCTGGCCTCGAACTCAGAAATCTTCCTGCCTCTGCCTCCCAAGTTCTGGGATTAAAGGCGTGTGCCACCACTGCCTGGCTTACTAGCTTTTTGAATGAGGAGGTTCTTATCCAATCCATAACACAGGGCAAACCTTGGTGTCTGTCGCCCATTGAAGGTGACCCACTCCTCTGTTTCTAGATCTTCCTTGCCACTACTCTGTTCTCCTCTCTTCACTGCGTTCCCTTCCACCCCAGGGCCTTTGAACTTCCCAGTTCTCTTCCTTTCCAGATCCAGTCCCCATCCCATCTTCACACATTTGTTCATTAGCTTGATTCAGATTCCTTTTTAACTGCCCCCTCTTTGACGGACTTTGTGCCCTCCATGGCAAACGAGTGTGTCACCCCCTTGCTCTCTCATGCCTTAGGGAGAGCAGTAATCTTCCTGTAGGGCGAGGTAAGTCAAGAGCTTGCCCAGGTTCACTGCCATCATAATAAAAGGCAGCTGCCAGGAAGGTCCCTATGCCTCTTTGGCCTTTTCTCACCATTTCTTCTGTAGTCTCTGCTTTTGCAGATAAGGAATCCGAGGCTCAGAGAGGTGAGGTGGTTTGTCCAACGTTACTCAGTAGCTGCGTCTGGGCTGGAATTCAGGTCTGCAGCTAACCGGAGGCTCGCCTTGTTCTTTTCCAGCCTTCTTAATTCCGCAGACTTTGATTTCTCTCCATACTGCATAAATCGTTTACCTTTCATCAAATCCCTGGTCTCCCTGTGTCCCAGGCCCTAGGATTTTCTATACGGATCGAATCTTCTACAGGTCACTGGGGGAGGGAAAGAGCAGTCAGCAAAATGGAGGTGGCTCCTGGGGTGTGGCATCAGTGAAGAGGGGAAGATCCCCCTGCCCAGGCCCAGATGCGGGGCTCTCTCCCTCCCTCCCTCGGGGCTGCTGAGCTGCCGTCTGCCTCCGCTGCCTGACGGGGCAGAGCTCTGCTTCATGTTTTATTAATAGCACTGCCAGCCTTCCTGTTTTCATGCTGATAACCTGCTGGGGAGGAGGTGGGAGGAGGCAGGGAGCAAGGTGGCCAACCCCAGAGCTCCAGGCCTCCTCCATGGCAGAGAGCGCTGCGGGACTGGCACAGCCCCAAACCTCTGAAGAAGTTGGTTCCTAGACTCCTAGAGACTCCTTTCCCACTTGGTCTAACAGAGCCCCTTGGAGGAGAAAGGCCTTCTAAAGGAAACTCCTGTAGGAGATTGGGGCATGGAACCTGAGGCATTCCACCTCCAAGCCATTACATTTAGTCCATCGAGAGTTGGTCCTTCTCAGAGACAGGTATGCACTTATCCAGGTAGCCATGGATTCAATGGGTTCAGGGTTAAGAGAGATGAGGGTGAGGGGTGGGGAGGGAGGAATCTGAATCCCATAGCCAGACACGGTAGCACACACATGCAGTGTCAACACGAAGGACCGTTTAGAGTTTGAGGCCAATCTGGCCTACATTGTGAGTTTGAGGCAAGCCTTGGGCATTGCTCAAGTAAGAACGTTTCGTTAAAAAGCACATACACCGACATTGGTTCCCAGGATTCCTTGGGTAGGAGATGGCTGATATCTTGTCACACAAGGACCATACCTGAGCTGGCCTCTCCCCAACCTTTCCTCTGTTTCCCCTCCACATCCTGATGGGAGGGCTAAAGGAAAGAGACAGATGGAAACTGGCTCTACACATTGTGGGCTGGGTAAAGGCCAACCCCATCCCCACCAGCCAGCCTACAGGCTGGGACTACGTGTCTAGGCCTGCAGGGGCCAAGCACAAAGACGTTACATTGGTTCTTTAAACTTGGCCATAGCAGGAGTACTTATGCCTCAGAAATAAGCAAGTGGAGGGTCTGTGAGACAGCTGAACAAGTACAGGGCTCATGGTATAAGCCCGGAGACTGTCAAGGAGGTAGAAGGAGAAAACCAACTCCTCAGAGTTGGCCTGTGATCTCTACAGCTATGCCACGGCATGTGAACATGCATACATGTGTGCGTGTGGGCACACACACACACACACTCACATACACTCACATAATAAAATAAAACTCTATCAGCAAATGCAGTGGGTGTGGTGGCATATACCTGTAATGCTACGAGTGAGGCCAGCTACAAAGAAAGGTTCAGTTAAAAAAAGAAAGACAGTACTCTGAACTAAAGATGCACACAGCTCCCAGGCCTGGAGCTGTTGATTCTTCAGCATAGTCCTAGAACCTGCATGAGGATCTTACCTCGTCCTACACTTCTGTTCTTGATCTTTGCCCCGACTGCTTGCTCAAATTTGTTCTTTTCCCCTTGCCTTGTTCCTTTCCTTCCCTTCCTCCTTTAAAAAATCATGTATTTTTATTTTATGTGTGTGAGTGTTTTTGCCTGCATGTCCGCCTACCTGTGTACCCTGTGCATGCAGTGCCCCAGGAAAGGGCGTTGGATTCTTGGAACTAGAGTTACAGATGGTTGTGAGCTGCCTGGCATGGGTGCTGGGACGGAATTGGTGTCCTCCACAGGAGCAGTGTGTTCTCCGAACTACTGAGCCATCTCTCCAGCCTTGAAAATAAAACATCTAGTGACATGTGCTACTGAGAAAACAAATCAAATGAGAAGGGGAAGGTCCGGAAGTGGGAGGGGGTGGGTGGGGGAGGGTGGGGGCTGTTAGGGGGGTGGGTGGAGGTTCACACTTTGATAGACTGGTTTGGCACCCATCAGACTTCCATGAGGTGACAGTTAAGCGAATGAGCAGGTATACTATAGCCAGTGTAAAGGTCCTGGGGTAGGATCTACTGGGTATGTGTGAACAACAAGGAAAAGAGTGACTGGAGGAAATAGATCAGAGATATGGGAGTTAAGAGAAGCAGATAAGAGAGAAGGGCCAGCTGGAGTCATTAAGGAGAGGCGTGGTGTGGGTTTCAAAAAACTGCAGCTTCCCCCTCTGCCCTAGGCAGGGACAGATGGGGGTGAAGCAGGGAGGGGCTCTGCCTTTAGTACTTCAAATAGTCTTTGTCAAGCTGGGGAGATTCCCTAGAACCCACATTAAAGAAGGCTGGGAGAAGTGGTGTGTGCTTGTAACCCCAGTGTAACCCAGATCCAGGGACTCAATGGCCAGCTGGGACAGCATAGAATTGCCTCTGTTTCTCCTTTAGGCAACTATGAACTGTTTCCATGTCCCAACGACAAGAACGTCCCACCCTGAGGACACACTGCTGGCCGGGGGTGGGGGGGTGCTGTCCCCTTTCCTGAGTGTCTGCTGAAGAATGTCCTCTCCCAGAGCTCCTGCTCCACAGTTCCTCCTCCCTCTGTCCTAGGATCCACCACACCCTGGCAGAGATGATGCAGGAGGGCCCCAGAGCCTGGAGAGGCAGGCAGTGCAAGGACAAGGCAGCCTTGAAGGGAATATAGCAAGGCACCCATTTGAATTGATGGAGTTTCCTACCTATTAAGCAGGGCCTCTGACTGCTGCGTGGAGTTTGCACAGTGTGTGGTGTTTGGACCAGAATTTTTTGTTTTTGTTTTTGTTTTTGTTTTTGTTTTTTTGAGACAGGGTTTCTCTGTGTAGCCCTGGCTGTCCTGGAACTCACTCTATAGACCAGGCTGGCCTCAAACTCAGAAATCCACCTGTCTCTGCCTCCTAAGTGCTGGGATTAAAGGCGTGTGCCACCACCGCCCAGTACGTCTGGACCCAGATTTATTGATCTGATGCCATATCCCATCCCAGAGATCTGGGTGCTCAGAATCATACCCCTTGATAATTCTCCCCTGTAAATTTTACTGTGTGGAATTTCATGACTCTTCAGGTGTCTAGTTTTTAGTCCAGTTTGGAGTTGTCCTGAGAGCTGTGAAGGTCATGCCTGCCCTGGCACCCTGAGGGGTGAGAACTCCAGGAAGCTATCTGGCTGAGGCTTGGGGAAGTGACACCTCAAGCCTGGCTGGGGGGAGTAGGCTGTCTTCTTGGGGCACCTATGCTCTCACTAGCTGACCCCTGACTTTTTTGGAAACATCAAGCCCTCCTACTAGCATCACCACCAGAAAGGAGAGACCAGGAGCTAGAAGTGGTGGCTCACACCTGTAATCTCCGCACTCAGGAGGCTGAGGCAGGAGGATTGCCCATAGGTAGGGACCAGCCTGGCCTTAATAGAACTTGTCCAACCTGTCTACCTCAAAACAAACACAGACAAGGTACTGAGGCCCAGAAGGGAAATCACACATTCCATTGTAGGCCCGCATCTGCCACACCACACGGAAGTTTGATTGTTATCCCATGTCACGACCCAGGATGGGTGCTGGGCTATAGGGAAGCACCGAGGCACTGCTGGGGGGATGGAGGGGGGGGGAAGTGCAGTCTTAGCCAGAGCTGGTTGGTGAGGGGGGTGGAGGTGGTCCCAGGGCCTGTGACAAGGCCAGGGCATGGGCTTCTCAGACTCTTGGACATCCAGGTGCCACAGGGAGTGGAGGAAGAGCAGAGAATGAATGGAGTGGGTGGGGTGGGGGGTGGGTAGGCTGCGGGGCTGGGGACAGCGTCTTGCCTGGGCCCTGTGGACAAGGGAAGCTCCAGCTTGTCCCAGAAGGGATGATTGTCCTTGGCTTGACAGAGGCAGGCTTGGTGGGGGTTGTGGCTGGGAGCGCAGAGAGGCCTTCTATAAGAGATTCAGCTACAGCCTTCTCCATGGCTCTCTGCGGATGTTGATGAAAAAGGACAGTCCATGGTTCCAAACAGTTTATTGTCACAGCGGAAAATGGATGAGTAAAACCATACCCCCTTTCTCAGGGTGGGCATGAAGTTAAATACCTTTTGCAGGGAGGAATGTCTGGGAAGGGAAGCTTATTGGCTAAGCCCTTGGGGTCTCTAGGTACCTCATTAGCATGGAGAACCCTGTCTTGAGCCTACGTGACCATAGGACATGTTTGTTTTATGAGAGACGCATGGCACCTGTTCCAAGCCAGGAGTCTGGCAGGGAGCTGGGAGTCACCTAAACCTCAGGTGTGTGTGTGCCCACCAGGTCTCCAGGTCTCGACCTGCTCTACCTTACCAAACTTCCTGGCATGGTTTCATGTCCCACACTTGATGTCACATAGCTGATTGCCACCCCTTCCTTCCGTGGAGCCTTCCTTGGCTCCTAGCTGAAGTCTATCACTTTGTCATGTTGCCTCCACACTAACTTTGGATCACCTAGGGGGCTCTCATCACGATCTTCCATGACCTGTTACTTGTTCACTGTCCCTCCCCCTCTTCCTCCCTCCCTCCATTATCTCTTCTTTCTTCCTTCAGCAGAGTCTCTTGTAGTTCAGGCTAGATCCAGATTTACTATCAGCGGAGGTTATCCTTGAACTTGTGATTTTCTTACTTCCCAAGTGTTGGGCTAATAGGCTTGTGATAGTGAACAGGCATGCTGTGCTTTCTGCTACATCCGCCCGGGCTCCATTTGTTGCTTTTAGCTTATAGCTGTGCATCCAGCTCCACGGTTCTTGCACCGCTGTTTTTCTTTCCATATGACACCTAAGCTCCACCAGGCACAGTGGCAAACACTTGGGAGATTGAGACTGAAGCCTTGATGTAAGTTTGAGGATAGCCTGGGCTACACACTGGTACTTCATCTCAAAACAACAACAACAACAACAACCATCAATTAAACAAGAACCCACACCCAGACTCTTAAGGATTGAAGTGATACATTTCAATGTCAAATGAAAAGGGATGAAGATCCAGCACTTGGGAGGCAGAGGCCGGCGGATTTCTGAGTTCGAGGCCAGCCTGGTCTACAAAGTGAGTTCCAGGACAGCCAGGGCTACATAGAGAAACCCTGTCTCGAAAAACCAAAAAGAAAAAGAAAAAAAAAGAAGAAGAAAAGGGATGAACATGTCACAGTCCATTATTTATTGTAAACTCATTTGGGTTTGGAGTCACCTATGAGACCTTTGTGGGCGTTTCTGGAGAGGTTTATCTGAGGAAGGAGGGAAGACCCACCCTGAGCATGAGCACACCATCTCGTTGGCCGGGGTCGTGGACTGAGTGAAAAGAGGAAAGAAGACCAAGAGAGTTGAGCACCAGGGTTCATCTTCCTCTGCTTCCTGACTCCAGACAGGATTTGTGCCCTTGCCGCTCCCTTCTCCAACAGCATGGGTTGTATCCCTACAGACAGTGAGCCACAACACACCCCTCATTCACTTGCTCTGTCAGGTTGCAGCAATGAGAAAAATAATGCACACAGGGCTGGGAGATGGCTCTGGGGGGGAAGCCTTTGGCATGCAAACATGAAGGCTAGAGCTCAGATTCCCAGAACTCTCATATAAAGCCAGGTAGGTATGATGGCTTCCATAAGCCCAATGCAGGGGGTGGGGACAGAGAACTCCCCAGAGCAAGAAGGCTAGTCACACTAACCAAGATAGTGAGTTCTGTGTTCAACACATAGCAATAGCGAGAGATCCTGCTTCAGTATGTAAGGTGGGGTGTTATCAAGAAAGACTTCTTTTTTTTTCTGATTCTTTTTTTCTTTATTTACAATATCTCCTTTCCCAGGTTCCCCTCCCCCCCCCAAAAAAAAGAAAGAAAGAAAAAAATAAAAAAGAAAAACTAAAACAAACCCTTGTTCCCTCTCCCCTCCCCCTGCTCACTACTCCACCCCCTCCTGCTTACTGGCCCTGGCATTCCCCTACACTGGGCCATGGAACCTTCACAGGGCCAAGGGTCTCTCCTCCCATTGATAACCAACTTGGCCATCCTCTGCTATACATATGCTGCTGGAGCCATTAGTCCCGCCACATGTAATTTTTGGTTGGTGTTTTAGTCCCTGGGAGCTCTGAGGGTACTATTTAGTTCATATTGTTGTTTGTCCTAAGGGGCTACAAACCCTTCAGCTCCTTGGGTCTTTTCTCTAACTCCTTCATTGGGGACCCTGTACTCAGTCCAGTGGATGGCTCTGAGCCTCCACTTCTGTATTAATTGGATACTATCAGAGCCTCTCAGGAGACCAAGGAAGACTTCTGATACCAACTTTGGGCCTCCACATGCATCTGTGCCCTCATGGATGTGTACCCCACACATGTACACATGCACCCACTCTCACATACATGCATCTACATGTTGGCGCATATGTACACACATGCATACACATTACACACACATACATAGACAAAAGAAAAGGCGTGGATGAGCTCACAATAGGTTGTTTATGTGTATGAAACTGTCAAAGACTCAATAAAGGATATTCTATAGGAAGAAAAGAAAGATAATGAATATAGAAAGAAAACTCCTGAGCTCTGTGAGGGCCCCTGTCGGTTGGACTTGTGGCCATTCTTGGGTGTAGTATAGCTGTTAGATGGCTGAGCATAGCGGAGGTTAAGAACGAAGGGCTGGGGTAGTCACCAGAGAGGGCAAGGTTAAGCTACCGGTGTGTAGCATCTCCACTGTAATGTCAGGGGTTGCTCCAGGTGAGTAAGGCAGGCAGAGAGCCTCATGTTCTACTCCTTCCATTCAGTGTCTCTCTCATCATTCACCCCAATATTAATTTCAACCTCAGATTCAAACTCCAACTTCAGTTCACCCCAGACCCCTGTGCTGCTTCTCTGATTGCCCCCACCCCAATCTTAGCCTGTTCTGCAGTCTAACGTCTCTCTTCATCCTGTCTTAACCCTGGACCTTGGCTGCAGTGCTAACCCTTTTCCCCAGCCCCCCATCCAGCATAGTTTCAAACCCTGTCCTGACCCAACCTCGACTCCAGCCATCATGCTCTCGACTTTAATTTAACCTGTCTCCCAAACAGCTTTAGTCTGGGCAGGATTCAACTACTGTATCTTACCTCCACCTCCACAGAAGACTACATGCTTCACTGCATAACCACTCCTAGCTAGCTAACTCCAACCATGACTTGCTTCCCAGTTTTGTCTTTGCTGTGGCTCCAGCCTCAGCTCTGTCATTAGACTGACCTCGGGGAAGCAGGAAGTCTCCTCACTCATGGATGGCTGCCCTTCTGGTCAGTCCTCTTCCATCTTGGAGCCTGGCTGGGTCTTCCTGAGAGCTCAGTGAGCACTCCCCTGCCTGGGTCATGGCAGGGTGCAGACCACGTCTTCTCCATCAACTTGGAGATATCTAAGAGCCAAGGTGAGGTCTCTGGGTCTGTGTTGCTAGCAGAAGTGGGCCTCAGAGATGAGCTCTGTGGTGTATGGTGAAGGGGGTGGTTTAGCCTAGCTTTTCGACCTTTGTTACATGCTGCGCCAACTTCTCCCTGACCTGTAGGGAAGATGAGCTCTTGGCTCTGTGTGTGTGGGGTGGGTGGTTGGCATGATGCAGCAGCCAATACGTCCCTCAGTACTCATGGGTGGTCCCTACTATGGGGCAACACAGGATTATTAGTCCCATTGTTTCCTACTCTGCATTCAGGAGAACCCATGGCAGGGAAAAATGGAGTGAGTTGGGATGTTTGGTCAGGGACCTGGCAGGATGGTTTGCTGTAGACAGGATATTTACAGTGGCAAGGGCACATGGAATTTTGGGAACAACCAGAGACAGTGATCCCTGAGACCAGCAAGGCAGAAGTTCTCACCTTTGGTGCTGTTGAGGTTGAGTGGAAGTGGTGGTGTAGATCCAGGAGAGTGGGTGCTGGACAGCGCCAGTATAGTTATTGTCCTGGTTAAACCCTGGAGGGATAGAGAGAGCAAATCTTGATCTCTTCTCCTTCCAGTCTCTGCTCGTGTTTCCAACCAGCCGGATCCAACCAGGGGTGTCCAGGCCCAGCCTCTGAGGTCAGACTGTTGGAACAGAGCAGGACTATGAAAGTCAGGGATGCATCTGGGTCAGCGAATCCCAGCGAGGATAAGCAGCTGAAGAAGGAAGAGGGAGTGAGGGTTATGGCATCACAGAGAAAAAAGAGGCATAAAGAAGCACCCATGGGCCAGGCAGTGGTGGCGCACGCCTTTAATCCTAGCACTTGGGTGGCAGAGACAGGCAGATTTCTGAGTTCGAGGCCAGCCTGGTCTACAGAGTGAGTTCCAGGGCGGCCAGGGCTATACAGAGAAACCCTGTCTCTGAAAGAAAAGAGAGAGAGAGAGAAAGAGAGAGAGAGAGAGAGAGAGAGAGAGAGAGAGAGAGAGAGAGAGAGAGAGAAGCGCCCATGGAGGGAGCTGGTGAGGGTGGGGTAAAGTGTGGGAATGGGCTCAGCTGCTCATGGAATCCTAAACTGGCTCCTCTGCATCTCCTCAGATAAACTGGGAAGTGATTACCTGGAGCTGGCAGAGGTCAGAGAAGTCAGCCAATGCGATGCATGAACTTGAGACTTCTGTTTGTGTATCCTGGGAGAAGCAGCAGGTCCTATGTCCCAGGTAACATTAAAACATGGAGAAGTGAACCTCAGTGTCCCAGGTTGACAGCACCTGAGGTTCCATGGGTTGTTGACATCCTAGCAGCACCTCCTGGGGGCAAGATGCTGAAGGTCCCTCATTCCCACTCAATAGACAAAGAAGCAGGTTCATTGGAAAGGGGCTTTGCCAAGGCTGTGTCATGAGTTAGTTGTAAAGTGTTGAACTTGGCCCTCAGTGAAGCCTCAACTTTGATCTCACACTGAGTTCCAACACAGTCCTTTGAGTAGGATCTCCTCTGGAATATCCCTGTGGCTGGGAATTTTTCCAAAAGAAACTTTCACAAAGCACACAAACACACACAAAAACAAACAAACAAAAAATTGGGAAGTACTCTGGGCTAGGTATTATGCTGAGTTCCTCCTATGATCCACACCCTCTAATCCCTTCAATTCCTTAAGGTTCAGTACCGTATGCTCCTTATTTTATAAGTGAAGCTTAGTGTTCCCCAGCTGGTTACATGGTGGAGCTAGAACTCAATCCTAGGTCTGTAGGTTTCCCCTCTTAATGCCTCGCTGAAGAAAAAGGATCAGAAATGCTTCTCTCCTCTTCAAACCAGCAGCCTACAGATCTTAAGTGGAGGTTGGCCCAAATAGGCTTCGTGTGCACAGCTCGGGGGCAGCCTGTGATGAGGGAAGGCACGCTTTCCTATGGCAGGGCCTGTGGGCCATGCAATGGACACTCTGTATTGCACAGGACACTCTCTCTGCCCTCATTATGCATGTGGGTGTGGTCCATGAGGTATGGATATGCTGCACATTGATGAAGAGGATGTGTACCTACCTATGAAGGTGGTGGATAATGTCAGGAGTCACTGATTAGCAGCTCTGTACTGTGCATAGTGCAAGGTGTGTGGAACCCCACCCTGGGGCTAGGAATGTAGTTCATGTGGTAGAGTGTTAGCCCAGCATGTGTGCAGCCTGAAGCTTGAGGCCATAGATTGGGCCACAAGGCCTATGATCTTAACACTTGGGAGGTAGAGGCAGGAGGATCATCAGAAGTTCAGGATTGTCCTTTGCTACCCAGTGAGTTCAGGACCAGCCTGGGCTACATGAGAACCTGTGCTGGTGATAGGGCAGCAAAGGGGACTTTGCAGGAAATTTGGGCAAAGGTGAGCCTTTGGGGCTTTAGTTGATGAATCTTCCACCAGTGAACACTTCCCTGGGTCTCCCTGTATATCAGTAATGTTTCTCTTGTGCCTCCCACATCCTAAAGAATCTCAAGAAGAAACTGAAACTCATCAAGATTCTTTTGTGGGTCAGATGTGGTGCTTCTGTGTCTGGAGCATTTCTTATAACTTTGAGAATTCGCCGCCCTCTCTGGCCTATGTGCTTCTGTGCAGAACTGGTTGGTGACCTCAGGGGTCTTTGAGATCCCTTCATCTTTTTTCCTGCTGTCTCTTCAGCCTGACCTTCAAGGCTCCCTTTCAGGCTCCAGGCATGGGCACTGGCCATGGTGCTGAAGCCAGTCAGCCTCCACAGGGACTCAGAGGTGGGAGGGTGAGCCAGACATTGGACTCTGGACTTGGGACAGAGGAAAGTTACCTTCCCTGTGCACCATATATATATGTTCTTGTTTACATGCAGTGACCACAGCATCTCTTAGAGGAGGGTATCACGGGAAACCAAGTTTCAGGAGCTGTGTATCCAATACCTTCCAGGAAGCTGATGGCTACTCCCTTGAGTTTGGGTTCCAGGTCCGGTCTCAAGACAGTTAAGGGTAGCAGAGAAAACAGTGGCATGCAGAGATGGCTGATAAAACTGTGAGGGAATGTCTGTTGACAGTGATTCGGAGCCTGCGGCCAGAGATGAATGATTGAAACACCAGGCTTGTTAAAGCGAGAGCACGTTTGATTTCTCTCTCCTGCACTGCATGCGATTTAGCTGGAGGGAAGTTAGCAATCAGCTAATTGACATTGAATTAACCATGAAACCCAGCTCGTGCCTTCTCTCTGAAGCGCTCTCCAGTAAGACTTTATCAAGGCTTTGAATTATTGATTATTACTTATAGCTCTGATGGGGTGATTTCCTTTTATTTGTTTTCACGTTGGGTGTCCTTCATAAGTGTCCCTGAGAGGGAGGCATCTGACACAAAGCTCGTTACTTCAGAGCAATGGGGAGAAGGCCCAGTCCAGGGAGGACAGATCAGGACAGTCCATCCTGTCCCTGACAAATAAGCCTGTCCCTATAAACTGTAGAGTTGGTGTTGTCATGGTATACTAGGACCTGGTACACTGTGACTACGAGGGGCTCTGGGTGTCTGATCAGTTCTAGAGGCTCTAGGGGTCTGATCAGTCCCAATACCAGGCCTAGACTCTGAGTGGGGTTGTGCTCCCTATACCAACAATTCAGGCCCCGCCTCTAGGGACTCTTATCCCGTGTCTGTTTCCACTCTTTGTGGTACTTTAATTCTCTTACAACAATCCTCCAACCCAAAGGGCATTTTGAACCTTATTTGCATATTTTTGGGACAGAGAGTATCCCCTCAGAAGTGGAATTGTCTATGCCCTTCCCACTGGTCTGGTTCTGTCCCTTTGGAGCCCCAAACAATGATTTATAGCTTTTGCTCACTGACAGCCCTTCACAGATTTGAAGTTTCTTGTCCCCAAGACAAAACATCTTTTCAGTTTTTACTCAGAAGATGCAACATAGAGTCGCCTCCCAAACTTGTTCTCCTTTCATGAGAATCCAATGTATTTGGGCACTTCTAAAATATAGCACCTAGAACTGGGCCTGTCACTTCAAGTATAGCCTGAGAGTACCATGGCAATAGGGCCATCTCCTTTTTCAAAATGAATATTACAGGGGGCAGTTGAGATGGCTCAGCAGCGAAGGTGTTTGCCACCAAGACTGATGACCTGAGTTCAAACCTTGGAACCCACATGATGGAAGGAGAAAGCTAACTCTTGCAACACACATGCCATGACACACATATGTGTGAGCAAGTGTGCAAATGTGAGTGCACACACATATGCAAAATATATGTAATATAATTTAAAAAAACAAATTGAGCTGGGCACTCACACTTGTACACGTCTTTAATCCCTGCATTCAGTAGGCAGAGGCAGGTGGATCTCTGTGAGTTTGAAGCCAACCTGGTCTACAGAGTGAGTTCCAGGATAGCCAGGGCTACACAGTGAAACCCTGTCTCAAAAACAAACAAACAAACAAACAAACAAACAAGGTGGGAGATGGTGGCGCATGCCTTTAATCCCAGCACTGTAGAAGCAGAGGCAGGGGGATCTCAGAGAGTTTGAGGCCAGCCTGGTCTACAGAGATAGTTCCAGGGCTACATAGATAAACCATATCTCAAACAAAATAAAACAAAAAAAATGCACCAGTCCCAACAAAAAGAAAGAAAAAGGAACGAAGAAACAAACAAACCAAAACCCAAATTGGATATTGGCGCCTGATTCAGAGGTTACCCTTGACTACATAGGAAGTTTGAGGTCAGCCTGAGTTACATGAAACCCTGTTTGGAGAAGAAAAAGAAAGAGAAGGAGAAAGAAAAAAAGAAAGAAAAGGAAAAAAATGAAAATAAAATAAAGAGAAGAAAAGGAAACAAACAGTAATAAAAAATATGATTATAAAGCCAGATGTGGTGACTCATGCCTGCCTTTCGTCCTAGCACTTAAGAGGCAGAGACAGGTGGAGGTCTATGAGTTTGAAGCCAGCCTCATATACATAGTGAGTCATAGGCCAGCCAAGGCTAGACAGTGAGATCCTGCATCAAAAATAAACACAAACAACAACAAACATTGATTAAACCTTGCTTGGTAAACAGCTTCATTTTCCTGGCACCTGCTGCCTGTGACACCCTGGTGCTTCATAATTTTCTTTCCTAGTAGCCCGCCAGGACCACATGGTTTATCTGGCCAGGGGCCTGTGATCTGAAGTGATAGATGACCCTCTGGAATGAGACATTGAAAATAATGGCATTCCATCTCAGTGTCCTTGTCCTGGTGACCCAGAAGCCATATGTCCCCTATGGATCTGACCCAAGCAACCTGGGTCCCCAAGTCACCCGTGGAGATAGAGCTGCCCTGAAGAGTTGCTGGGCCCACAGTGGTTTTGTGTGAAGTCACCGAAGCTCTTACTGTACCGGTTACTGCTTGGGTGGCTCAGCCTCACCAGACCAGCCTAACAGGTCAGCCGGCTGCTGCTTACTGTATCAGGCTTCCCATCTGTTTCATCACCCATAGAACACTCGTCCCTGCCCTGTCCCTACTACATTCTGCATCAATTCTTGTTTACTGACATGGAGGTTAGTGGCCGTGCACTGCTTCTTATATGTCTCCCAGGACCTGCTGCTGCCTTGTGCAGAGGATGTTAACCTTGGCAGAGGAGGTTCTGGGCATCCAGGTGGAGGTGGGCAGCATCCCCCTCAGGCTTTCTTTGGAATGAGGCAGTGTGAACTGGAATCTCAAGTTCTGGGTAAGAGCACTTGCTCTGGAAGTGTGAAGACCTGAGTTCAAATCCCCAGCATTCATTGTATATTTGTAATTTCCGCATTGGTGGGAGGGAGAGAGGCAGATACCAAGAGCTCTCTGGCCAACTAGTTTCTAGTGCAGGAAGAGACCCGACTCAAGGCAGTAAGTGAGTGTTAAGGAAAGACACTAATGTCCTGATTTGGCCTCTGTATGTGCATGAATGGGTTACACACACACACACACACACACACACACACACACACACACACACCAGTTCCATCACTGACCTAATGGGTGTCACTTGGATAGTTACATAGACTCTGAATTTCTGTCAAATATAGATAAGAGTCCCAGTGTCTGAGGAGCTGAGAATATAATAATATGTTTTATAGCATGTTATTTAAAACACATTAAAAAATGTCTACTGTGTTATGTTGTAAGTAAATGCCAAATGTGACCTTTACCATCAGCATCATCACTGTCACTGGGTTCAGAAAACACTGGTGCCCCAGACATCTGGGTAGGAACAGAGAAGAGAGCCACCTGGGAAAGGTCCCTTGCCTAAGGTGGCAGGTGGGCACTCGGCAGGTGCAGATCTAGTGGATCTACTAGTTCAAGGCCCACATCCTGGGTCTGTCCTTGTGGGACTGTCTGTCACTCAGAAGATGAACTCAGACCTTTCTTCTGCCTCACTGGATTCCACAGAGCAGATGTCTAGGTGGGCAGCTTGTCACATCTGGCTGGTTTCTCCAGTACAGCCCTCACTGGTTCTGCTTGGCAACAGAACAGTATGGTTAGGAGCCATGTCCCTGGGAACTGTGTTCAGTGTGTAGAAATGGGGAGATGCTGGAGAGGTGCTACATTAGAAGCAGGTAACACATGTGGACAGATGTCGTACAAAAAATTATAAAGAACCCCTGTGCACTCTGTAAAGTTCCCTACCCTGATAAATGTCACTGAATAAATACGCACAGCTTTGGATTCTAATGTCATTGTAAAAGAGAGGCAGCTTGCCTTTTTAAAAATTATTTTTTTATTTAATGTATATGAGTACACTGTAGCTACCTTCACACACACACACCAGAAGAAGGCATCAGATCCCATTACAGGTGGTTGTGAGCCACCATGCGGTTGCTGGGAATTGAACTCAGGACCTCTGAAAGATCAGTCAGTGCTCTTAACCACTGAGACATCTCTCCAGCCCCTTAAAAATTATTTTGAAAGATTTATTTATTTATTTCATTTAGTATGTATGAGTATTTTGCCTGCATGTGTGTATATGTACCCTATGGGGGCCTGGTGCTCTCAGAGGGCAGAAGAGGGAGTCCGATCTTTTAGAAGTGGAGTTGTAAGCCACCATGTGGGGGCTGGGAATAGAACCTGAGTCCTCTGAGAGCAGCCAGTGCTCTAAAACATTGAACCATCTCTCCAACCCCAGCTTGGATTTTTGAGCATTGAATTCATAGGTATATTGGGCTCTATTTAGTCCTCAGAACTCCACAAGGGGAAACTTCTTTTTTATTTATTTATTTTATTTATTTATTTGTTTATTTTGTTTTTTCGAGACAGGGTTTCTCTGTATAGCTCTGGCTGTCCTGGAACTCACTCTGTAGACCAGGCTGGCCTCGAACTCAGAAATCCACCTGCCTCTGCCTCCCAAGTGCTGGGATTAAAGAAGGGGAAACTTCTTATTCCCCTTTGACAGATGAGGAAATGGAGACTTAGATAGTGTATGAGTTTGGTACCTGAGGCCAGATATGCCTGGATTCAGAGTTCCCTGTTCTCAGCTTGCCACATGCTTCCCAAGACTTGTCCTATGGTCCAGTTGTTCACCTCTGCACTGTGACAAATGTGTCCTTTCTCTTCCCCTTAAAACATTTCCTAATCACCACACACTGTGGTCTTCCTCTCCTGAAAATGGGAATAATAAAAGCATCCACTTCCTAGGACCATGGTGAGCGCTGGGCCAACCTTGTGTCGGTCACAAGGTGTGCAGCACACTGCCTGGCAGAGCTGGCATTGTCGACGGTCCCTGACTAACCAGCATTGTCACTGCATGCCAGACACTGTGTTAACTATGGTCCAAGCATGGTGCTTTGTGAACTGCATCTCGTCAGGCTTATGAGACACCATCTGCAGAACCTGAGTTCACACAGTTCACTGCAGTGTAGGAGCCAGAGGCTTTATTTTTTTAAAAATTCAAGTATTTATTTATTACACGTGTGTGTGTGTGTGTATGTTCACGTTTGTATGCACACGTGTATGCATATTCATGAGGGGCCTGAAAGTTGGTGTCCAATGTCCTCCTTATTTATCGAGGTAGGCTCTCTTCTTGGACATGGGGCTTACCAGTTCTACCTAGTCCAGATACCAGCTTGCCCGAGAGATCCCTATCTCTGTCCCCAAAGTTGTCTGGTGAGCCCGCTCTGCTGTGAGTTTCGGGGATTTGAACCCTGTACCTCATGCTTGCGTGACCATTGCTTTATTTATTGAGCCACCTCCCCAGCTTGGAGGGGAGGTCCTGAGTTTTGATTTTCTGACTCTGGAGGTTATTCTATGTATGACAGGAGGGAGCCATGGACTAATCTAAAAGCTTCTGCATGTCGAGTGGTTATTGTATGCCAGCTATAGTTCCCCCTCCCCTCTCCCAATCTATATCCTTATGCCTGCATTTATATCTGTGTCTGGGTTTTTTAAACTGTCCTCTGTGAAGCAGGTTCTGTTCATTAGCTGAGTTTTTGACTTTTGAGACTGACAAGAGACTAGGATCCCCCCTCAAAATCACACAGATGAGAAGCTGCGGTGCAGAGACCTAAGCCCAAGCTTTATTGGGGGCCATGCTTTAGAACCCAGCTGCATATTACTGGCCCCACAGGAAGATGTGTGTGTGTGTGTGAACTCATACATACTTGGGATGTCTTGCAATGCTAAAAATTACACTAAATACATACTAGAAACAAAAGGATTCAGTACCTTTTCAAAGGATGGCATAGGTAAAGACATCCATGGCCAAGAGCAACACCAGAGAAAGTGTGTAAATAACTGCCTTTCTAATGGCCTCACGTAATTTGAGCAGGTCACAGCCAGTTTGGTTCAGCTTGATCCAGTCTTGGGCAGCTGCATATGTTGGAGCTGGCTCCAACAGATTTGGTTTGGCTGAGGCCAGCTTGAATCAATTAGATCTGGTTTCTGCCAGTTGGCACCAGTCTGAACTGGACTGATCCCACTTTAAATACTACCAGTCTCTTCTGGTTGACTTGCTTTCCAGCCTTAGCGTTGGTAGGCTGGGTTGAAATCTTCTTGGGCTGTGTGGTTTTGGTTGGGACACTTGTAATGGGGAGGGAGTGTGAGCAGGTAAATGACCCTGTAGGGTCTGGCTGTCTGGTCTCCCATCAGCTGGAGGACCTCAGCTGGCTAGCTCTCACTTGGATGATTGCCAGAGCATCAGCTCCCCATTTTCCATTCCTACCACCTCCTGCCCCTCCCTGTGCAATTCCCCTGCTGCCTGCTAGCCCCTTGTTGTTCCCATTTGAGTTCCAGAATCCTTCTCTTTCCTTTCGAATGAGCAAACTGGGAGCTGTCCCCTGTGACAGCGATGCTTGTCAGGGATGGCTGGGCTGATGGGTGGGTGGTGTCGCCTTTGATGGGTGACCAGTGTGTGTTGCTCACATTGTTCCTAGACCCTGAAACAGATGTGACGTGCACTACTACCCTGGTGATTCAACGAAGCATTGATGCATGTGGGGGCTGGGGGGGGGGAGGTAGGTACAAAGGGCAGGCTCTGGCTAATGGGATGCCACATTGCATTACTGTCCTGCAGGAACCAGGCTCCCTCAGACAATAACAAGGGCGAGGGAATGAAATCCAGATAGGCCCCAAACAGGACAGGGGCAGACTCCAGCTGTGGGGCTCCGTGCCTGGTGGGGCTGGGTTTGAGATGAAGCTATGGGGCTGATCAGAACAGGATCTGTCGGAAATCCAGCCCCGTAATGCAAGGAGACTGACAATCATTAGCCACTCCTGCTTCCTGTGGGCGGGCGTCATGCCTGAGTACTGGAGATACTGGCTATAGAGGACAGGGCCACCTCACTGGACATCCTAACCTTACAGCTGGAAGACACATGTCTAATGCATTGTTCAGACCTCGGGAAGGTTTGGCAACTGGGGCACAGGTCCTCCTGGCATATAGAAATCGGGCAGGAGAGGGTCCTTTTTCCATCATAGCTTAGAATTTTCCTCTGGTGTCCATAGCCAAGTGCTTAGGAAGAGGCTGGTGGAGGCCTGGCCTAAACCTCACTGCCCTATTTCTTGCTCTACTGACTCTGTCTACCATTAAATAGACTGCTCAGGGCTCTCAGGAACAGCATTTATATCCCACCCTCTCCCTTATTGTGGGTCCCAGCTCTGGCTCCTAGGTAGGCGGGTGGGGTCATACAAATCCACACAGGTCATCTCCTTGGCCTGCATCATAGCCTGTTTTGCTCTAAAGCTCAAGGTTGACTCCAGCTGTTCTCAGGCACAGCTGTGTTCAAGGGGCTGACGGCTGACTGCCCAGGGAGTGGGCCAACGGTCTACGAGCTGGCTGTATTCAGGCACTACCTGTGCCTGTGGGGTGACTATGCCCAGGAACAACTAACTGTTTGAAGAGGACTTGCCATGTTGGGGGCCATCTGAACCGATGGCTAACTTGCCTACTGGAGCCATGCCTGAGTGCCAACTGTACTGAGTGTTCCTAGGTCTATGGACTAATGAGGCCCACAGTGTCTGTGTTTAGAGGCCTGATGTGCCTGGGGATTGATAATGCATGGAGAAACCTGTGCCTAGAGATTATTTACAGGGACTGCCTGGGCCCAGGAGCCAGCCTTTTTTTTAGATATCAGTTATGTTCAAGGACAGATGGGTTTGGCGAACCAGCCGAGACCAAGGATTGGTCCTGCCTAGGGCTAGACTGGGCTTGAGGAAACATTCTATGTAGAAATGTAGGACACATGGTCAGCCATGTACAGGACTAGGGTGTGCAGGTGTAGGGAGAGAGCCTCTTTGCCAGGATGTGAAGTAATTGGTTTAGCACACAGGGGTATCAAGCTGTGTGTCACTGTGCCTGGGGTGGGGACCTTCAGCAGCAGCTCTTGTTCTGAGACAGTGGGTGGAGGACATCTGTGCTCAACACCAACAGTCTCAGGCCCCATGCCTGTTAGGAGCCTAGGGAGTTGGAGGGAGAAAGAACATGAAGTGCTATTGAACACCAACTGTGTGTCAGTGTGTTCCTGGTCTTTTCTGCCCATGATGTCATTTCCTCTCTAGGATAACCCCAGGAGGCAGGAGTTGTCACCCCCATTGGCCAGTGAAAAATAGCTTCACAGGTAAAAATTCTGTCTGACTCCAGAACCCTGTATTCATGTATTCATCATTTAATTTTGTGTGTGTGTGTGTGTGTGCACATGTGTGCATGAATAATGGAGACTAGAGAGTGACTTTAGACTTTATCCCTTAGGCTCTGTCTACCTTATTTTTTTTGAGGCAAAATCTTTTGCTGGGATCTGGGGTTCACTGATTAGGCTGACTAGAGAGCCCCAAGGACCCTCCTCTCTGCTTGGCCTTCCCAGGGCTGGGATTACAAGTGTGTGCCATCACAGGGTAGTAGTGGCGCATGCCTTTAATCCCAATACTTGGGAGGCAGAGGCAGGCGGATTTCTGAGTTCGAGGCCAGCCTGGTCTACAGAGTGAGTTCCCAGGACAGCCAGGGCTACACAGAGAAACCCTGTCTCGAAAAACAAAACAAAACAAAAAAACAAAAAAAAAAACCCGAAAAAATAAAAACAACAACAAAAACAAGTATATGTCATCATAGCTGGCTTTTCATGTACTTAAATTCACATCCTATGGTCACACGGCAAACACTCTACTGATGGCCATCTCCCTCACTCCTCTGCTTTTGTTTGTTTTGTGTGTGACCCGGGCTGGCCTAAAATTTGTCATCCTCCTGTTTCAGTCCCTAGAGCACTAGGATCGCAGGCTGGAGTGGCCATACCCTGGTTCCAACTCGGGTACTCTTAATCGGGATGACTGTGTGATTACGTTGAGACTTGGGTCTCTCTGCGTTTTGCAGAACGGGAACCTGGACCCAGGTCAGAAACCAGGCCTGCAGTTCCGAATTTGGCAATCTCGACCTGTTTGCACCAGCGTTCCTGACTCCCCAGCGAGAAGGGCACTTGGCAGGCTTACTGGGAAGGGCTTCCTGCGGGCTGCATTCCTGCTCGCTGTCCTGGAGGCTGAAAGCAGCTTCACAAGCCCCCCTTTCAGAGCACCCAACAAGGCCCCTTCAGAGCCAGGGCTCGGCTGTACAAACACGCACATCTGGGCTGCTGTCCGGAGCAAGGCAGCGGAACTCCCCCACAGCTGGCCCTCTGCTCCTGACCTTCAGGACAAAGGGAGGCTTTGGCCGTGTGGGGGACCCCAGGAACTTGGGGCTCTGGAGGGTACAGCAGGGAACAGCTTTCTCCTTCTGCCGCCTGGAACTCTGCCTTTGACAGCACTTCCTGCTGAGGGCATGCCCTTCCCCCCTGGAGGGTTGGCACCCATCAGGACTGGGGAAGACAGAACAAAGACTGCAGGCAGATAGGAGCCAAGGAAAGGCAAAGAAGAGCCAAGCAGCCCGCCTGCTGCAGGCCCAATCCTCCTGGAGTTTGTAATTTTGTGGAGTAGAAAGACAGAGATCAGTCTTTAAAACAATAGCAAACAGGAGTTGCCTCTTACACAGTGTTCTTCAGCTTCGGGGACTGGCTTGGGTGCGCCACACATTTCGTCTTCACAGAAACCCTACCAGGGTGCTGCTATTTTAAAGATTGGGCACTTGAAGCACAGAGAAGTAAGGTGACTTGCTGAAGGTCACACAGCCAGACCAGGATTTGAACACGGGCAGTGTCCACTCTTATCAGTGACTCAAACCATCGCAGAGGCAGTACCGGGATGAGCTGGGGGTGGGTAGGGAACTGCTGGGGATGGAAAAGGGTCTGGGTTGCCAGGTGGACACTGTCATGATGGTTTAGATAGGAACTGGCAGCCATCCGGCTTGGACCAGGGCAGTGGCAGAAGGCAGGGGAAGGAGGGTGAGCTGGAGAGAGACTCTGGGTGTGGAATGGCAGCAGCTGGTGGCTGGGCAGGTGTGGCAGTGAGGGCGAAGGTGGGGTTGAGGGCCCCACCCGGAGCTTGGGGGAATGAGCCAGCCAGCTTCATTAGCTGCTCTTTGCCTGCTTGCCAGGCCCACCTTGGCTTATTTTATTTTTATTTTTTGCTTCTTCAGGAAGATGGGAGAGGTCTGTGGGGCATGTTTGGGGCTTCTGACATTGCAATACTCTAACTGCTGAGAATGTCCTGAAGAGCTGGTTGGGAGAAGGTGCGCGTGCTCAGAGGAAGCCTAGAGATGGGCCAAAGACTTGAATCCAGAGCCCTTGGATGATTTGGAGACTCAGCTAGCTCACTTAAGACTATGCCTCAATTTCTTCTGACATAATGCCTAATGAAATACCTCCCTACCTCCCAAGGGCAAGATGATGGTCAGGACAGAGAACCTCACAAGTATGGGGCTAGGGGTCTCTGGGCTTCTGCCCTGACTAGCCCATTAGGGGAGGCTGATGGGGGCAGGCTCAGGAGGTCTGGACACTGGGCTCCAGGATATGATAGAATGTTGATTATGCCTTCTTCACTTTGGACCTTAGTTTTCTGACCAGGGACCTATCCCTCTCATCCCGGAGGTTGGATAGCCAGGGTGATCTTGCCAGGAGGTGGAGAGAATAGAAGTGCACACTTAGCTCCAGGGTGCAGGCTGGTCCCCAATAGCATCCTTTTTATACCAAGCTCCTCCATCCTTTTAAACCATGTTTACAAAGTGCCAGACCCCAGTTGGCAATGTAACTCAGTGGTAGAATGTTTTCCCAGCATGCTTTGTCCCACAAGCCCGGACCATGACATAGAACAGCATGGGGTGCCAGGCAGACCCTGGCCTTTGGCCTGCGACGTGGTGGTGATTCAAGGTTGGCAGGGCCTAGCTTCCCAAAGCACACTGTGACAGACTGAGAAGACACAAACAAACACAAAAGCTATCAACAGAATGCAGAAACAACAGAATGCTTCACAGGGACATAAGTGAGTAAAGAAGCCGAAAATCAAATTCCTAGTATCAAAGAGCGACCAGAGAGGGCCTTCCTCAGGTGGTCCGGGGAAGTCAGGCCTCTTGTACTGTGTCAGATGAGCCCAGAGTTCGGCCGATGAATTGTCATCTTGAGATGCTTAGGGAAGAGCTAGCCAGTGCAAAGGACGGTGTGCAGTAGGAGAGAGAACAGCGGGAAGTGGGAGAGAAGCCCGGTCCTGTGGTCCTCTATGGGCCTTTTTTAAAGGGCATGCAAACTTTCTTCTTAACTTTTCTTTCACTCATTTGAGTCAGTTTCAGTATGTTGAGGTGGTTTCGAACTCCTGAGCCCAAGCGATCATCCTGCTGAGCTGGCAGGTGTGTGACACCTGGTCCCACCAGTGTGAACTGTGTCCCAAGAGCACTGGGAAGCCTTTGAGAGATTTGAGCCTGGGCAGAATCAGCCTGGTTCACTGCTGTGCTGGAAGGGATCAAAAGGAGGAAGGGCTTCAATGCACGGGAACCTTTGGCTCGGGGCCTGCCCCAGCCCTGGCTGGGCATCACTCCTCTAGCTGCAGAGACCTTTTTCCTGACTCTTCTAGGCCAGGGGTCCTAGTTGTTCTAGGGGCCCAGAGAGTATCTAGGATCTAGGAGTAGAGGATTGGCTGGAAGCCACAGGCAGGGGCTGGGCAGTGGTGCCAGCAGGCATGGGCGTGGCTGCCCTGCCTGCTCCTACTCCCTACCAGGCCAGAGCCCTACCCCCACCCACATGGGGCTTTTGAATTAAAGAGTCTTAACTTTTTCTTTTAAATGGCAGCTCTGTGTACTGTACATGGTAATTAATACATTAGCATTTATGCAAAATACCATCACAGCCAGGCTGGTATGTCAGCTGCCTTCCTGAGCTGCAAAAATGTGAGCGCCCCGAGGTACCTCAGACAGGCGCCCCCCTCCCCGCCCCCAGCAGACAGATCCGTTTGACCCACGTCATTCACTAACGTGTCTTGGGAGTCTGGGTGCATACAATGCATCGGTGCATACAGACCAGGGTGCATGCTACTTCTGTGTGGCTCTGGGGCATGCGTGTGTCCTTGTATGAATACACATGTGTGTCTGGGTTTATATGAGTATAATATGTAGATGTGAGGTGACTGTGTGGTGGCCTGGGCATGTGTGCATAGGACTCTGGTTTTATTTGTGTATGTTTTAATTGTGCATGCTTGTGTGTATATGTTTCTGTATGTATGTGTGTGGTTTATATTTTGGCATGCTCATGTACATAACTTTGTGTATTTGGTATATGTATATATGGATGCATGTCCATATCTGTATTTTAATGTTGCCTGTGTGCAGACACACACACACACACACACACACACACACACACACTCACTCACACACATATACACACACATATATACACACACACATATACATATATATTTATATATATTCATGTTTATGTGTATATATCCTGACATCTCATGTGTAAACACCACTGTGGGGTCATTGACTGTATCTGTGGGGACTGAGGTTTGTTTCTGTGTATGCCTATATGTGTTTGTATATGTCAATGTGTATTCCTATGTCTGCCTAAAATGTGTGTGTGTGTGTGTGTGTGTGTGTGTGTGTGTGTGTGCTTAACTCTCTAGAGTCATCATGAAGAGGAATGGAACATCCTGGAAGTGGTAACATCAGGATTCAAGCCCCGGCCCCGCCTCTTGCTAGCTTGTGACCTTGGGAAAGTCAGCCCTTCTCCCCGAGTCTAGTGACTGAAGACTGATGAGCCACTACTGTAACGGTGGTAACACATGCCCACCAGCCACTGGGCTGCTGCAATGGACAGTCATATCACCATGGGAGCAAAGGACCAAGAGACCAGAAGTGGCAACCTGGTCATCACAGAGACGGTCCAGGCCAGTGCATGCTGTGCTGTAGAGTAGAAGATGGGAGTAGAAGGTGGGGCTGGAGGAAGTTTCTGTATTAAGGGGCATCGTGGAGGGTGATCAGTTTAGCAGGCAAAGACTCTGGGAAGAACAGGCCATCTCTTAGGAGTTCAGAGTTGAAACACCACTATCACCACCATCCCCCATTTAGAGTGGCTGCAGACCAAGATGAGGGGGAGGAGCCGCTGGAGAGGACTACCCAAGACTGTGGCTCCAGAGGGCCATGGGGAACTACTGAGTTCCTTTGTCACAGAAGAACATTGCTTCACTTGTTTATGAACAGGAGCAGGGAAGGACACAGTGGCCAGAGAGGTGACTTCTGCTAAATGTGCTGGGAGACAACAAGGCCACTGCCAATGTGTGTGTGTGTGGGGGGTGGGGATAGTGGGAAGAGTGTAATGAGGTGTCCTGAGGTGGATTAGAAATGACATTTACTCCGTTCGGTCTTCTGTCCTCCACCACCCCCCACATGTCACACATTGAGGGACAAGATAGAAGATTGCCATAGGCAGAGGTACAATCAGGTGTAAAGCCCAGAGGCAAGACATGGTGGGGCCTGAGAAGAATTATGAAAGGCTCTGGAAGGGAGGGAGCCAAGGCCCCATCATGCAAGGCCTTGTAGTGGATTGGGGAGGACACATGTTGGAAGGACAGAAGGACAATAAATAGGAGGACAGGGTTGGATGTGTTTGCTTGGAGGAAACCTCTTCTTGTTCATCTCCAGTTGAGGGCCCCCTGGTCTTTCTTCTGAGCTGAAAAATAGGGCGGTCGCTAGTGATGATCTGCACAATTGGCCACACGCATGTGGATGGGGGTGAAGCTGGGCACACTTCTCAGTCCTCAGGGAGCTTGCTGTGTTGTGAGGAGGCAGGCAGGCACAGAAACAGACCCTGATGGAACCGCTGTGGGCAAGTTCTCAGGTGTGTTGAGTGAATTATGGATTGAATGGAGACTAACCTTCCACTGTGGCTGGAGGAGGGTCTGACTCACCTGTGGTAGGGGATTCAGGAGACTCAAAACTGAACCCTAGAGAATGCCAGGGCACAAACCGGGTGAAGGAAGATAATGGACTGAGGTTCGAGATCATTGAGGGCTGGACTGGTGGCGCTGACCTCATCCGAGTTGTTGCAGTGGTGTGGACAGGTGTGAGTGTCAGGGAGAGGCGCTTAGATCTCCCCTTGTCCCTTGGGAATATGGAGTCACCGAAGGCTGAGTTGGTTTGTATTTTATAGAGTCCTAGACTGAGAGGGAGAAAGGGCTGGTTTAACAGCAACAGAAGTGGAATCATTACGTTTAGTCTGTAGCCCAGGTTGGCCTTGACCTTCCAGTGTGTCTGGAGCGGGCCTTGAACTCATGATCCTCCTGATACCTCCTGGATGCTTACTTGTTTTCTGAAGCATGGATTTAGAAGCGGGCACTGAGCGGGTAGCTGCAGTCTGACCATGGCTCCGCCCCCAGTCTTTATCTCACCCTCGTTTTGGCCCTTGGCTTCAAGCAGGACGTTAAAGTTGTTCTTAAGAAGCTGGAGTTTGCAGGAGGAACCCTGGGTGGGGGTGGGGCTCTTTGTTTCACCTCCCGGGATGCGGGGTCCCCTCAGGGCACTGAAGGGCTGTTGTGAAGGGAAGACTGCTTTCCGTCTGCTTTCCTTCTTCCCCCTCCTGCACGGGGCGAGTGGGAGGAGGGTGAGGACAAGGACGAGGAGGAGCTCATGTATTTTCATGCGGCAGCCTCAACACTCAGCCGCAGTCCCAGCTCACAGGGGCCCGGAGGCCGCTCTGGGGTGGGCCGACCCTTCGTGCAAGCAGACGCTCTGCTATTGTTCAAAATGGAATTGGTCCCAGGAAGCTTGGAGCCTTCGAAAATCGCTATGAATTTTGCAAAACAGCTCCGAGGCTATAAAGCATGTCAGAAGACTCAAATGTGGAAAACCCTATCTAGAAACTCCGCTCTGGACAGGCATGGCTCCTGGAGGAGAGACTGGGGCAGACATTCTGGCCCTAAGCGCCCTTCTGCTGTAGCCTGGGAAGGAACCCAGCTATTCCTGAAATGGAGGAAAGCCCCTGGGTCTCCTCAGCCCCCTTCAGTCTGATTGGTCTGGGGTTCTTGCCTTTGGGCCCCTCACAAAGCGCTCCCTAGCCTTCCCCCAATGTACCTATAATTCTTTTGAAGGCAGCTTTATCATTTTGTTAAAAAAAAAAAAAGGATACATATGCTCATTGCAAAAAGAAAAAAAAATCAGACAATATGGAAAAGTTCAAAGAAAAAAATGTAAAAACCACCTCAGACTCCATCAGCCAGAGATAACCACATAACATTTTGGTGAAGGGCCCTCCAGACTTCTATCTGTGCATAAATATACACAAATAGATTCTACGTATGCAGTTCTACCCTGAGCGAGATCAGATGACACATGCTGTTCTGTCACCTGTTTCCCTCCCTCCCTCAACAATATGTCCTGGCCATCCTTCATGTCACTTCCCATGCATCCACCTCTCAGACTTCAGGCCTGAGATCTGTATGCCTGGATTGCTTGGTTCATGTCAGTTCCTGTGCATCCACCTCTCAGACTTCAGGCCTGAGATCTGTATGCCTGGATCGCCTGGTCCAGGTGTGTCTGCCTTACTCTCTTTCTCCCTGTCCCCAGGTCCCCAGCCGACGGAGACAGAAGTAGTTCCAATTGTTCTGCTTATAAGCATCCCTACAGTGAACATCTGCAGGCTTGTCACTGCATCTTTCATTTATACTATAGATGTTCAAGCATGATCTGTAGACTAGCCCAATACCAAGAGCTAGAGATACGATGTGATGTACAGAACAGACATGGTTGGTCTTTGCTCTTATGATGTTTTGGCGAGACAGGACAGGGAATACAGTGGTTTTGTTTTGTTTTTATTTTTAGTGAACGTATATATTAAGCAGTCACATGAATATTTACCCAATTAGCACCTAATCCATCATACCAAGGAAAAGCCTATAGCTAGGAAGCAAGGAGAGAACAGAACTAGAAAGGTCTCTTGTCTTGGAGTCAGGGAGGCTTCTTTGAGCAGGTGATGGGTCATAGGGAGGCTTAAGTGTAGCTCGGTGGTAGAGCGCCCATCTACTATGTGTGAGGCCCTGGGTTGGATTCCTAGCATCTCAAAAGGAGAAAGAAGGCAGATACATGGACATGAAGCAGAGAGTAGTGTTTCCATGACAAACATGCAGGGATTTCCTAAAACTGGAATCGTTGGGTCAGAGGGTAAGCAGAGCTGGGATTTGTTACAGATTGTAAATCGCACTCGGGGAAGGTTCGGAGAATTTACAGTGCCATAAAGGGTACCCTTCCTGGCTACCCATGAAGGCTCATTCCACTCGCTAGCACAGAGAGGGCTAAGCACAGCCGTCGCATGCAGAAAGTGAGCACTCGGCCCAAGTCCTCTTTGCTCTCATTATCTTTGCCAGTCTAATCAGTGAAAAATGATATTTCATCTTTGTTTTTAACCAATATGTCTTTTTTTTTTTCCTTTTGGACTCTGCAGGAAATTGAGCTCTCAGGAGGGGGAGGTGTGGTGGAAATGAACCATCTTTCTTGAACTACCTCTGTCAAAAAACTTCCTACATCCTTTGGGGAAGGAGAAAATGCCAGGAGTCTCCATCCAGCCTGCACAGGATCCCATCCTCAGAGTAGAGCCCCTGGGTCTTAGAGATGACTCTGAGTCCCAAGTGGCTGCGGGTTACCGAGGGCAGGCGCCAATCAGAGCTGATGGAGGTGGGTGGGAAGTGAGGGTGGGGGTAGAAGGGTGGGGGTGGTGGGATGGGATTGGAACCTGTGTAGGCCAGCAGGCATTGTCCCTGTGGGGTGGCTAGGCAGGGGGTTGGGGGACTCAGGAGGCTGAATCCACATGCCATTAGGAGTGCTTAGAGATCCCAGGTGCTCCTGGATGATATTAATGCAGCTATATGAATATTAATAGCACGTCCATTAATATTAATGACAACAATAAACAAGTGTGAGGATTATTTTTAAAGAGGACTGCTACTCCAGCTGTTGCCTCCCTTCATTAGGAAGCCTCTGAGGTCCCGGCCTCTCTCTCCTCAGACCTCTAACAGACACCATAGTATGTTCTTGACCTCTGCCCGAGCAGAGCCCAGCCCAAAGGATATTTCCAACACTTTGGGTTGAAAAGGAATAGATGTAAGAAACCCCAAGTGTCCTTCCAAGTTCTGGGCAATATGTGACCACAGGCAGGGGACCAGGAAGGTTTGTGTTTGGGCAGCTGGCTGAAGTGACTCCATTTCTGGCTCTCTCAGGAGCAAGGCCTGATGGTCCAGTCTAAGTCCTCCAATGAGTGTGGTCAGGGGGTGTGCCAGTCCCTTGGAAGGTGGTTAGAGGAATCACCCTGTTAAAGCGGCCATGAATTATAGAAAGGAAGAGGGGGAGAAAGGCCCAGAATATCATATGTGTAAATAAAGTGGAGTGGCGGCCAGACATTAAAGCCAGCTGCCGAACTCTCGCGCCCACAGCGCCCCTTCGCCTGCAGACCCACCTCCTGCCAAGTACCACAGCTAGTCACTTACCACCCCCGCCTTCAAAGGATTTGTTAATAAGTCAATGACGGAACATCTAAAGGGGAAAAATATTTCTCTTTATAGTTGGAGATAATTGTCCCAGGAAAAAAAAAAACAAAAAAACAAACCTTTAATTACAACTCACATGGAGAAAGCTTGATTTGTGGGCGAAGCCCGAATGCTGAGGAGCTGGGTGTAAAATATTTGTAATATTTAGGGAACCTAGAGTTTTACATAAAAGTAAACAGCATTGCCTGAAGGCACAATTTCCAGCAACACAATAAAATGTGCAGTGAATTTATGGCGGCCATCCATTAGCTCTTACCAAGGCAACGTCGCCCCTATCTGTCGTCCATCATTATAATAGAGGGTTAATGCACCGAATTTACATAAAAAAGTCATATTGTCTGCATGAATTATTTACACTCGAAGCTGTTTTTACAGCTTGGTTTCAAGCTGGATTCTGGGAGAGATTCTGCCAGTAAATTACTCTGTGGAGACCCTGGGTCTATAACCGTGCACGGAGCTGGCAATGAAAAGAAAGGAAAATGGGCAGGCCCTGGCGGGTCGTTGGTGCAGACGCCTCTCAGGTGGGGGCTGGAGGCACGGGGGAGACTGTAGGAGGCTGTGGGTCCCCGCTGCAGATGGGGTTCTGCCTCTAAGCCCAATGTCTTTATGGTCACTCTCCAGCTGCGGGGACACTGGAGGCTTGCTTGCTAGTGTTCTTGGAAGCATGGGGATTCTCCCCGTGCGAATGCTCTTCCGTGGTTGGTGTCTAAGGTGTTTTAGGGATCCAGCAGAAGAGAGAATTCGCTGCATTTGTGTTGGAGTTGGGCCTGTGTCAGCAGTGTAAGCCCTCTACAACCACCCTGCAGATGGGATGACGGCAGCCTGGAGGGCACTTACACAAGAGTCAGGAAGCGAGACAAGCTCACAACCTTTGAAGGCAGAGGGTTGGGTCAAGCAAGTTCGGCCTGAGCCATACAGTGAGAGCCTGTCTTAAGACAAACAGAACCCAGTGATGATACTCGAGGGGCAGCTCAGACCTGTGAGGAGGAATAGGTGTCTGGAAGGATAGACTGCTTGCCATCTCAGTCTTCCTGTTTTCTAGGTTCAGGTAGTCAGAAGCTGTTTTCAGTGGCTTGTCTGATGTGAGGTTGACTGTCTGGACCTGGGCTCTCCTGTTTACATTGGGATTTTCAGTATTGTGAACAGCTCATGTTTTTGCAAACTGTGGAGTTACAAAGTCTTGGTTGTAGAGGGAAAGAACTGGGTATTTGTTTGCTTGTTTGTTTTTGAGACAGGATTTCACTATGGAGCCCTTGTCTGGCCTGGAACTCACTATGTAGACCAGGCTAGCCTCTACCTCTGAGGTGTTGGAATTAAAGGTGCCAGCCACCCTGCATGACAAGAACTGAATTTTTTAGTTTCATTCAATGTCAGATGCATAATTCTGGGAGCTCAGGTTCCTCTTCCTATTTGTTTATTTGTGTGTGTGAGAGAGACAGGGAGACACACACACACACACACACACACACACATAGAGAGAGAGAGAGAGAGAGAGAGAGAGAGAGAGAGAGAGAGAGAGAGAGAGAGAGAGAGAGCTCACTAGGTAGCCCTATCTGGCTTGAAACTTGCTATGTAGCTCAGGCTGACCTCTAACTCATGTTTTTGGAGTGTGAGGAATGTCAACATTCCTGTCCCCAGCCAGCCTCTAAGGAAGGAAAGGTGAGAGGCCCCGTTGTTGGTGTGAAATGCCTTGGGAGGCTTGGGGTGTGGCTTAGGTTAGGTCCTAGGAGACAATGGGCTCTCCAGAGGGAAAAGTTGAGATGGGGAAACAGGTACTTGAAAGGAGTGGGAGAAGGAGAGATGGACAGATGAAGGCAGACAGTCTCACAAGAGGCAGCAGAATCTCAGGAGCTAGGGTAGGGACATATAGTCAGAGACTGAGATAGAGGGGAGGGGAGAGGAGAGGGGAGAGGAGGGGACTGTCTTGGGAAGGAGACTCAAGCTGCCCGGAGCTCTGGGGCCACACTTCCCTGGACAGAGAAGAAGTTGGGCCAGCCTGCACAGGTACTGCCTACAGCCTGGATTTGTTCTTTTCATCCAGTTCCCTGGACCAGCTCCCTGCATCCAGCTTAAAAAGTGTGGGGCTGCTCCAGAGGCAGCAGAGTCCTGCCCCAGCTCCCTAGCACCTGGGTTGGGCATGTGCTTGTTGTAGCTGTCCCTGCCCTTGGATCTCCCTCTCCTAGAGCAGCCACAGTGGGTCCCAGGGGCCTGGAGACAACAAATGACTCCCTGCTGATGGGCTCCCTGCCTCCTGCCTGCCAGCCCGTTCTGCCATTCTGCTGTGCACAGGCAGGTAATCATGCAAGGCCAGGGAACCTCTCCCTGCCCGTGGGGGTGTGATTTAAACCTGAACTCAGCTTCACTTCCTCTCATCCCCTGGGAAGCAAGATTTATTCTCTGACTTGCTGGAAGCCTGCATACACACACACACACACACACACACACACACACACACACACACACAAGGTAGATGCTCACATGTGGCAAATTCCCCATTGATGCTGGTTTGTGTGTGCATACTTATGCACAAATGTGCCCACTCCTTTCCAATCCACATGCAGGCCACTTTTACCTGTGATGCATGTATATGCGGATAGCTCATGTCCACAGGCTAAGGAAGGAGGGAAGCTAATGGATGAGTAAAACAGCCAGGATAGAGTGAGATGGGAGAGGGACAAGGGACGTTGCAATTTTTAGAGACCCTTCAAGTTTCATTGTCCTATAGCATGAAGACGTGGCGATTGGTCTCTTGCTTGAATGTGTGTTCCTGTGTGTGAGTGTATGAGCTTCTTTCTATTATTGACTTATTTCTATGTGTGTATGGGAATGGGTGTTCCTGTGTCACAGTGTGCAAGTGGAGGTTAGAAGATAATTTGTGAAAGTTAGTTCTCTCCTTTCACTGTGTGAGCCCCGGGGATTGAACTCAGTTTGTCAGGCTTGGCAGCAAGCACTTTCACCCACTGAACTATTTTGTGGGTCCTGGATTTCATTTTAAATTATTATTTTTTTAGTTTTACTTTTTTGTTTGTTTTGTTTTTTGTTCTTCCTCCCCCAACCTCCCCAAAGATAGGCTTTCTCTGTATAGGTCTGACTGTCCTGGAACTTGCTCTGTAGACCAGGCTGCCCTCAAACTCAGAAATCCTCCTGCCTCTGATTCCTGAGTGCTGGGATTAAAGGTGTGGGCCACCACACCCAGCGCTTGTTTTTACATCTCTATTTCTCTCTCTCTCTCTCTCTCTCTCTCTCTCTCTCTCTCTCTCTCTGTGTGTGTGTGTGTGTGTGTGTGAGAGAGAGAGAGAGAGACAGAGACAGAGACAGAGACAGAGACAGAGACAGAGAGACAGACAGACAGAGACAGAGAGAGACAGAGAAAGAGAGACAGAGAGAGTGTGTGTATATACCTGTGTTTGTATGAGAAGTGGTGTAGAGGTCAGAGGACGACTTGTGGAAATCATTTCTTTCCTTCTACTGTGTGGTTCCAGGGATGGATCTCAGCCTGTCAGGCTTGGCGGCAAGGGCTCTTACCTACTGAGCCTTCTTGCCAGCCCACTGTGTGCATTTTGGTGAGTGAACCTTCTTGCCAGCCCACTGTGTGCCAAGGGCTCTTACCTACTGAGCCTTCTTGCTAGCCCACTGTGTGCATGTCAGTGAGTGCTTGCAAGCATGGTGCCTTTGTTGAACGTTGAAGCTGACGGTCTATGATGTGGGAAACTGTGGCTCCTGGAATAGGTCTCAGAACTGGAATGTGTCTGTTGTGTTCCCTTACTGCAGGCCTTGAGGAAGCTGTGGTCTCTCTCCTGGCTTCTACTTCTGCTGGCTCCTGGGGGGTCCTGTCTCTTCTCATTTTCTAGTATCTGTGGTCTTGAGAGAGTTTCTCTGAGCCTTACTTTTAAGCTGGGCTGAGGTGTGTGTGTGTGTGTGTGTGTGTGTGTGTGTGTGTGTGTACCTTTCACAAAAGAGGATGCCCAGTGCTGTGCCTGTATGTGCAACACCGTGATTCTGGTGGGTGATCTGGGGGCATCTATGCTCTGTGAATCTGTGAAGTAAGGCCCAGAAACCATCCTTGCTTAGGGGCACTTATCTAATCCCCTTAACCCTTGCTGTAGCTTCAGCATCCGCACCAAAATGTATGTTGAACAAAGTTTTTTGTCCAGCTTTCGGAGAGGAGGTTCATGGTACATTAGCTCAGGCTAATGCGGTGTATAGCTCAGGCTAATATGGATATTCTATCTTCCTGTTTCAGCCTCTCAAGTGTTGGGACTATGCGTGAATATCAATATATCTGGCCTCATTGTAAAATTGACACTTAAAGAGACAGAAGCTAAATTTGACTGGCAATTGGAATGTGATCTATGGAAGGCTATGAAGGTTTAATGAGGCCATAGACTTAGCTGGTCCCTGGACCTATGGGATTGAGGCCTCATAGGAAGAGGGAGAGAGACTGCAGGGTACTCAGGTCCTCCTGTTAGCAATGCTCTGAGCTATCCGGGGACTCTGCAGAGCTCCCAACAGCAAGAACTTTACCAGATGTAACTGCCAGATCTTTTTGTTGTTGGTTTTTTTTTTTTTTTTTGGCTTTTTGAGACAGGGTTTCTCTGTGTAGCCCTGGCTGTCCTGGAACTCACTCTGTAGACCAGGCTGGCCTCAAACTCAGAAATCCACCTGCCTCTGCCTCCCAAGTGCTGGGATTAAAGGCATGCACCACTGCCCGGCAATCTTTTTGTTGTTGATTTGAGACATGACCTCTCTATGTAGTCCTAGCTGTCCTAGAACTTGCTATATAGACCAGGTTGGCCTTGAACTCAGAGAGGCATTCTTGCTTCTTCCTCCCAAGTGGTGGGATTAAAGGAGTGCACTACCGGACTGGAGAGATGGCTCAGCGGGTAAGAGCACCGACTGCTCTTCCAAAGGTCCTGAGTTCAAATCCCAGC
>NW_022196900.1:80905225-80915431 GCF_008632895.1 Mastomys coucha | reverse complement strand
CTTCTGGGGTGTCTGAAGACAGCTATAGTGTACTTACATATAATAAATAAATAAATCTTAAAAAAAAAGGAGTGTACCACCCTACTTGTCAGATCCCAAGACTGTGGATTAAGCAAACTTCTTTACAAATGGCCTTGTGTATGGTGTCAAGTCAGCAAGAGGAAGCAGATTTGGCTTCCTTCTCTCTGCTGTTTTAAATTCTCTGTGCCTGGGCCACATCTGGACACATTGAGCACTCATGCCTAGACTCGTGGCTCGCTCTGTTTATGGTTTCTCCCCTAGATGGAGGCCAGACTGGGAACTCCATGAGGGTAGGAGCTGCAGTCGGTTTGTTCATGAATGTCTCTGTCAGAGAGTGTCATTGTGGACGCTTAGTATTATAGATGAATGTTTGAATGTCATTACCACCTCCTCCAGGCAGTCCCTCAAATGGCACTCTTCTTGGTGGCTTAACCATGCACCACTTGAAGTTTCCACTGAGCTCCCCACCCCCTTTCTAATTCTTAAAGTTCGAATAAAGTTTCTCTTGTTCCCATGTTACTTTCTGTTCTAGTTTTATTTATGTAGCTATGATAAAAACACACTGACACCCCACTACCAGAACAACAAAAAAACCAAAATCACACACACACACACACACACACACACACACACACACACATCAAGGGGGAGAAAGAGTTTATCTTAGCTTACAGTTCCAGGTTGCAGTCCATCACTGTGTCAAGGCAGGCAGGGACTTCAAACAGCTAGTCACACCACACCTATGGCCAAGAGCAGAGAGAAATGAATGTGAATATACTCTTTTGCTTCTCTGCTTGTACTCAGCTCCACTTTTGCACTCTTACACAGTTTAGGACCTCTATGTAGGGAATGGTGCCACCCACAGTGGGATGGGTCTTCCCACATCAGTTAACTTAATCAAACAGTCTGTACCTTGTCCCCCACTCAACCCCAGCCCCAAATGCTTGCAGGCCAACCTAATAAGGAGAGCCTCTCCCTGAGACTTTCTTCCCAGGGGATTCACATGTTGTGTTACATTGACTCGTAAAGCTAAACATCACACTTTGCAATATGCCAGTATGACTCAGTCATTTAACACACACACACACACACACACACACACACACACACACACTCACACTATATATTTAATTTTGGAGTTATATTTTGTTCTTGGCATCCCTCATGGTGCATGTGTGTGTGTGTGTGAGTGTGTGTGTGTGCGCGCGCGTGCGCACACACACATGCATTTACAGGATCTTGCTATGTGGCCCAGGCTAGTCTTGAATACATAGCCTCCCAGCCTCCCCACTGCTGGGATACAAGTGTACAAGTGCATGCTATTGTGCCTGGATTGTGAGTCTGGTCTGCCCACTGAAGTCTCCCAATACTTAGTATGGTGTTGGGAGGCAGCGGGTTTAGCTGCATTCACCAGATAAACAGGTGGGCTTCTGTGAGTCACGGGGGGCTAAGTGGACTCACAGTGTTTAGTGCAGATGTGCTTGTCAGCACGGTTGTCAATGGCTGCAGTTGTGAGTGTGGGTGACTGGGATTGGAAGCATTCTGGGCTTGGTCTGTACTCTGTTCCCACCGGGCAGGTTTCTGATGGTGGTTTCAGGTTATGGGCCTTCTGCTTGGTTGTGGTCAGAATTTATACACAGACTCACAGATGGCTTTCTCATAATCTAAAGGAATCTTTTCCTCCCCTAGTTGTCCCCATGGAGGCCATAGGCCTGAGTTCCAGGGCTAGCCCCAGAAGTATATTTCATCTTACCGCTGGCTGGTCTGTGCCCCAATCTTCCAGAAGTTCTACAAACAGTAGCCTGGTTTGACTTCCCAGGATGAGCACATCATCAGGAGGGTGAAATGGTTGTCACTGCTGAATGGGGGCAGCAGGTGCCAGCTGGCCCTGTGCCTGGCTAGAGGAGAAGTCAATGGCCTAGCATCAGGAGCTGTATTAGTCAGTGTTCTCTAGAGGAGCAGAAAAAATACAATGTAAAAATATATATGTGGAATTTATTAGAGTAGCTTATAAGCTGTGTTCCATCATGATGGAAAGGCTGTGCTCATTCCACAACCATCCCAGTCTGGTGCTGGAGCTCCAGAGAAGTCCCAGAGAGCTGCAAGTCTTCAGTTTACATTGAAATCCAGAAGAAGTAGGTTCAGCCCAGGAATGCCTCAGCAACAGGATAGATGAACTTGCAAGAGAGAGTGAGAACAAACAGGCAAAAAGGGAAAGCTTTCTTCTTCCATGTTCTTTTTTCCCCTTTTTCTTTAATTTAAGATTTATTTATTTATTTTTATGCGTATGAGTACACCGTTGCTCTCTTCAGACACACCAGAAGAGGGCATCAAATCCCATTACAGATGGTTGTGAGCCACCATGTGGTTGATGGGAATTGAACTCCGGTCCTCTGGTCAGTGCTCTGAACCGCTGAGCCATCTCTCCAGCCCTTCTTCCATGTTTTTTTTACATGAGCTGCTCCCAGAAAGTGTGATCTAGATTTGGAATGGGTCTTCCTATCTCAAAGGACCCAACCAAGAATATCCCTCACAGGCATGCTCAGTTGCTTGGGCTTTAGTCTAGATGTTCATATTAACAACCAAGATTTGCCACCATAGGAACCTGAGATGCCAGTGTGCAAAAACTGTTTGCAAGGCCAGGATGAGGGGCTCATCACCCTGTTTCCATGGAGATCTGGAATGGGTGCCAGAGTACAGTCTCTTGCTAGTTGAGGGTGGTGGGCATAGAGCTGTTGGGAGGAGGAGTGGTCCTCCTGTGGAGGACATAGTTGATGCTTAGCTGAGCGGAGCTTGGACTACAAGCTACATGTAGCAGTTGAGAGTCAGCTACCACTTCTGATCAGCCAGTGTTGACTGTGTAGTGTCCAGGGTCTGACTGAGCTGGGCTTTGCTATTGTAGTGATGCACTGGGTGACTTTGGAGGGGTTTTGTTACCTCTCTGAGTAGGAACATTAACTTTTCTTTTATTCTTATGGCAGAATTAAACTCTCATCACTACTGTAATTGATATTAAACAAAACCAAAACCAAAACAACAGAATTTAGTAGGCATGGTGGTACATATCTGGAATCCCAGCATACAGGATGCAGAAACAGGAGGATTGCTCTAAGTTCAAATCCAGTCTGGTCTATGTAGTATGCTCTAGGCCAATCAGGGTTGCATAATGAGACCCTGTGCCACCAAAGCAAAACAACAGAAACAATCAAAATCAAACTAAAAATGCTGCCCAGGGCTAGGAGGGGAGACCGTCCTAGTAGGAAACCAAATAGAAAAGACTCAAAGGAAATGTTGAGGTGTTGGCTAAGATGGTGACTTGTGCTCTATCCTCAGAACCCACATGGTAGATAGAGAAACTGATGCCCAACAGTTGTCCTCTGATAATAAACAAACAAACAAATGCTTAAAAATTGAGTCAAAAACAAAGAGCCAAGCTTTGAGCGGATATTGAGTTTGATGTCAGGGTCTGGCATGCATGAGGGAGTTTGTGATGCTCAAGAGAGAAGGCAGGGGTCCCTGGAGCCAGCATGGCTTTACCAAGACTGGGCACAGGCTTCAGGTTGTTAGCTAAAGGACTAGTAGGTGAAGCCCATGAGCCAGCCAGGGGCCTAAAGGAGGCTTCGTTTACTGAGTGCTGATGGTGTGCTAATGGGTCTCACATGGTCTTACCTAATCCTCAGCAAGCTTGTGTCCTAGATGTGGTAGTCTACGTGGTCAGACAGTTTCCCAGAGGAAAAATGAAGTCCCTGAGAAAATAATTGACCTGGGATGGAACCAACTCTCATCTAACCTTTGTACCCTGTCATGGATAAGGCTTCTCATGACCTATGGGGACACCAGGGACTCCTGTGAGGTCAAAGAGATGATTTAGGATTTACCACAGCATGCATGATGCTCACATGGTAGAAGGGCCCATCTTCAGGAGCATCTGCTGCAGGACCACCATAATTAAAGGGATAATGTTTGTGTCAAAGGAGGGGACAGCCCTCTAGCTTCAAGCTATTCTGTGCTTCTGTGTAGTCTCTAATCTACATCTTTGAAGATCAGGTGCCATTTTCTGTTTTTCCATCTCTCTCTCTCTCTCTCTCTCTCTCTCTCTCTCTCTCTCTCTCTCTCTCTCTGAGATAGGTGTTACATAGCCCAGGCTGGCTTCATCTTATTACCTAGCCAAAGATGATCTTGAACTCCTGATCTATCTGAGCGCTGGGATCAAGATCATAGACATGGACCACTATACCTGGTTTATGTAGTGCTAGGGATCAGACCTAGGGTCTCATGCCTCCTAGACAACCACTCTGCCAACTAAGCAACAGCCACGGCTTTTCTTTTTCTTTTTGAGTCTGGCCTTGACATTCCATCCAGAGCAGGCCCCAAGTGACATTTTTTATAAAGCATTTTTCAAGATTTATTTTATTTTTATTTGTGTGTGTGTGTGTGTGTGTGTGTGTGTGTGTGTGTGTGTGTGTATGTTGCCTGAAGAGGATAAAAGAGGGCATAGGGTTCCCTGGAACTGGAGTTATAGGTAGTCATGAGCCTTCTGATTCGGGTGCTGGGAATTGAACCCTGATCCTTTGCAAGAGTAGCAAATGCCCTTACCTCTGAGTCTTCTACCACCCCCTGCACCCCTCAAAGAGATAAAGATTCAGCTACTGAGCTTTGGTGTGAGCAGTACACCTTGGTCTTTACACCCACTTAGCTGTCTTACCCCCAGTGTAAGAAGAAAAGCTGAGGAAAAGGCCCAGAAAGGGGCTGGTCCCTGTGGCGCTCGACAGGAGTGCTGTCCCTCTTTTCCAGCTGCCTGTCCCCTTCTGTTCCAGAGCGCTGGTGTCCCATGGTCAGCGTTGGCCTGGCTCCGCCCTGCTTTTTGCTCTGCGAGATCCGGGTGGCAGCCAGGAGCTGAGCCTTGCTCCCTCTGGGGCTGCGTCTCTGCTAGAGCTGCCGTCACCTGCCAAGCTGAATTGGGCACAGGAAGCGCCTGGCGGGGAGACATGCTGTTGAATTTGGAGGCTCTGCTCCACTCCAAAATGCACTTCTCCTGGCAGCTGCCCTGTAGGGAAGCTGTTGAGCCTCCATGTCTCTGCCAGGATCACAGCCACTTTTTCCTTGAGAAAGAAACAGGGCTGCAGACAGTTCTACTCATTAAAGCCTTCTTTTTCCTCTTAAATCTGTTTTTGTGATTTTTTTTTCTTTCTCTCTCCCCCCTCCCCATTTTTTTTTCCTGAGAACGGAAAAGTAAAACGGATGATATTGAAATAAACAAGGCATTTGTGATAAGAAGGTTAAAGCAGATTGCTGGGGGTGGGGTAGGGGCTTGGAAATGCTCACATGGGCCTCTCCTTGCCTGTTGAGAAGGAGAAAGAAAATGCATGAGTTGCCTGCCTCCCTCCACAGCCTGCTTCCTCAGGGGTGTTGGGGGGGGGGTCACTGTGAACAACCATGGGAAGGAGGCTGTTGATTGAGAGCTAGCCTTCCAGCATGCATGTGCTCCTTCAGTTCCCTAAGATCCCTGGGGAGGAAGGGCCCATTACACAGACTGGGAAAATTGAGGTCCCGCTGAAGTCAGGCCCAACAGATACACAGAGGATATTCAAGACAGGGATATGAACCTCTCTGACCTCATCTGCTGTGCTGTTTCGGCTATACATTGTCATCCAGAACGGTTGTGGGTTATGTTTTGAATGGGAATTGAAGGCTCAAGAGGGAGGGAAGAGGAAAAATGAGGAGACATTGGCTGTCCCTAGGAGTGAGCATTGTGCCTGGTAAGACTGAAGGAAGCAGTACTGTGTGTGAATGTGTTGAGTCCTGGCTGCTGTGCTCCGACTGGCAGGGGTGTTTTGGGGAAGGGCCTGTCTACGTGGGTGTGGGTGGGTGTGGGTGGGTGTGGGTGTGTGGGTTTGGCTTGATAGCCAAAGTAGGCTTCCTGGAAGGGAAGGGCTGTGGCAAATGAATGGAGTCCAGAGCAGAAAGCAGTGGCACAGAAGAACAGGGGTAGAAAGAGGCAGTTCTGGCTTGGGTGGGAGGAGCTAAGTCAGAACCGGTGGATGTGGGTGCATGGGTGTGCTGGTGTAGGAGGCTCAGCTTGGAGACTTTAAGACTAAATAAATAAATAAGTAGATTGGGGTAGGGGGGAAGCTCAGTACTGGGAGGCCGACACATGAGTCTCATCCCTGCTCTGCCATTTTGGTTTACTATGTGATTTGGGGCAAATTTCTATCCCTCTCTGGGCCTCAGATTTTTTTCCATCTTCAAAATGCTAGAGTTGGGTCTTGGAGCCCAAAGAACCTTTGCAGAATCCCATGAAGAGAATCAATGCGATTGATTACCAAGCATTGGCATTGGGATCGTTGAACTGAAGAAGAGGCACGTGAATGAGTGTTCACATGAGTGAACACACACGTTCCACTCAACGTTACTAAATCAACGTGGAGCCCTGGTCTTCCCTAATCCACTGTCACTCCTCCACCCTCTCCCTCTCCCCCACCTTCACTCCTTGTCTGTAGTCAGGAATGTCCCATTTCTTCTACAGCCACCACCAACCCCAGATCATCTGTCACTGGTGCCACTGCTCTTTGCAACAATCCCCATGGCCTGCCCACCCGTCCACTGAGGTATACCACTACCACCCTTCAGTGGGTGACCATGACCCTGAGGAAGGAATCAAAGCCCTGAGCCTTGGCCTCCTCCTCCACCTCATGCTGGCCTTTATTCCTCAACAAGCCCCATTGGCTTCTTCAAATGCCTGTGTCTCACCTCCATCCATACCACTGGACACTCTCAGTCCTTCCCAAGATGCTGGTTTCTCATCTCTTGGAGTCCCACCCCCCCTTTGCCTCAGTGGTCCTATTCAGTGAAATAACAGAGTTTCCTCAGGCAGTTCTAAAGGGCCAGGTTCCAGAAGGGATGGGGATTGCTGCAAAGAGCAGTGGCACCAGCGACAGATGATCTGGAGTTGTGGAAGCTGCAGAATAAATGGGGTACCCTGGCTGACTACAGACAAGGCATGAAGGGAGGGGAGAGGCAGGGAAAGGAGGCGTGACAGTGTGTTAGGGGAGACCAGGGCTCCACGTTGATTTAGTAAAGTCCAGTGGGACACACTTACAGCGACTCTTTCATGTGCCTCCTCACCAGAGTTCTCTCAGTCCTGCCCAAGATGTGGGTGATGCTCCTCTCTGCACTTTCCCACCTAGAGGGGCCTTCAGCGAATTTGTCTGTGTTCTACCCTAGAGCAGATTGGAATTTGAGGAACCCACCCTCTAGAGATGATATCAGGAGCTGTGACTAAAGTCGGTCTCATCTGTGTCTGGGGGGACTGGGGGGAGGACGACCAGAGTTGGGGAGAGAATGTGCCTTTGAGAGTTCTGTGAGGATGGGTTTGACTGCAGTGACCTTCTGTGTCCTCCATCACAGGATGCAGTGTGCCAGTGAGGGGTGCCGGGGCTTGTAGACTTGAGTGAGGGCTTTCTTCCTACCTCTGTTCTAGAACATCCCTCGTGGTCGCTTGAATTGATCATCACTGTAGCATTTACATCCCAGCAAGTGGCAGCTGCTCCTCCAAATCAGAGTTCTTTCTTTTTTTTTTTTAATTCCCCAAGAGTTGATTGGTAAATTTGTAGATGCTTGTGATAAACGTTTACCGTTTACTTACAAAGCGTGCTAGGATGGGTTCTGGTACCTGGCACATGGCACCCACAGACACAGAATGCATTGCATACAGTTGGTATTTAAAAGGTGCGACTGCCTTTTCCTTTGCCGTCCCTTTGGTGAGGGAGCCTACTGCTTCATCCGTTGAAAGTAACCACCTCCCCTGAGCTTCCGGCAGCATGGCATCTCAAGCCTTAGACCCTCAGAGCTTCCTTCTTGGTGGGGTGGTGGGGCCAAAGAGAGGAAGATTTAGGAGTCCTGAGAGTCTAGGTTTGCAGCCTCCTAGATGTGTAATGACCCTGGGCAAGGTATTTAATAGCTCCCTGTCCCTCAGTTAAGTCACCTACAAGCTGGGGGTGGCTGGCCAGCCTCCCTCATTAAGTTGTTAGGAAGATGGAATGAGGTCATGGGGTGTAAGTGCCTGGCACTGAGGTATAGTTTCTGTGAAAGCTTGAGCCAGGCTGCCCTCGTCCCTCTGACTGGGGACCCGACTCTGGCCTCGGGAGGGAGGCCTGCACCCTGAGAGAAGGCTTTTGGCAGAACATGTAGGTCAGAACGCAGAGGATGGTGGGACCCTCCAAACGCATCGACATGCAGTGGAGGGGAACTCCCTGGGCTGAAGAGCCTACTTGTAAGGGCCTCACCTGCAGATTGCCTGATAAGCTCCTGGTGTGTTTCTGGGGCGGCTTCAGCAGCCTGGGCTGCCCTGATTTACCACTCCAGCCCCAAGCAGATTAAATCAGCCAGAGTCATTTGAATTTTACCCGGCCTTGTCACACAAATCTTCAAAACTGCTGTCTGGCAAGAAAACTTTCTCTGTACTTTTTTTTTTTTTGCAGGAAGACTAGACGCTCTAGAAATTGAGGTGAACTAGGAAAAGGGAGGAGGTGCCAGGGGGAAGGGTGGGAAGAGCCCTTCTCTCTGTGTGACTTCAGGAACTCATTGGGCTTCTCTGAAATCTCACAGGACTGCGGGGGAAGCACCAGAAGGGCCAGCTTGTGTGGACTGGTGTGCAGACCTCAGTCAGATCTGTGATTGGGAAGAGGGGACAAATGACTCTTATCAATAAATTATCCACAGCAGTGGTGAGCAGAGAGCAAGAGCGTTGGCAGCTGGAAAGACAATGCACAGTTGTCAGAGGTCTGGGGCTAAAGGAAGGGTAACTCCCAGAAACATGGTGAAATGAGGGAGGGAACCTAGAGGCCTGCCATGCAGGGCACCAAGTCGGGCTCTGGGGATGTGCACCCCCACCCCACCCCCTACTCTCATTTAGCCAATCAAGGGAAAGCTTCCCTTTGCAGTTTCTCGATCAAACCACAGGCCCAGACAGTCCTTTGGTCACAGGGAATGGTTGGCCTCATTAGACAGAAAGCAGAGATGTTTGTTAAACAGCCATTCTCTCTCTGTCTGGGTTTGAAAGAGACAGGAGGCTCTTTTTTCTGGCAGACACCACTGATAACAGAAACAGTGACCCGAGGATCACATGGTAGAAGAATCCAGAAAAATCACAGAAAACTAGTCTCCTCCCTGATCGAACTGTGCCTGAGAGCCTGCTCCATCCACAGCGTCGAGTTAGGGAGCTAGTAAAGCTGTTTTATTAATTCTGATTTATTTATTTATTGTCTGTATCATTTGTCACATAAATTAGACTCAAGCTAATGGAGGGATCTGAATGGGGAAACAGGAGCCTGTGAGGTATAAAGTAGCGATTAACCCTAGCATTGGGGCTAGAGGATGGTAGGGGTTTGTGCTGGGATGGGGTGGCAGCCGATGCTGGGAGGCAAGATTGGAAAGATGGCTCAGGCTGATTAAAGAGGGGCCTCAGGGCAGTGTTGAGAAGGAACACAGGGTGAATTCTCTTAGTGGGGACTGTCTGTAGTGGTGTGAGCCGGGCAGGCAGGGAAGCACAGGCTTGGGGAAGACTGGCTTAACATGGGTTTCATTAGGTCCGATTGGAAAGCAGGGTGAGGAGAGCTGACTTAAAAGTTACCATTTACTGATGGTGTGCTGAGCTCATTGTCCATAAATGCATGTGTGCCGTCTCATTTATTCCTTAGAAGAGCCTGGGCCTGCCCTGTCCCCATTTTAAATCGAGTTTCAGAGATCTTGCATGACTTGACTCGATCATAGGATTAGTAACTAAAAGAGTCTGGTCCCTAACTCAGGCCATCCGACCTCAGACTCTACCTTACTCATCATGTTTCTGATAACACAAGTAGTACTTTAGTGGACGTTAGACTAAGGTAGAGATGACAAAGGTTGAGAGGAGGAACAAAGGACATTGGGTCAACAAAACCCTAGATATGTGTCCATCTGTCAGAAACCACACCAGGGCAGCTGGTGTCTATCATCTATCTATTGTCTACCAGTCTACCTATTATCTATCAACCTATCTGTCTGCCTCTGTCTGTCTATTATCTATCAATCTATCATCTATCTACCTACCTACCTATTGTCTATCAACCTACCTATCATTTATCTATCTATCTATCTATCTATCTATCTATCTATCATCTATCAACCTATCATCTATCTATCTATCTA
>NW_022196900.1:80889206-80904161 GCF_008632895.1 Mastomys coucha | reverse complement strand
CATCTATCTATCTATCTATCTATCTATCTATCTATCTATCTATCTATCTATCTATTTATCTATCTATTGTCTATCAACCTATTTGCCATTTATCATCTATCTGTCTGTCTGTCTATCTATCTATCTATCTATCTACCTTTGTCTATCAACCTGTCTATCATCTGTCTGTCTGTCTGTCTATCATCTGTCTGTCTGTCTGTCTATCTATCTATCTATCTATCTATCTACCTACCTTTGTCTATCAACCTGTCTATCATCTGTCTGTCTGTCTGTCTATCATCTGTCTGTCTGTCTGTCTATCTATCTATCTATCTATCTATCTATCTACCTACCTTTGTCTATCAACCTGTCTATCATCTGTCTGTCTGTCTGTCTATCATCTGTCTGTCTGTCTGTCTGTCTGTCTATCTATCTACCTACCTTTGTCTATCAACCTGTCTATAATCTGTCTGTCTATCTGTCTGTCTGTCTGTCTATCATCTGTCTGTCTGTCTATCTATCTACCTACTTACCTTCCTACCTATCTAGTCTGTTTTTTGGTGCTAGGGATTGATTCAAGCCCTAGTGCCTACTAAGTGCTGGTCTACCACTGAGCAACACCTCACTCCTATCAATATCTTAGAGTATACTTTTCTTAAGGTTGTAGACATTACAAGTAGACATGAATATTGAGTAGAATGTGTCGATACTGGGCAGGTGAACAAATGACTTTAGGGGCGAGGTGAGGTGATTGTTTAGAAAATCCAAGATAATTTCCTAAAAAAACAACTGGAAGAAAAAAAGTTTAGTTAAAAAAAAAGTCCTCATAAGGCCGTGTATGGTGCATACCCCTTTAAATCCCAACACCCAGGCAGTAGAGACAAGAAGATCTCTATGGCTTTGAGGCCATCCCTGTGGTATCAACTCTTCCTACATGAGTGTACAAAATTAAGATAACCAAGAGGTCTGGGAAAAAAAATGGTTTTGAATTCACCAAAATAACCTTAAAGCTAATCTGAAAGAGATTAAAAACTGAAAGAAGTCAGAAAATTCCAAAGATAAAAAAATGAATATTTATCAGAAATTAGTATGCTTTATAAAGGACACTCATTAAAACTCTCATGTTAAGAATTCTCCATTCTGTCATTGGGACAGAATGGAAAGTCCATTAACGGATCCAAATATTTAAGGGAATTTTTATTTTTTTATTTTTTGTATGATAAAGTGGCATTTCAACTGAATTGGGAATATACGGACAATGTTATAGATTCCATTGAACAGGAAGTATGGGGCAGGAAGGATAGTACAGTAGGTAAAGGTACTGCTGCCGAGCCTGATGTCCCGAGTTCAATTCCAGTGACTACCATGGTAGAAGAAGAGAATAGACTTCCACGAATTGTCCTTTGACCTCTACATTTGTGTGCATGCACAAAACTAAGTGTTAAAAATGTATACACTTAGCCAGGTGGTGGTGGCTCACGCCTTTAATCCCAGCACTTGGGAGACAGAGGCAGGCAGATTTCTGAGTTTGAGGCCAGCCTGGTCTACAGAGTGAGTTCTAGGACAGCCAGGGTTATACAGAGAAACCCTGTCTTGAAAAACAAAACAAAACAAAACAAAAGAAAAAAACAAAAACAAAAAAAAATGTATACACTTGACAGTGAGAATTAAGACTGTAAGTATACTTTTTGTATGTATGTATGTATGTATGTATGTATGTATTTATTTATTTGTTTATATTTTGTGTATCTTGGATCCTATTACAGATGGTTGTGAGCCACCATGTGGTTGCTGGGAATTAAACTCAGGACCTCTGGTAAGAAGAGTCAGTGCTCTTAACCAGTGAAACATCTCTCTAGCCCCTATAAGTACATTACAAAAAAAAAAAGTATCAAGGCTTATGTGTGGCAGTGGTCACCTTTAATCCTGTCACTTGGAAGGCAGAGACAGGAGGACCTCCATCAGTTTCAGGCCAGAGGGGCTGTATAATAAGATATTGTTAAAACAACAGAATGAAAGAGTTTCATGGTTATCATTAGCTGCAAATTAGTTCGAGGCCAGCCTCCAAAAGAAGGCGGTGTGGGGCTGGCGGGTGGGCAAGTGAGTGGAAAGGGCAGAAAATGAAGAGAATGGTTAAGAGTGGTTGCTTTCTCTACTCCCACAATCACCTGGAATTGTGCTCCAGAGCCTCTGCAGGTGAAGAGGTCAGCAAAGGAACTTTGGAAAATTCCACCTGGCCCCCTCACCCCACAAGAGAACCCCTCCGGAAGGGAGGGGTTAATTAACATTCCTCAGACTACAGGGGGATCGAGAGAACCAGAGCACTTGTTGGCCACCTACAGACCAGGGAAGTCCTTGCCACCTCATTCTCTAAAGATCAGTTTAAAGGTCACACTGTTCTGCCAATCACATTGTGCCTAGTGGTTGCTGCTCTGAAAACTGTTTAAAAGCTCACTCAATGAGCTGTAAGGGGTCACCACTTCTCCTTCCGGTGTAGGACAACTCCAACGTGTGGGAGCACTAAATTCCTCTTGCTTTTTGCATCAATTTCCCTACTCTGTAAGGTTCACTCAGGGGGTCCCCTTAAGCCAAGGCTTGCCAGAGTCTTACACAGGCACCCAAACACATGAAGTACACACATGCGCGCGCGCGCGCACACACACACACACACACACACACACACACACACACACAAAATTAATAAAGAGGAAAGTAAAGAAAGGGAAAATGCTAGAAAGATTTAATTTTATTTTTCATGTGCAAAGATCAGTTATAGATCATTAAGAAAAAGAACAAATATTTTATCATCAACATGGGCAAAGGACATGGACAGGCAATTCAGAAAGGAAATAATCAGAGATAAATGAAAAGATGCATAACTCTTTATGGTCTCTCATGATCTCAGCAATGCCAATATTGAGCCACTATTCTGTGCCTTGTGTGTGTTTCTGAAGGCTCATAAAACCTGGGCTGGCAAAGTATGGGCAGACAGGTGCTAGAGTATGGCACAAAGTATGCTTCTGTCACAGGCAGTGTGGTGTAGGGGTCGTGGAGGCTGAGGGTTTTTTTTTTTCTTTTTCTTTTTCTTTTTTGAGACAGGGTTTCTCTGTGTAGCCCTGGCTGTCCTGGAACTCACTCTGTAGACCAGGCTGGCCTCGAACTCAGAAATCCGCCTGCCTCTGCCTCCTCCCAAGTGCTGGGATTAAAGGCATGCGCCACCACTGCCCCACTGCCCGGCAAGGCTGAGGTTTTGACATTGCAATGAGACTTTGTCATCTGCAGAGTTTGTGCTTGAGAACTGTGCAATTCAGTTTGAAAAAAAAAAAAGATCACACACAACAAAACTGGTGTTTAAAGGAAAGTATATGATTTTGGTGTGGGCCTTTTTATAGCTCTCTGGGGCTGCTCATGGCTACAGACTGGACCTCCATGGTAGGCTTTCTGAAGGGCAGCATGGTAAACTTAGAACCACTGTCTCATCTATTACGGCAGCCTCGTTTGCCAGTGTTTAGTTTAAAGAGCGAAAATGTACAAAAATGAGCAAAGAGATACGTATGCGGATGTTTATCCCGGTGTTGTTGATGAGAGGAAAATCTTGACAACATCCTACGTGCTCATCAGTAGAGACCCGAGAACATGAAGACGATGCACGCATACAATGGAGTACTACTGAGTAATTAGAATAATTTTGTAAAGCTCTATTTATTGACATAGAAAGATGTCTATGACATATTGTTGAGAAGGAAAAGCAGGTGTCAGCGAGAACAGTATGTATAATACAACTTCTTAGCTATAAAATTATATACATGGCGCTCCATGTGTCTATATGCATAGAGATATGTCTGCAAGCCTGTTCTCCAGAATGCTAGGAGTTATATCTGGGTGATGGGATTTTTTACTTTCTTTTTCATACTTTTGAGCGTTGGTTTGATTTGAGCTTTATAATGAAGATGAATCATGGTTTTCAACCAGGACAAATGATAAACTCTTTTCTCTGGGGAAGGAAGATAAGTGTTAACTAGGAGGACTGAGCACTCTGTGGATAAAGGCATGTCTGACAAGGCCCGCAGGATTGCGCGTGGATGGCTAGCCTGAGAGCATTAACTGTGGAGGAAAGTGGAGGCCCCACCAGGGCATGTGGTGGTGGTAATGGTTGCCTCCCACAGGGCGCCGGTGGCTCTCTGAGGACAAGGTGCTCTAGAGCCGGGGGAGGAGAACATGGGTGGGGAAAAGTGAGAGCCATAGTGTCACAGAGTACATTTCCTTTTTGTTTTTGTTTTGTTTTGGTTTTGTTTTTTGTTTTGGTTTTTCATGACAGGGTTTCTCTGTATAGCCCTGGCTGTCCTGGAACTCACTCTGTAGACCAGGCTGGCCTCGATCTCCAAAATCCACCTGCCTCTGTCTCCTGAGTGCTAGGATTAAAGGTGTGCGCCACCACTGCCTAGATACACAGTACATTTCTTAAAGTCAAACATATGTAATAGTGCAAAGACACAAAGGTGGGGAAGGAATGCAGGACTCGACAAATGGGAGGCTGTTAGTGACCAGGGAGAGTGGTTTTGATGGAGGAGTGAACTGTCTGGCCACTGTCACACGCAGGATAGAGGGTTCCAGTTACAGGATTGCAGACTGGAAAGGGACGGAGCCCTGATTTAGGATGTCAATAACAGGCATGTGTGCCGCTTGTCTCTTTGCAGGCTCCGGCAGACATCACCAGTCATTCTGCCAAGCCTGGAAGAAGTCTCAAATCTTTCTCTCAATAGCCAGTCCAGGAAGGCAATCCCAGCCAAAGGGAACTGGTGGGAAAATGAACCTCATGAACCAGGCTGTGCCTGAAAGTGAACCAGGCTGTGCCTGGACTGGAGCATGGGCTTGGAAGATGGTACCAAGGAAGGCATGGAAGAAGCGATGCATGAATTAGAGCCAAGGATGGCTGTGGAGCCAGCTCTCCATCCACATAGACATGGACCACAAGCTCCATCTCAAGGAACATCTAGCCAGGAGCTCAGGATAAGTGCAGCTTCTAGGATGAGCTCGGGAGTCTGAGCTGATAAGATTATTGTAGGATATGCTTACACATCGGCTCACATCCTGAAAAAGCCTGACCATAGGTAACATGCCAGCCAGCCAATGCACAGACATTAGAGTGCCCACAGTATCCCCAGTCTGAGTATCTAGGGAAGGCAAATGGGGACTCTCCCGACCGCAGCACTGAGTACAAGGGATCTGTTTGTGAGTTCAAATGCAGAACTTAGGAGTAGAACAAGACACAGAGGCTGTCATGTTTTGCTGGGAAGACTTTCAAGGAGAAAACCTGGGTCAAAGACAGCACTGTGTTTACATCAGTGGGAACATAGGCAGGAGGAGGTAGAGGTGTCCTGGACTCTAAGTCAGCAGAGCTAGAGGGGTATATGCACACAGACAGAGCTCACCTAGAGGGGTGTATGCACACAGGCAGAACTAACTCACCTAGAGGGGTGTAGGCACACAGGCAGAGCTCACCTAGAGGGGTGTATGCACACAAGCAGAGCTCACCTAGAGGGGTGTATACACACAGGCAGAACTAACTCACCTAGAAGGGTGTAGGCACACAGGCAGAGCTCACCTAGAGGGGTGTATGCACACAGGCAGAACTAACTCACCTAGAGGGGTGTAGGCACACAGGCAGAGCTCACCTAGAGAGGTGTATGCACACAAGCAGAGCTCACCTAGAGGGGTGTATGCACACAGGCAGAACTAACTCACCTAGAAGGGTGTAGGCACACAGGCAGAGCTCACCTAGAGGGGTGTAGGCACACAGGCAGAACTAACTCACCTAGAGGGGTGTAGGCACACAGGCAGAGCTCACCTAGAGGGGTGTATGCACACAAGCAGAACTAACTCACCTAGAGGGGTGTAGGCACACAGGTGGAACTCACCTAGAGGGGTGTAGGCACACAGGCAGAACTCACTCACCTAGAGGGATGTAGGCACACAGGCAGAGCTCACCTAGAGGGGTGTATGCACACAGGCGGGACTCACCTAGAGGGGTGTATGCACACAGGCGGGACTCACCTAGAGGGAAGGTACAGGCTGGAAAGAGGCCCATTTAGGAGAAGAAAAACACTTGGGGGAGCAGAGGCTGAGGGATAAGATGTCTTTTAATCTGCAGAAACCCTTTCATAAAAAATTAACCCTGTGAATATTAGTTTCTTAAGGTATGCCACGGAAAAGGATTCCGTGTCCGTGAAATGTCACATCCACAGCATGGCACACGGGCAAACAATAAAGGCCCTGAGCAGTCCTGCTGGCAAGAAGTTTATTCAGTGTGGATTTTAGAATTCTCCCCACATTTGCAGACATCTTTGAATTTAACAGTGTATCTGTAGTAGGATTAATGGGCTGGAGAAGGTGACAGGATTTGGGGTCAGTGTGGATACATGGCAAAGAGGCAGATTCTAGGTCTGTTCTCTGGAGGCAGAAGTTTTCAGTGTGGTAGAAGCTGTAAGGGATCCCAGCTCCTGGAGGCCTCAAGCAGACTGGAGACAAATCTCAGCTGAAGCTAAACAAGCTAAGTTCTGGGTTTGTGTTAGCACAAGCCTCAGTGGTCTTGTGAGCCCCAGGAGGGGCCTTTCTGGTTTCTTAGAGTGGGTACTCTCCCCTCAGATCCTGCAGCCACCCTTCTTGGCTTGTGTCTTTATGTGTTCTACCTAAGAGTCCTCAGATGCTCGGACTGAGCAGTCTGTGAAGGTGTGGACGTGTGTATATCCTCATCCAGTCCTGAATACACAGCCCAAACTCTACATTGTGGGGGCAGCAGCTGGCGACGCCCACTGTCCTACTTGCTTTTCTGTACCCCAAGAAAAGCTCTGGGTACAGAGCTCCAGTTTTCCTGTTCGGTCAGGTGATAACTGTCGGGAGACAGCTGTGTCAGACAAGCAAGTGGGCAGTGTGTTTCAATGACACCCAGAGGTGCCACTCAGATGGAGCATCACACAATGGCGTATTCTCTCTCCTGGTCTTCTCAAGTGGGAGTCTAGGGGTAGGAGACTGACTTTGATCTCAGTCGTTCCACACTGAACTGCCAGGCTGAGATGGATGCCCTTGCCCCAGGAGACTTGACCAGCACCATTCAGAGAATCTGTAGAGGTTCAGATCTGGTGCAGGAGTCAGGGGAGGATGGATGGGAGTAGCAGCTCCATTTAAATGGTTGGAGGATTGTTATTTGAGTCCTATCCTAGACTGGAATCTCACAGCCAGCATGGGAGCACAGTGCCAGGGGACCAGGTGCCTTTCAGGGCTGGACTGTTCAGAGGGCAGGGAAACTGCCTGTCTCGAGGATGGGTGTGAGGAAAGTCTTCTCAAAATAAGAAACAGCATCACTGTTCCCTGAAAATGACTGCGAACCTGGAGAAAGACAGATTCCTGACAGTTGGAATATAACCTTCTGCGCAGAAGGTGGGTGCTCTTCTTGTGTGTCTCCTGGTCCCCAAGTGACACCTGTCCTATCTCCTTGCCTTCCAGCCCTCAAAGACTCAAAAGACTCGAGAAGATCCCTTTTGAAGTTTCTTTAAGACAGTCCATATCCTGGTACTGTCAACAGAGGCTAGCAGGGATGCTGGCCCACCAGGGTCCTTGGTGGTAGCCAGGATAGGTGTCCTGGAACAGGCAGGTTGGGGCCTCTCTTGCCATTAGGTTTCTTGTGGGTGGCTTGTGCCACTTTCAACTTTGCTTCCTGGTTCTTTCCCAGGAGCCAGCTCCATTCCTCAGCCCCGAGTGGCGCTCCTTGGGCCGGAAACAATGTACGTTCTCCACGACTAGGAGTGGAAGTCAGCAGTTTGGCACCGTCTGGCTGGCAGCCTCTACCAGCTTCCTTTGGCACTTTATTGGCAAAGGCGGTGACATTTCTTTCAGTTGGGTGGGTGGAGCTGTTATGCAAACTCCCGCTCTCCTCATTCGCCAGATGAATATTCATGACTCAGGCAATCTGTACCAGCCAGACTTTCCTGAGGGCGGCAGCTTTTCTTCCCTTCCTCTCTCTTTCTTTCTCCTTCTCTCCTTCCCAGCTCTTTGGAAAGCTGAAGTACGGCTATATTTAATTTACAAATACAGAGCTATTTAGCTTGCCTTTGAGAGAAGACTTTGGGGAGGAGGTGCCCAGGAATGGGGGCAGTGGCAGAGGCTCTGGGTCCTGACCCCATGTCTCCAGGACCTAGAGCCTACTGCCTGGATCTCAGACCCCAGGAAGCTAGTGGGTGTCCTTTGAGCTGAGAATCTCAGGGTCCCTGTGCTTGAAGATGCAGCAGCTCACATCTCTTTAGGTCACATTGGCCTCTGAGGTTGACATGGAAATCACAAGTCGATGATGCTTGGGCTAGGGTACCAACCACCAGTCTGTCATGGCGTCTCCCATTTCCATCTCTGCCTACCCCTCCTTCTGCTCCAGGCTTGAGGTCAAAGAACCATGGGTATTTACTAGTCATTGGCTTCCTGAGGAAGAGCCTGTCTGGATGCCAATCCGGATTTGGGGTCCTATTCCTGGGGGACACAACCGTTCTCTTTCCAGTCTACTGGATGCAGTGGGACATGCCTGTGATGTCAGCATGTGGGAGGGGGTGGAGGTAGGAAGAGCAGAAGTTCAAGGTCATCCTCAGCTACATGGTGAGTTCAGGATCACCCTGGCTATATGAGATCTTGAAACTGTTTTTTTAAAAAAAAAAAAACTAGAAAGAAAACAACAATATCAAAAAGGGATCGTTCCCTAGTCTCTTTTGTCTCTTCCCCAAAGAGGCACCAGATGCCCTGGCAGAGAGGTCAGAATCTCCAGAAATTTCCGAGAAATTTGGTCCTAGCAAGGATGTGCTCGCATGAGTATGTCTTGTGTGTAAATATTTATGCACAGCTTAAGTGAGTCTGTATGCCTACATCTATGTTCAAGTGTTTGCGTGTGTGTCTGTATGTGTAAGGGCGTGAATGTGTGTGTTGAGGAAAGCCTGGGAATGTTTGCATGTGCGAATGTGCCTCTCCAGTTGAGTTGCGTGTGTACCTCTATGAGTCTGGAGGAGTGGAGTGTTTCAGTACCAGGGGGGTTGGGGATGGGAGGGCTGAGGCGCATGCGCTCCTGTGTGTGTGTGTGTGTGTGTGTGTGTGTGTGTGTGTGTGTGTGTGCACAAGTAGATCGATTGTAGGTGTCAAAGTAAGAGTCCAGGAGAGAGGCAGAGGGTGTCAAAGTAAGAGTTCAGGAATGAAGCAGAGGGAGATGGTGGGGAGAGGCAGTCAGGGTATGCTTTCTGACCTCCACCTCTCCTCTCTAGGGATAGAGAGGAGGGGGGCCCACCAAGGAGGGGGAGCCCACCCCCTGTAAGCGATACAGGTTCTATCCAAGGATGCGAACAGAAGGTTTTCCAGCACAGAACGTCCTGAAATCACTTTATATTCCCCCCTCCTTCTCCCATCTAATCAGAATAGCAGTATTGGGCTGGCTCACCCATCCCCACTGCTGCCCAGCACTCAACTCAGCTCCGGGGTAGGGAGGGGGTGGAGAGAGGCTGTCCTGTCTGACTCTCCCCACCCCCTTTGAGAGCACCTTTCAGCCTGTAGCCAAGGAACTGTCTTCTGGATCTCCCCTTCCCATGCCTTAGTGGCAAGAGCCAGCTGCCTCCAGCCTGCCAGCAACTGCCAGGCTCTTCCAGAACCCACATCTAGGCCCAGTCTCATTTACAAATATGCAAATTTGCCTCTTTTCTGGTATGCAAATGGAGACATGACAAATAACTAATTAAGGTCAAAAGAAGCACTTGAACCAATTAGTGGAAGGCTCTGTCCCTTGCGGTTGGGAGGAGCCTACTCTCTTCACCACCTGACTCCCAGACACTCGGGGAGTGGTGATCATGGTAGGGCCTTATCTTCAGGAAGCCTTGCTTCACTCTTGGCTCTCAGACTCCACATAGTTTTTTCCTCTGTGAGTGGAGTGATAGCGACTGTCTTGTCCCTCGCCCTTCGCTCCGAGTCATGGGACTGGGGAGGACTTAGATGGAAATAGGATTGAAGATGGCATTACAGTTTCTCTGATAGTGGCACCTTTCACCATGCTGGTCAATTGTAACTGGGATGGATTAGTGACGTCTGCAATGGCCAAGTCCTTGGACTCCGGCAAGTTACGGGTTATATACTAATTGGCTATGAAAGATACAGTTGGAACAAGAGCCTGTCTATTGCTGTGACTGAGTTATCTGACCTGGAGCACAGCTTCATGGTGTAGAGCTGACACAGGGGAGTTGTTATGAGTAAACATGGGGTGGTTAGGAAAAGACTCTTTGTCATCTGGGAGGGGATGTGTCAATTGAGCATGTCAGTGGGGGCATCCATATTGCCCCATTTCAGAGGTAAGGCTGCCTAAGGCTGGAGAGTGTGGGCGGCTAGGAGAGGCAGCAGCAGAACCCTCTCAGGGCAGGCCTGCCCACACATGGGGCTGATCTATCTGCTGCTACAGGATACTGGCTCCCCTGAGCCACCCCGATGTTGTTGAACCAAGCGGGCTACAACAAGCCCACTGGCTCAGCTCCACTGTTGGGTGTGAAATTTGGTTGAATTGGCAACTGGCAGAATGGGGCAATTGCCATTCTGCAGCCTGGGGCCTGGACCAGGGCCAGTGGGCAGACGCAGGTGGGCGGCTGAGTACTAGGGAGTTAGTCAAAGCTAGCAGTTGGCAAGAGTGAGTGGCAAGGTGTGACCTGGCTTGAGGAGAGTGTCTCCAGGGACGGCAAAAGCCAGGCTGCACTAGGATTGTGTTGCAGGCAGTGGTGGGAAGTGCCAGTGTTTCGAGCATGTGCTGTGAGCATGTATGTCAGAGGACATGTCTGGGTGTGTGTGTTGTTTTTATTTATTTTATATAGAGCTAACTTTAGACACACCAGAAGAAGGCATTGGGTCCCATTACAGATGGTTGTGAGCCACCATGTAGTTGCTGGGAATTGAACTCAGAACCTCTGGAAGAAGAGTCAGTGCTCTTAACCACTGAACCATCTCTCCAACCCATGTGTGTGTGTGTGTGTGTGTGTGTGTGTGTGTGTGTGTGTATGTGTGTGTTCATATCAGTTCAGGAATACATGAGTTATATAATTGTACACCCCTGTGTTAAGATGTGTATGAGTGTGAGTCTGCATGTCTGTTTTATTTTGTTTATCTGTGCTGTACCAGAGACGGGACCCAGGGTCTCGTGTAAGCTAAGGAATCACTCTGCCTCTGAGCTCCATGCTTCTTCTGACATGTCCATGTGTAACTAACCTAGTCTGAGCATTTCTGTAATGTCTGTGGACACATGTCCATGAACGTGGGTTCTACACTCTTCTTGCCTGTGTAAGAGTGTCCATCGCATAAGCATGGGATACCTGCCCATATCTGTGGATGTAGACCACACCCTGTGTTGGCATCCATCTGGGCTTGTGTTACTGCACATCTGTGTCAGAGCCCCTCTATCTGTACACATCCGTAAAGCTGCCCATGCTTGTGCATGTGTCAGTGAGTGTCTGGATCTGGGCTCATGTGTGGATGCATTTCTTTATCTTATTTATATTATTTATTTGTTTGTTTGTTTATTCTACTCTCATGACCACGATTCCTCTTCCCATTCTCCTCTCAGGACCTCCCTCTCCCTCCAGTGTGGGTGCATTTCTTAGTGTATGTAACCTCATCCTTGCCTTGAACTGAGGCCTCCTGGGCCCCCACAATTCCTTGCTCTGCTGAGAAGGAAGCCCCAGTCTGGCTTCCCATGGCTGGGGAATCTTGGAGAAGGACCCGCTGGCGCGTTGGTGCTTATGCATGGTGTCTTCTTTCCCTACCTCATCCCATATTCTTTTTCTGCTCTTCCTCCATCACTCCTCCCCCATTTTCTCCCTCTTGTCCTTCTGTTCTCTCAACTCTCTTGAAAAGATTGGGCCTCGGGCTGCTGTACAGGCGTCTGTTGAAATCTCACTCTTGGGGACTAACTCCAGAGCCACACAGGCATCTGGGGCATTAAATTTAAGCCACAGCTTTCCTCTCTGTGTTTATTATTTCCCTCCCTGCCTTTCCAGCCCCCCGCTTAAAGTATGTGTATATGTGTGTATATATGTGTGTGTGTTTGTGTGCAAGTTTGTGTATGAGTGCTGGTGCCTTACAGAATCCAGTAGAGGGCATTGGATCCACTAGGCTTGGGTTACAAGTAATAGTGAGCTGCCCAGCATGGGTGCTAGGAGTCAAACTGGGGTCCCCTGGAAGAGGAGCAGGTACTTTAAACCACTGAGACATCCTTCTCTTCCCCTACCCTTTTAATTTAATACAAGGTCTTACTATGTGGCTCAGACTGGACTGGAATTATGATCCCCTTGCCAAAGCCTCACAAGTGCAGGGATTACAGGCATGTACCACCATGCTCGGATTCCAACTGTATTTTGATAATCACCCCAATGGTGACTGTGGCTCAGGAGCCCTGACTTTTCCTCCTTCTCTAGGGTTAGTCCCAGCCATCTTTCCCATGGTGCTGGTGGAAAGTGGTAAATAGGCTGGTTTAGACGTGATGGCATCCTTAACCCAGCTCTGGTGCATTGTACCACCATCTCAATGCCTTTTCTGGGACTGGTGGGGATTAAGAGCTAGCTCTTTCCCGTGGGATTTCCAAGCTTATACCCCCATGGTCCCCTGGAAGCCCTACTTCCCTGCATGTTTCTCATGGGATGGATACAAATGTCCATTTTAAAATTTAAAAAATGTAAGCTTTATTTTTACTTTATGTGTTTGGGTGTTTTGCCTGCCTGTGTGCCTGTGAACCACGTGCATACAGTGCCTGTGAAGGCCAGAAGAACTGGAGTTACAGATGGTTATGAGCTGCCATTTGGGTGCTGGGAATCAGACCGAAGACCTCTAAAGAGCAGCCGGTGTTTTTAACTGCTAAGCCATCTCTCCACACCCTTTCTAATGTTGTTATTATTATTATTTGAGAGCCTTTGAGGCAGAGCCTGGGTGAGAACCACCTTGCCTGCCCCATAGTTCCCTAGCTCAGGACCTGACCCCCAACTTTTTGATCCCCAATTTGAGCTCAGAGCACAAATGCTGAAAGATGGTTTTGATAAGAAATGAGACCTCCCAGCTTACACCTCAAATTTATTTATCAGATGCCCTCCGTGTCTCGCCTTTTCCTTGCAAACCTCTCCATTTGCCAGTGACTTTATTTATTATTTTTGAGACAGGGTTTCACTGTGTATTGGCTGGCTTGGAACTCACAGAGGTCCTCCTGCCTCTGCCTTCCAAGTGCTAGAAATAAAGTATGGACCAACATGCATGGCTCTTTTAAAAGAGAATTTAAAAGAAGAATATTGATTAAAAGTTAGAGAAATATTTGGGACTGGAGAGATGGCTTGGTGGTTAAGAGCACCAGTTGCTCTTCCAGAGGACCTAGTTCAGTACCCACATGATGGCTCACAACCATTTGTAACTCCTGTTCCAGGGGATCCAATGCCCTACATGGAGACAGTAACAATATGTACAGAAGAAAAGAATTATTATTAAAAATACTTAAAATTAACAGATCCCATTGGAGGGGCTGGAGGGGTTGGAGGGGCTGGAGGGGTTGGAGGGCTTGGAGGGGTTGCAGGGGCTGGAGGGGCTGGAGGGGTTGGAGGGGTTGGAGGGCTTGGAGGGGCTGGAGGGGCTGGAGGGGTTGGAGAGGTTGGAGGGTGGCTCTGGTTAAGAGCACTTGCTGTTCTTGCAGAGGACCTACCTTTGGCCAACTAAGGTCATAAGTGAGCCGGGCACTGGGAAATGTGGAAATCAGTAGCTCCTAGGAGGACTTGCTGGCTGAGGAGGCTCTGGGGAGAGCAGCACAGGAAGCAAGCCCCCACCCACCCCAGGGCAGCAGGCTTCTGTTTGTGCCCTATGTAGTGAGCACTTCCTGAAGCAGGGCTGGGATGCTCCATGTCTGCCTGTCTCTCCACTGCTTAGAACAATGCTGTAGAGAGTGGTACCTCTATAGGCGCCTCTGTCATGGAATGGGGGTGGGGTCTAGTCACTTCAGGGCAAAGAAGCACCTGATGCAGTTGGGGCCCTCCAGGGCAGTTCTTGCAGGAATCAGAGGAGGATGGCCTTACCACTTTTTGTTTTGTTTTGGTTTGGTTTTGGTTTTCGAGACAGGGTTTCTCTGTGTAGCCCTGGCTGTCCTGGAACTCACTCTGTAGACCAGGCTGGCCTCGAACTCAGAAATCCGCCTGCCTCTGCCTCCCAAGTGCTGGGATTAAAGGCGTGCGCCACCACCACCCGGCTTGGTCTTACCACTTTTCAAGTTGTTTCTTCCGAGGGGAACAAGAACTCTTTACAATCTGAGTCACCCATACCGATCTAAAACTCAACCTGTTTGTGGCTAAGCATAGCTTTGGGTTCTAAGACAAGGCTTAATTATTGCTATTAATTATAATTATTGTTATCTTAATATGTGAGCTTTTTAAAAATGTTTGATGGCTTACCGGTAGCAGAGTTTTATGTCACCCAGGTTGGATGCTCCCTCCCTGTAGCAGAGGCTGACCCTGGACTTCCCCACCCAACTCTCCTAGGGTGCAGAGGAAGCAGTGCCTTTGCAGGCTGGAGTGTTAGTTTACACAAGGAGTCTGACTCCGACCCGGAGGTCCCTGGTTAGAACCACATTTCAATACAATGCGTTTCTTCAGTAGTCCTGTGTCTTATTTTATATACCCAAAAATACTGTTTGGAGGCTGGAGGGATGGCTCAACAGTTGAGAGCACTTGCTGCTCTTACAAAGGACCTAGGTTGGGTTCCCAGTACCTCAGTGTGGCTCACAACTATCTGTAACTCCAGATCCAGGGGCCTTGACATACTTTTCAAACCTCTGCAAACACCAGGCATAACCACAGTACACATACACACGTGGAGGTAAAACACTCATACACAGAAAATAAAAATATGTACATTATGCCGGGCAGTGGTGGCACACGCCTTTAATCCCAGTAC
>NW_022196900.1:80867968-80889196 GCF_008632895.1 Mastomys coucha | reverse complement strand
GAAAAAACCAAAAAAAAAGATACATACATTATGAGAACACAGAATCCAGGTGTGGTGGCACAGAGATATAATCTTAGCACTCAGAAACTTAGGTAACAGAATGACAAGTTTGGAGCCAGCCTAGGCTGCATAAACAAGATTCTCTTTCTCCTGTAGATAAATAGGAGCTGAGGAGGTGCCTTGTTGGTAGAGGGTTTGCCTACCATGAAGCAAGCCCTAGGTTTGGTTCCCAGCACTGTATAAACTGGGTGGGCGGCACAGACTTGTACTTCCAGCTCTCAGGAGGTAGAGCCAGGAGCCTTTGGGGGGTGTTTTGGGGAGAGTGGGAAGCTGGACTCTAGGGGAGGGAGAAAGCTTGGCTTCTGTGCAGGGGGTAAGCTGCAAGTTCATCTGTCAGGGTTTCTGGGGTCCCGGTTGTAGTTAGATGCTTTTGCCTGGGTGGGAGAGGGCTTCCCTGGGCTTCTTTGAAAGGGATCTAAGAAGTACCCAGGGTTACAGGAGCTTTCTCTTTCTGCAAGTCCTGCGCAACCCAAGCTACTCTGGGAATCTGAAAATGGTCTCCTGCTACTGGCCTCTGCATGTCCTGTTTGTATAGGAGTGTTTGTATAAGAGGTTTTCAGCAAAGCGGCCTCTGTTTTGTCCCAGCACAGTAGCTGCTCTTGGTCCTTTGAAGACAGTGAGCTTCAGCCGGAGGCAGCATCACACCATTCTGAATCTGGGTGGGTTATAAGCCCTGCCACCCAGTGGCAAGCTGCTCTGAGTTTCAAAGTGGGGTCTTGATGGGCTCTCCTCCTGTTCCTGCAGGTCTTTTCATGGAGTTTCGCAGCCCTCAACCTTGCCTGGGACTGTCTTCATAATAGTTCATAATGGTCTGGCTCAAAAACCAATTTGGGAGCATAAATATGGTCACTGATGCACAGCTTGGGCAAAAACTAAGTGACGTAGCTTAGGATGGTAGAGCTGGCTCTAGAGTCCCAGTGCCTAATCCTCAATCCCTGCTGCAGAGTATGGCACCAGAACCGCGGGGGAACTGAGACTGGAAGGGAAGGCAGCTTGGGTCCCCTTTGATAAGCACATCATGCTTGCCACCTAAAGCACCTCTGTGGATGGGGAGCCAGGGATGGTCTATTAGCTTTCTCCAGCTGTCCCCGGAGGGTGCATTTGTCTGTTTTGCATTTTTTCCAGGTTGTAGTTAGACAACTCCTGGTCCTGGGGGGCGGGGTGCAGCGAAGAGAAAATGTCAGGGCGACACGCCGCCAAGATAACATTAGCGAAATATCAAGTCCTTTATGATGTCAGGAGGGATTCCTTCCCGCTGCCAAAGCTGCCTAATGACATCATAAAATAGGCCTGCGGCAGCCGCAGTCCCCCCGAGTCATCAATCAGGCCTGTCTGTGGAGGGCTCTGGGATGTAAGGTGGGGGTGCAAGATTTTAAACTCAAAGGAAGCTTGCACACAGCAACACCATGAAGGCCTGAGGGACTGAAGACACCTACAGGCTCAGGAAGGGCTAGATCCTTGTGGCCCAGCTGGGCTTAGGGAGGCAGGCATGAATCCTGAATTGCATCCCCCACCCCCAAGTTATTGAGGACATGTGCACTAATGCTCCTGAATGATGCTAGCTCCTAGTGATGCTAGTCCTAGGAGGACTCAATGGTACTGAACAGGAGGAAGGCTGGCTGACCCGAGGCTCCAGGGACACCAAAATTGACAGGGAAAGACACTGCTGTGTTTATAGGTTTCCCTGTGTAGAGCCATGGAGTGCAGGATCAACCCCCACCCTCCCAGAAACACAGGGAGGGCTGTCTTTAACTCCATCGAGGCAGATGTGTGTTTCTGTATGTCATGTGTTTGCTTGTATGTGCTTCTCTACCTCCATTCCTGGGGAGTGTTCAGGGCACATATACAAAGGGGGTCTGTCCATGTATTCACGTATGTTCACCTGTGTCGGGTGTGTCTGTCTTACTGTCCCAGGGCCTTCATGGCTTGTGTCTGTCAAATTGCAGATGTCAGCGAGAAGCTGTTGGAGGGGCCCAGGAAGCCTGAAAAGGTAAAGAAGATCCTAGAAGGTAAGTGGGTACATGGGGCATATGTACCAAGCACACCCCTACCTCATTCCTGACCAAGAGTGGTATTGTGTGATATTAGAATCATCCAAAGAAATTGCTGAACCTTCCTATGCTCCAGTGTCACCTCTGATCAATGAATCTATTTTTCAGGAGCCAGGGCTCAGACACTACTATTTTTAAAGGCTCTCTAGGTGATTCTAAAGGTCAGCCAGGCTGGACTCAACCTTGCTGTTGCAAATGTGGGCTGAGGGTTACCTGCATTGGCTTCAATTAGGGGCTTCTAAGAAACACAGAGGAGTATCCCTGGACTGGACCGCACATCACACTCCACACTGGAATCCTTTTGTTTGTATTTGCCAGGGTCCCAGGTGACTTGCGCATTGGTTAAAAGTTGAGAAGCGCTGGGCGGTGGTGGCGCACGCCTTTAATCCCAGCACTTGGGAGGCAGAGGCAGGCGGATTTCTGAGTTCGAGGCCAGCCTGGTCTCCAGAGTGAGTTCCAGGACAGCCAGGGCTATACAGAGAAACCCTGTCTCGAAAAAATACAAAAAAAAAAAAAAAAAAAAAAAAAAAAAAAAAAAAAAAAAAAAAAGTTGAGAAGCCTGGAGCCGGAGCATGCAAAAGGATATATTTGTGGACTCAGGGGAGATTCTGCAGCAGCAGGGGCCTAAGGATTTTCTTTTCCTTTCTTTCTCTCTTTCTCTCTCTCTCTCTCTTTCTTTCTTTCTTTCTTTCTTTCTTTCTTTCTTTCTTTCTTTCTTTCTTTCTTTCTTTCAAGTTATGATGACGATGATGTGGTTGAGATGCCAGTGCATGCAGGGTATGTACATGTGTAGAGGACAACTTCTATAGAACTGGTTTTCTCCTTTCACCTTACATGGTTGCAGGTCCACTTGCTTTCCTAATGAGTGAGTTCTCTCTCAGACGCTGCTGTTCCTGCCACCTGCTGTCCAGAGACCATGTGGGAAAAATGATTGGTACAGCTGTGGCAGACAGAGAGAAGGAAGTGGATCTTTCTGTCTCTAGGTCTCTGTTTCTCTCTCTCTGTTTCTCTCTCTCTCTCTCTCTCTCTCTCTCTCTCTCTCTCTGTGTGTGTGTGTGTGTGTGTGTGTGTGTGTGTGTTAATAGTGTAAGGAGGGAAGGATGGAAGGAGAGACCATGTTCTCTTTAAGAGCTTGCCTTAAGTGTCTAAGGTTCCTGATTTCTTTGCTCTAGGGCCAGGCCAAAGCGGGGGCAACTTAAGGAAACAGAGGAAACAGAGGCACTGGCACTTGGGCCCCCTCTGGTTTCCATGGTTTCACTCCCCCAGTGCCTTCTATAATGAGAAAAGCTGGTGACAGGACCCTTCTCTAGTTCCTTGAAACCCAAGTCTAAGAGTTGGGCTCTCCCAAGTTCACCAGTGTGCCTCCACACCTTCACGGGACTTAGCCATCCCTGGAGGCTCAGGAATCCAGGCAGCTATTATATACTAGGTCGCCTGGCACACTGTGGGTCATGAGGATCTGTGGGTCATTCTATGCAGTTGGCGGTTGTCTTGTGTGCCCCTCTGTAACAGTGCTTACAGAATGATTAAAGTTTGAGTGAGGTAGGAGGGAGGAGCTGACGGGTGGAAGGGATTTACAGAAGCTCACTGGGACGCTCCCCCTCCAAGCCCTCTCCCCCTTGAGAGGCTTCTGGGGGTTCTTCTCAGGATGTCAAACTATGGATCCGAGTTCAATCTAGTAGGGGTGGTATGTTAGAATCGGGCATCTCCTACAAGGCAGAAAGCCTTCTTTGTCTGTCTGTTCATCTGGCGGGGAGGTAAGAAGGGGGTGGCGGTGGCGGTGGGAACAGCAGACAGGCAGGCCAGGGCTCAGCTGTAGCTGCTGTCCTGCCTGGAGGTAGACCATAGAATCACCACCTCCTTTGCCTGCATCTCTGCCGCCTGCATTGGCGGAGTAGATAATGATCGACCAGAATACCAGAGGTGTGAGGCAGGCATGACCTCACCCAGGGTGTGCCTGCTCCCTGAGCCCTGCCAGGCCACCCTCCCTGCTTGCTCCCTGCCCCTTGCCCCCTCCACCTCCCCTCAACCAGGTTTGACAACAAGCTTTAGCCAACCACAGCAGGGGCATCTCAATGCACTGGCTGGGTCCCAGCCAGACTCAGGTGGGGGAACTAGATGCCACTTTGGAACCAACTTCTAGCAAACCATGGGAGGTTCATGGTGGTTTCAGACTTTCTCTTGGACCCTGGGTGCTGGAACACTTAGGAAGTAGATCTGTGACCAGAGAGACTGACCAATTTACGACTAAAATTGTAAGGTAAATCTATGGGCCAAAAAGAAGGGACAATGATACTTTAAAATGAGGAGGTCCATATCAGCTTGGGATAGGAGACAAAAATGAAGAAGAAACAGGCCCAGCAGCATGGGCCAGCAGAAGGACGCCTACTGTGTGTCTGGCATCATGCTAGCAAGTACCAATTTGGAAATCACACCCAGAAAAGCCGGAAAAGATTATAGGAAGAATTTACCAAGCCAAATATATAAAACATCTCTTGGTAACTACGTTTTCCATCCATCCCGAGATTCCCATTGTGGTAAGATGGGCTGTCAGAGTCAGGTGTTAGATCGTGGAACTGGTGCAGTGATGTATGGTGGCCCCTAGAAGCTGTGTGGGTTCTGAATACTCGGACAAGGTCTTAGTTGAGGGTCTAGTGCAGAAAATGAGCTGAGCAGTCAGTAAGAACCTGTACTTAGCTCCTGGTTAGGGGCTCCTACTGTCCCTGCTCTGTCCCATCCTTACTTGGCTGTCCTCATTTGCACCCTCATTTGCATACTCAGGCCCTTCAGGCACAGTCTCACCTCCTCTCCTACCCTGCTTGCACCCACCATCACTAAGCGCACCCTCCATCCACACTCTCAGGCAAGCAGACAGGCCTCGTCCAGGAGCTTTGCACAGAGAACCAACACGACATCTCTGCACAACGTGGATCCACCTGTGAGATGCTGATCTTTGGCTTCAAGTAGCAGTCCAAATCCAGCAGGAGATGGGGCAAACAAGGGCTATGTCTAAAGCCCACTTCCCAAGGCCCCTTTTCCTCTTTTTTCAAGGGACTTCTGCGGGACTGCTGTGTGCAGTTTACTGTGCTATTTCCTAGTCTTTTATTCAGTTTTGTGTTCTCTGGACTTTCTACCTTTGACCTGCTGAACTCTGGGAGCCAGATGAGAAAACCATATAGAAACAGAGTCTAAGCAAGGCTACTAGGCTGCCTGTCAGCATCCACTATGCCTCGTGTGACAGTCACCCTCCTCCTTGTCATTCCCTATGCCTCTCTCAGTGCCCTTCTTCACACTGTCTTTGGGTGGTTGCTAATGCTGGCCATGTCCTTGTATCAGGAGTGGCAGTATCAGGAGAGCAGTGGGAGTCTCCCAGCCATCTCTGGGAGCTGGCAATCTCTGTCTCCTGCTTTGGCATTGAGAGAGGTAGAACAGGATGGACCCTGCATGGGTGAGGAGAGGTTCATCTTGCGTTCTAGGTAAGGGTCTTGGCTTCTTGAGAGCCTGGAGCCTGGTGGAGAGCCTACATATGAAAGAAAGAGGAGAAGAGGAGATAAGAGAAAGAAGAGGGAGGCAGGAAGCAGAGGCTGGAAGATAGAGACGAGAGTCAGAAGTCTGAGTAGGGATGATAGGAATGAGGTATTCTCCCTTATCCTCCATTTTGTGTTCTTCAGCTTTAGTTACCTGTGGTCAGTCAGGGTCACAGAACATTAAATGAAAAATTCTAGAGATAACCAGTGTATGAGTTTTAAGTTGCATGTCATTCTGAATAGTGTGATGAGATAGTCCACTGTCCCACTCCATTTCACTCTGGTAGTAAGTTATTCCTTGTCCAGTGTATACACACCACAAATGCCACCTACCCACAGTCACTTAGCATATATAGGACAAGGTAATACCTGTGGCTTTAAGTATCTGCTGCGGAGGGAAGGGTGTCTTGGGATGTGTTGTCTGTGGATAAAGGGGTACTCCTGGAGGGATGGCAGACAGACAGAAGTTATGCCCTCATCACCAGTCTTTGCCTAAATATGTTTGGGTCTATCTCAGTACACATGGTGACACCATATGATTTGCATAACCTACTCTCTGGCCTTAGTGTCTGGCTCCTGCCAAGGATTGGAGAGGGTCCTCATGTAGTAGGGCTTGGAAAGTGGCAATCCTCTTTTGAGGCTGGTCTAATTCTGGGATTCTTCCATCTTCTACCCCATGGACCCCCAGCATGCCGTGGGCCTGGTACCCCTCAGTTCAAGCCTCCAGGGAACTTTATAAGACGTGACAAATCAGCATTCTGGGAAATTTTGCAAATCCCTGACAGCCTCTGGCCCTACCTTGCATGGATGGCCTCCAGACTTTTCTCAGTTAGTGGGTCCCTTGCTTTGCTCCCTGTGAGAGATGGGACCCCTAGAGACTGCCTGGGTCCCGGTGGGAGTGAGGGCTCTTGGGAAGGAGCTTGATGCTTCCTTCTGCTTAGCCTGACTATCCATTCTGATCCAGCTCAACCCACTTTGCAGTTATCCCCAGGGCCTTTCCTTTTGCCTGGGTGGCAGGAGACCCCACCCAAACCCCTGGCCGGGGCTAAGACCTTCGCTAGCTGCCAGAAGCCATCCCATGAACTCAACCAAGGATTGTGGCAGTATCGGCAAGTTCTTTTTTGTCCCCGCAGCATGTACCCGCCCCAGGACAGAGGGGCCTTGGCAGCCTCCAGCCTGGTTATCTGATTTGGGGGCTGATGGGGTTTCTAATGGGAAAACAATATGTTAATTTCAGAATGTTCCTGATTAGATGAAAATGATACGGCATCAAAGTTACTTCCTTAATTTATTCAGAAAATAACAAGAGAGAATTCTCTGCTATGATCCTTAATTAAACCAGAGCCTCTACCTCCCAGGCAAAGCAGGCTCTGCACTCCAGGTGTGGGGAACAAAGGCACCCCCAGCCTGAGTCTGCTAGTGGCTGCCCTGGGGTCTTCACCTGGTCAGGCTGACACTTTGCCTGTAGCAGTATTGGCTGAGGTGGGCAATGGGTGGGACCCTTCCCATTGCAGGCACCCCTCAAATGGAGAGCCTCCCTGAATCTCATCAGTCGTCTATACCCTCATCCTGACAATGACCCACATCTACAGACTTAGCAGGCAGGGGTTGTTTGAGCTGGAATCCCAGGGCATCTTTAAGTACGGAACAGCTGTAGAACACGAAAGGTACTGATGCGTCCAGGTTGGGGCTACACTGCGATCAGCCAAAGAAAATGACTTTGGAGAGGATGAGACAGGGCTGTAGCAAGGTTGCTTCCTTAATTTATCCAGTGGGACATTAGTGTCAATGGGAAGAAAGCTGTGGTTACTTTTGGGTCCAAAAGAGCATGGGAAGGGGGACAGGATTAGGGTAGGGGAACTTTACAGCTGGGGTCACAATATCACAAATTAGAGAGGAAGCAGCCTCTGTATCCTCAGTTTCTCTTTTGCTCTCCCCCTCCCTCTCCTGTAGGCACAACACACAGTGGCCTGTCCCGGAAGCTAAAGGACAGAGTCGTTTACTTCAGAGATGAGGCTCCTGAGACACTGGCAGGACAGAAAATGAATGTTGGAACAGAGTAAATAGAGAACGGCCAGCTCAAGATTATGGGAAATAGCCCCTACCCTTCTCCTGCTTCCAAACTGCCCATCTTTCTGGCCATTCCTCACGACAGTCCCGGGTCCCTACTCCTGCCTCTTAGAGGAGAGGTTGGAGAGGTCAAGTGGTATCCATGAAACTGCAGTCACGAGGCAATGGATTCAAACTTGGTTTTCTCTCACTCCAACTTCTTCCTCCCCTCAGCAAATCTCAGTGAAGAAAGGGTTGGCCTGAGTGGGTGCAAGCAACTGAGTTCTTGGTGTGACTGGGCCTTGTCTGGAAGCTTCTACAGGGTTGCAAGGGAAGCCTTCCTGGTGCTAATGAGGGAAGGTTATAGAATGCCTTCTGCACCCACACACCAGACAAGAGCCATTCCCTAGGACCAGGTACATTGACTTTCCCATTGTGGTTGCCATGGGTGATGCCTGCCTATCTCATTCCCCTTCCCTATCAGGAAGTGTCTTATCTGCTGGGAAGTATAGATTGGGGGGGAGCATAGGGGGAGCTGGCTGAGGATGCATGGGGAGAAAGTTGGATGGAGACCTCAGGGCATCTCCTGATTTAGAATGCTGATGTAGCAAAAGTTAGAGAGTTAGAGGCCTGGGCCTTGAGGCTGCAGCTAAAGAGGACCCCAAAATGCAAAAAACATCATGTTGTGATGGGCAGAGAGGCTGGTGTTAGACAAGGGGTACCTGAGTGTGTGTGTGTGTGTGTGTATGTGTGTGTGTGTGTGTGTATGGCGGGGAGAAGAGAGGACTGTGAAGGTGATCGAGGGTCACAGCGATAGGAAATGGGGCATGGATTGGCTAAGCCAGATGGATACAACAGCAGCAAGCAGCCAGCATTTACATAACACCGGAGGCCAAGCCTGCTCCGAATTCTTTTTTAAAAAATTTGTTTTTATTTTCTGTGTATATGTGTTTGTAGGTACATGTGTGGCCTGCATGTAGGTATGTGTAGCATGTGTGTGCCTGGTGCCCACAGAAGTCAGAGGAAGACATTGGATCCCTGAGGTCGCAGATAGTTGTGAACAACCATGTAAATGTTGGGAATCGGCCCCAGGTCCTCTGCAAGAGCAGCCAGTGATCTTGGCTGCTGACCCATCTCTCCAGCCTCATGTTCCAAGTCTGTTGTATGTATTAACTATTATAATCCTTGCAACCAACTTCAGACATTATTAGAGCATTTTACATTGTCTGAAAATGAAGCTCAAGGTACCAAAGACAGGACCAAATACTGGAAGTAGGATTTGGGCCCAGGCTCAACTCAGCTCTCTCTCTCTCTCTCTCTCTCTCTCTCTCTCTCTCTCTCTCTCTCTCTCTCTCTCTCTCTCTCTCTCTCTCTCTTTCTATCTCTCTCCAAGAGAGGGCCTCTTGTAGCTCAGTCTGGCCTCAAACTCTCTAGATACCTAAGGATGACCTTGAACTTCTGATCCTTGTGCTGAGGTTTTAAGCATGTGCCACCATGTTCTAGTTTATGTAGTTCTGGGGATCCAACCTAGGGCTTCATGCATGCTAGATAACATGGTTTGAATATAAATGGCCCCCAAAGGCTCATATATTTCAATGCTTAGTCACCAGGGAGTGGAGCTATTTGAAGGGATTAGAAGGATTAGGAGGTGTGACCTTGCTGAAGGAAATATGTCACTGGGGGTAGGCTTTGAGGTTTCAAAATCTCATGTCAAGCCCAGTGTCTGTCTCTCTGCTTGCAGATCAGGATGCAGCTCTCAGACACTCCTTCATTGCCATATGTGATGCCATGTCCCTGCCATGATGATAATGGGCTAAACTGTAAGCAAGCCCTCAATTAAATGCTTTCTTTTATAAGTGTTGTATTGGTCATGGTGTCTTTACAGCAATAGAACAATGATCAGGGCACTAGACAGCATGTTACTGACTGTGCCCCAAACACAGCCTCCCAAACCCAAATCATAACCACCGAGAAGCTCTGCCTCTTGGCTCTGGGTATGGTGGCTCTGAACTATTGGTTCTGGGTTGAGTGTTTCAAGTCTCATGGATCTAGGTTGAATATCTCTGGTCTTATGGCTCTGGGCAGGGTGGCTGTGGTTTCCCTCAGGTTCACTGTTTCTGGTCTCATGGCTCTGGGTTGAGTGTCTCTGGTCTTATGGTTCTGGCTGGCGTGGCTGTGGTCTCTTGGCTCTGGGTGGGGTGGCTGTGGTCTTGTACTCATGTTGGGGCCTCCTGGAATCACACGTTCCAGCCAGTTCCCTGTTGCTTGCTCTTCATTCTCAGTTGGTCTCTTGAGGGGATGTGAAACTGATTCCTGAAAGCCCAGGCACTAAGCAGGCTGTCCTGCCAACTGCCCAACTATGGAGTCACTGAAGGAGTTTGGGGTTGGAAGGGGCTGCCTTTCCTGGTGGTTGATTTATGGAATGATAGACGATGAGTCTGTAGGATGAGGTCTCTAACTGATAGCACAAGAAAGGGAGCATCAAGAGTAACGTGGTCTCCCTGGATGGCCCTCTGGCTGCCTGTGGACTGGAGCGGGGAGGCCAGTGGGAGGCAGGGCAACAAGCAGAAAGGTGCAGCAGCTCCTAGGCAGAAGGTGACACAAGTGACGTGGCTGGGTCAGGCCTGGTGGAGGAAGTAGGGATGTAGTCCCAGAGGCACAAGCCCTGGTGTTCATGGTGGGCACAGGGGAAGGAACCATGGCAAATGACTTCTGGGTGTCAGGTAAGTAGGTAGATGGCAGATATGAGGGTTGGCCCATGGCTGTGGTGCCCAGGACGTGGTTATCTAGACAGATAACAGATATATTGACATGAAGGTGAAATTTGATTTCCTTTGATATTTTCACTGTTTTAGGCTTCCTTTTTGTATGAGTGTGAGTGTGCAAGTGCACACGTGTGCACATATGTGTGCATAGAATGTATGTGGAGGACAAAGGACAACCTTGGGTGTAGTTAGGTAGTTAGGTGCCACCTACATTTTTCTCTTTCTTTTTCTCCTCTTCTTCCTCCCCCTCTTCTTCCTCCCCCTCCTCCTCTTCTTCCCCCTCCTTTTCCTCCTCCCCCTCTTCCTTTTCCTTCTCCCCCTCCTTCTCTTCCCCCTCCTCCTCCCCCTTCCTCTTCCTCCTCCCCTTCTTCCTCTTCCTCCTCCTCTTCTTCTTCCTCCTCTTCTTTTTCTTCCCCTTCTTCTTCTTCTTCTTCTTCTTCTTCTTCTTCTTCTTCTTCTTCTTCTTCTTCTTCTTCTTCTCCTTCTCCTTCTCCTTCTCCTTCTCCTTCTCCTTCTCCTTCTCCTTCTCCTTCTTCTTCTTCTTCTTCTTTGAGACAGGGTCTCTCACTGGCTGGAAGTTTGCCATAGGCTTGGCTAGCTGGCCACTGAGGTCCAGGAGACTGCCTGTCTCCATCTCCCCAGTGCTGGGATTACAAGGGCAGAACACCATGTCTGGTTTTTAGGCAGGTTCTGGGGATCACATTCAGGCCCTCCCACCTGTAAGACAGACAGACACCTTGTTACCTCCTCAGCCCTTCTCACCTTTTGTAGTTTTTTGAGATTAGCTTTTACTCTGTAACCTAGGCTGACTAGAATTCACCATGTAGCTCAGGCTAGACTCAAACTCATTGCAGTCGTCCTGCCTCAGTGTCTTACATGGTAGGGTCACAGGCTTTTATGTCATCGGGCTGGCTAGGAAAAATTCAACCAGGGGCGTCTTTATTCTTTATGTTCAAATATCACGGGAGTTCTGTTCTGCAATGAGAGTTCTAATCTTCACATTGCCACTTTGTTAGCTGTGTGTTCTCCAGGGAAACTACTCCATAGGCTGGGCCTTAGTGTCCTCTGCTGACTGCAGCACACACACGTCCTGTGCAGTGTAAAGTGGACCAGCAATGATGGTCAGGGACAGGTGTGGCTCTGGCATGTCTCTTTACTTGTCTCAGAGCCATCTGCCCCCAAGTAGGTGACACAGCCATTCCTTTGGAATTAGAATTGTTAGAAAGGAGGACTTTCGGGGCCAGGAAGTGGGGCTGATAACCTTTTTGTATGCCCCGACCTTCGCTTCCCAGTCCCTAAGGCCCTGCGTCTCCCCTGCAATTCCAAGGACAAGACTGAAAAGAACCTATCACTCCCGCTGAGACCGGGGCTTTCCCAGATGGGATCTACATTCCTTAGCCTTCCCCTTTGGCCAGGAAATGTCACCTCAGCCCTTGTCCTGCCAGGGCAGACCTCAGCATTCAGCTGCCTCTGGGCTTTCACCACATTCCAACTTTAGCCTCCTCGCCCTGCAAAGTCCCAGCAGGGTTTCTGGACCAGTGTGAGCAGTGCTCGTGCTCAGGCCTGCTCTGGGTTAGAGCTAAGGGAAGGAGTTCTAAAGCCTTTCTGAGAGGTCAGGGGTCAAACCCCTGGCCTGAGTTTCCTCTTACCCCAACCCCGACTCTGAGTTTTGTGACAGCAACGTGTCTGACTTTGGTGTAGTTTCTGTGGTTTAATAAGCTACAAAAACCGACATTATTTTAAGCCAATCTGGATATAGCACAAAAACTCTCACCCCGTCTGTTCTGTGAAACTCAGATACCCTGACGAGAACACAGCTCACAACCAACTAATACAATATTCTACTGGGCGCGCTGTCAGCGAGCCCCACGCGGGCGCCGGCTCCCCGGAGGCCAGCCCAGCCGCCGCACCGCAGGCCCGAGCGGGGAAGCGCGGCCCGGGCGCCGCGCAAGAGGAGGACCCGGGTGGGTGCTTCGCCGGGGCGCCGCGGGTCCTCTCCGCGCGTGGCCCGGGACCGGTCGTACCAGCCCCTCGCTCCCCGCCCCCTGCCCGGGGATGCGGGAGGAGAAAAGAGAGGAGGGGAGGAGAGGCGCGTTCTGGCCTGCTGACAGCAGCTCTACTCCCACAACCCGCATATGTCTGATTCCGAAGCAGGGAAGTGTGTCCAACACACCCAATGCAAAGACAGGTTGTTGAATATTTTTTCTCTCATCACTAAAAAGGATTCCCTGCTGGGTGCAATCAAGATCCATAAACTCGCGGCTCGAGTCGGTGTGAAAGCAGCGCTCCAGCCCAGACTCCCTCGCTGGCGCTAAATGCAGGCTCCGGGCGGGCGGGCGGAGATGCGCAGACATCCGCTTGCAGTCTGGCCTTGCGACCGGCAGTTCCCGGCACATTAGGCAGTGCGCTTATTTTGGGCTTCGCTTCAGTGGATTAACTTTACAGCGTAAAGTTTCGCGGTGCGGGTATGGTCCCTATGGCGCCCCCACCCCTGTGCCCCCTCCCCCGACCCTTTTCTGTGCAGAGCCAGGGGCAAGCTCAGCGTCCTGACAGGGTTGTCAGCAGCCCGAGGGTCAGACAAGCCGGGCAGGTTGGCTCACTGCTGACCCCCGGTTCCCTTGGAGAGGTAAGCAGTTGCTGACCTAGCCTGCCTGTGGGTTTGCAAGCTACCCAGTGTCCTTGTCCCCTGGCAGACACCAGCTTCCCGGCTTTGAAGATCTTGCATCCATCTCTGGTGAGGTTGAGGGGTGGGGTGGGCCTCTGCTTGGGTAGCAAGCTCATGATCCTTCCCCATCCCTCATTGTCCTCGTGGGACAGGAGGCCTGGACACATCTTGGAGACTGGAATACTGCTGGCCACGTAAAGACGTTGTGTCTCTTTACCTTCTGGGTTGATCCCTGCCCCCAAGTTGGGAGACTGAGGCAGTAAGGGAGTAGCAGAGATCTCTGCTGGGCTATAGGAGAACACTGGGGCCACTAAATAGAGCTGTGAAAGGTGTGAGTGTTAGAAGCGGCCTCCCCCATTTCTTTCTGTTGTTTGGGGAGGGAAGAGCTCAGAGTTCTTGTGGAAAGACAACCCCCTCCCCTCCTCTGCACACTCCCCATGACCATCCTCTGGCCTTAAAATTCTCAGAGACTACTAAGGGACAACGAAAAGGGTCATCTCAAAACCAACTCCACTCTCCCTCAGCACCCCGTGGGGGAGGGGAGGGCATGCACACAGTGTATCCTTCCAAATCAGAGAGCCTCAGTGGTAGGAGACAGAGGGAGGTGCCCTCTGTGCTGTGGGATCTATTACATAGAACGTATTCATCCAAAAAGGACCAGTGGTGCTGCCGTGATGCAAGCACTTAGATACAGCTGGGGGAGACCCAGAGGTCCCACGGAGAGGCGATAGCAGCCCTCCAGCCCTCCATTTGCTCATTTCCTAGGGCTGACTGTGGGTCAGGCACAGTGTTTAGGAAACCAATGGGTTTGAATGGCATGTGAAGTAGAAAGGGCTGGAGAATTGGGGAGAGAACTGGCTTATAAAAGAGGCTGCTTAGGAGAGGCAAGGCTTCCATGGTCCTGTCCCTCTCTGAGCCAGTGGTGAGTGAGGGCCTGAAGGGCCTTCCCCTCTTTTCAGCCAGTGTCCTTCTGGACTTCTCACTGCTTGCAAGAGACCCCAGGGAGAATTTTTGCCTGGAACAGCATCGCACACCAGTGCAATAAATAAATAAATAAATGAAGAGAAAGGAAGTGTTGGAAGGTTTGGGGGAGCCCTGGACTGAAAAATCCTCTTCTCCTCACTCATGAATCATAAATCATTCTGGTCTCCCCCCTACCCCCACCCCACAGATCAGCACATTGCAAAGACAGGTTGTTGAATATTTCTCTCTCATCAGTAAGGAGGCCTCCCTGCTGGGTGTAATCAAGAACCATAAACCCTCCTTGCAGAGTTGCAGAGTTGGTGTGAATCCAGCCTCTCTCAGCTGCCCTCGATTCAGACAGCTCTGGCCGGGCTGACAGGGCTGGCTGCTCCTCTTGAGCATCACAAGTGTCCAGAGCAAGCAGTGGGGGCTGGGACTCCTCGTGTCTCCACCTTCACAGCAACAGCTCTGTAATGGTCCGGGGTGGAACTCAGGTGCCTCTCCACAAAGGTCAGGATGGAGGGAAATCGATGCCTTCAGAGGAGTCTGGGTAGTTGGCCCTCTCTGTACATCCTCGGGTCCCCAGGGAGAGGAGAGGAGTCAGAATGACTTCTGAGACCTTGCGGGTTGCTTGCTAGTGGGTTTTCTGGTCAGGTGGCATGGCTTCTCTCCGGCTTGGGCAGGGATGGAGCAGGGAGATGGAGAGATTGACTGGGGAAGACAGAGTTGGGCAGAGGAACCGGGCAAGCTGACTGCTCTGTCAGAGAAGGCATCCACCTGCTCTTTGGAAACCCATTAGCAGAACTAGGTTAGTCTTAGGAACTAGACAGCGCTGGGCAAGAGCCTGTCCGAGCTTTCCTTGACTTTCTACCTCCAGTGTGACCCTGCCCAACGTCACTACCACTGCCTAGAGACCCTTGTCTCAGACCGCTTTTCTTCTGTGATTCACGAACGGCCCCCAATATTAGCCAACAAACCCGTGAAGACACAAGCAGTATGGCAAATATACCGTGCGTTTCCTCACCTCAGGGGCCTTTGAGTTTACCACCCCTTGCTCTTTTCCCACCTCTTTCTATCAAGCTCCTAGGTGCCTTACAGAGACTTGGGGAGAACTTTCCTGATCAGGACTGACTGTGCTCCCTGGGCAATTGTGCAGTCAGGCCTATTGTCCTGTATCATGATCCTCATGCCAGTGAGTGTCCCCCTCCTGCTGGACAGATGCTCCCCCTTAGGGCTCATTGAACGATTCTGCTCTGTGTACCCAGAGCCCAGTGCTCACATTGTTGGGATGAACGAAACCGGAATTTTCTTTTCTTTTCTTCTTTATCCCCCCCTCCCCGCCCCCCGGCTTCTCTGTGTAGCTCTAGCTGCCCTGGGACTCTCTGTAGACCAGGCTGGCCTCAAATTCACAGAGATCCATCTGCCTCTGCCTTCCTGAGTGCTGGGATTAAAGGCGTGTGTCACTACCACGTGGCTAACACCTGAATCTTGATCACCAGGCTTCAGCACGGCTCTCGGCTCTCTCCTGTCTGTCCCTGTTCTCATGGGCAGGCGAGCGTACCGTGGTCTCCATGTACCAATCAACTGTGGGCATGGCTTTTGCGTTCTGAGGGGGCAGGGTGGTTCTGCTTCCTCTCTTAAAATACAGATTCTAAGTGGGCGTTGCTGAAGCTTATCGGTACTGGATTTGGAGTCTTTGGTGAGGTAGCTGGATCATGGTGTCTACAGGGTTGTGCTGTGTCGCTTCCTAGGGAGCTGGGGGTGGGTGCTGAGGGAGCGTTTTTTAAATGTTGGGCCTTCCTGAGGTTGGAGGGGCCTTTCTGATTAAGCCTGGAAGGTCAGATCTTGTAGTTTTGATCTCAGGGTTGGCACCCAGTGTAGGGTGCATAGCTGGTGGGAAGTTCAACTCCTAATGTGTCAAATCCTGTAGGTCCCCAGGAGGCAAAAGGGCTATGGCTGCATCCTCTACCTCTCTGGGGAGGCCAGGAGCAGGAACTCAGCTAAAGCGAGGGCTTCCTTTCAGGCAGAAAGCAAGCTGCCCTCCGCCTCTGCAGGAGGGATATTGCCCAGCTTCAGGGCTCCCATAACTCTTTCAAGACAATCACTTTATTTATATGAGTTTGTTTAAAAAAACCCACAGACGATCCACCCAGGGACCCCTCCGACCGCCTAGGCTTGATTCTCTCCTCTCCTGCGAGTCCATAACTCTTAGTCTTTTGATTCTCCCAGTCCTCAAACTATAAAAATCTTATTTCTATAAGGTCTTTTATGGTTACCCAGATAGTCAATAGTGTCATTTTCATTCATATCATTCTGCAGGGAAGTTAGAGGAAACGAAGCAGACAGAGGAGAGCTATAAATAAGGTTCAGCTACACAGGGCCCCAAGCGGATCCCACTGCGTTCCTTTAAAACTACTCATGCACAGAAGACACGCACTACATACACAAGCACACACAGATATGCACATGGTGCCCACTCATGCCTAGAGACAGGTGCACACAGGTTCAGCCATGCATATAGACAATGGCTTTGCCCCTTGGACAAGGCCTGGAGTGCTTGAATGTATGCTGCTTGCATGTGCGCATGTATGCCTGTGCTTGTGTGAGTGCACATACACACACACACACTACACACACAACGCACTACACACCCAAGACTTGGTAAGTACTAGAAAGAAAAATAAAAAAACCCTTTCTGGAATTTGCCTGGCTTTGAAGAGCCGAGAGCAGGCAGCAGCACTTGCTGTGGCAAGATAGGGGGAGCAAGGCCGGCCAGCCTAGAAAACACATTCCAAAGCCGTGAAGCACAGGGCCGGGCACGCAGCCACCCATGAGCTCATGTGCTGGGAGCTTCAGAATTCCCACTGACACAGGAGTCTGAGTGCCTCCGCAAGCTCTGGGACTGTTGTGGCCCCTTCTCTGGGCCCCTTCTCGAGGTTTTGGTGGTGTTTTTGGAGGGACACTCCTTGTTCCTGGAGGACAGCTAAAGGAGCTTATTGATTCTTGATTGTGCCTAGCTGCAACTTCTCCATAGAAGCTGTCTATAGCCTTGGGGCTAATGGCTTTGCCCAATAGAGAGAGGGCGTGGGGTTGGGATAAAGTACAGAAGGGGACACCTAGACAATGTCAGACAAAGATTGATCCAGGTTTGAGGATGACTTTGAAGGTTTCCTCGGGGGAACACAATAGGCCCTGGGAGGAGGGTGTTGGGAGAGGAGAAGAGCTGTATGGTCCAGTGGTTACTCTAATTGTCATTTTTTTTTATTGGTAGGGTGTGTTTGAGGCAGGGTTTCTCTGTGTAACCCTGGCTGTCCTGGGACTCACTCTGTAGACAAGACCGGCCTTGAACTCAGAGATCTGCCTGCCTCTGCCTCCCAAGTGCTGGGATTAGAGGTGTGTATTACCACCTGGTTCTTATTATCCTTTTTAATTTTAATTTTACTTTTGTAGTATTGGTGTTGGGACCCCTTGCATATGTTAGGCACGTGTCTTATCACTGAGCTACACACACCTCCAGCCCCAAATCTGGCTCATTGGTTAGGTGCTTAAAGGAAGGACTAGCCACCAAGCAAGGAGGCTGAGTTCACATTATGGTATGGAAGCAGACACACACCCTTCCATCTCTGAACATTTTTACCCTAGGGAATTGTGGGAAGAAGGAGTTCCCAGGCCATTCCTGGTTTTGGAAATTACGGGTAAATTAGCTATACTCCAAGGGTCTCCTTAGTTTCCCCATCTGCAAAATGGGTTCTGGCTATTCTCAACATTGTAGGGATCCTGTTGGGAGGGGCCCCACAGCTCAGGAGGACCCAGAAACTCCTTATGTTTAGAGCCTATAAAAAATGTAGCTCATCAGGGTTCCTGAGACCCCAGGAAAGCTACACTTTTAGTTTCCTCCCTCCGTACTATTTAGCCACCCCCTCCCCTCTCAACACTGAAGCGCTTAGATGGAGCCTGGGGCTCTGAGCTCAAGGGCCTGAAATTCCTCTATCTCCCCCTCTAATCCACCCCCCCCTGCCTTCTACAAGGGAACTATTAATTGTAATTTAAGCCTCCCAAGTTAAAAGCAGCGTGTAGATTCAAAGATTCTTTCATGGCAATTACACATCGTTTCTGGCTGCACTTTAGTGCCAGGCTTTTATCTGTTGTTCTGGGGGAATCACTTACCGGCCAGAGCACCGAGCTTCGCACAGATTTCTCCCTGATTATGTTTAATGGCAAGAGGAGAGTTGACTCTCCGCCCTCCTGAACCACGGTGACAGTGATGGTGACAGTAGTTCCCCTGACTCTGCCAGACACAGCAGGGAAGAGCCCGGCACTTGGGGGTTGCAGGCACCTTCATGTTTTAGAGTCATTTGTAAGAGGCTTTAAGGGGACCCGTGTGGTTCAGGGCAGGCAAGGGGGTTTGCTGATGTTCTAAGTGCCCACAGCAGCTAATTGCTTACGCTGCACATTCCAGAACAATGGGTACCAGGTTCTAGGGTGGCATCATCTCCTTAATCTCCTTATTCACATTGCAAGGTGCTGGATCTTTATGGTCATATGGACAGACAGACAGACAGACAGACAGACACACACACACATACACACACGCACACACACCACCTCCACGTGTAGAGACACAGCACTTGAGGCCTCATCTCAGTCACAAATGTCCACTTGGACACTTTTCACTTTTCATACAGAACCTTCTCTGCACATGTGTTCGCCTGTCCCTCGCATAGTTGAGAGGTCACAGGAACTTGGCACGAGTCTTGGGACATTGTGGGATGGGATTATAGAGTCAGGCCCCTGTGCCCACTTCCACTGTGCCCTAGACCCCCATCGGTCATTCCCTTTTGGAAGGATAGCCTACTTTGTGACCTCAGCTGGGTAGCCATCCTGTGCTAGGGGTGTTAGTTACTCTGTCAGTTTCAACTACCGCAGCGTGCACAGCGGGTCTCCTCTAGACCGTCTCTGCTGGATGTTCCCTTGTCTGAGGTCTTTGTGAGACCTTCCATTTCAGGACAAGAAAATGTCATGGTCATTCTTGGCCCCTGTACTCTCTTCACTTCCTGCACCCAGTCACTGGCCAAGTGTGCTGGCAGCACTTTAAAAGTGTACCTCTGATCCCCATTTGCCACTCACTGATCACTGCCACCCTCATGCTCCCCAGCTGGCTCTCTGCAGTGACTTCCAAGCAGGTTGCTCTGCTTCTGCCTTTTGTCTCTATAGAAGTCTGGGGAGGGCCTTATAGTCGCCAGCAAGTTCTTATGTGCTCTGTTCTGTGTCATTCCATCTCACTAAAGTCCTCTCCCAGTCTTCCCCTCCCCCTGCCAGGGATGTTTTCCCACCCAGTTTCCATTTGGGTAACTCCCTTACATCCACCTTCAAGTCTTTGCTCAAATATCACTTCTTAATGAGGTTGTCTTCAGTGTCTTCTTTGATTTCACAGCCTGCTGCCTTTGGGGGCCCTGCCCTTCTGATCCTTCTTCCCCTACTGATTTTTGCTTCTTTTCTTGCCTTCCTCTTCCTCCCCTAGAAGACACCCTTCTCATAGCAGGTTGAATGCACAGAGAAAGAGCCTGTGATAGAGAATTTTCCTTGGAGGGAGTGTGTTGGGAAGGGCTCTCAGACCTGTGCAGAGTGAAGGAAGCAGCCCGAGGCAGAGGAAGGGCTGCCATGAGATGCAGTCAAAGCAAAGGCTGGAGCTGATGTCCAGGACCTGGGATCCAGGAGAGCTTTTAAAGCCGCTAGGCATTAAGACAGGGCATGGGGCATTTGTGATTCTCTACCGGCCAGACGTTGAATGAAGGCTGCTCCTAGGGAAGGGAGTAGCTGTAGGGAAACAGCTCCCTTTTTAGAGCAGTTTTGCAGAGAGACTCTGCTGAATGGCCATCCATCAGCACTCCCGTAACAAGGGAGAGGAGTCTCAGTTCCAAAGTGGAGAGCTGGGGCAGACCAGAGAACCCATTATACATTTAAAACATACAAATGAGTATTGATGCATTATATTCCTTATTTCTTCTTCTCTCCCACTGTACAGGGAGTTACATGAGGGAAAGGCTGTCTGTGGTTATAGCTGCGTGAGGTTTCTCAAGTGCTTGGGACAGTAGGTCCTCCATAAATGTTTCCAAAATGAATGAATGAATGAACCAGTTCAATATTCTCTGTGTGTCTCTGTGTCTGTGTCTGTCTGTCTGTCTGTCTGTCTGTCTGTCTGTCTCTCTCTCTCTCTCTCTCTCTCTCTCTCTCTCTCATTTTTCAAGACAGGATTTCTCTGTATATAACAGCCTTGCCTTTTCTGGCACTTGCTTTGTAGACCAAGCTGACCTCAAACTCAGATATCTTCTTGCCTCTGCCTCCTGAGTGCTGGGGCTAAAGGCATGTGCCACTGTGTCAGCTGCTGGTTCAATCCTCAATGTCTCTTATTTGCCTCGATCACCACCCTAACTGGAATCTTGGTCCCAGTTCTGGCACCAACCAGTTGCACAAACTATAGACAAAAATGGTCTAGCTCCTTGGGGCCTTTGCATCTTCCTCTGGGAAATGGCTAAACAGAGGCACCTGTCTTCCAGGAGTTAGAGAGGAGGAATGAGCGAACTTGTAAATGCAGTTAGCTGCTGTTCAGTGAGGGTCAGTTGCTGTTGGTGATGCCACTCTTGCTCCCAGGACTCTGAACGGACTTGAGCATGGAGCTGGGACTCCAACTGGTGCACCTGAAGTCAACAGGTGTGCAGGAAGATATGGTATTCAGACATCTAATCCGATCAGTTTTTGATTGATGAGGACAGAGATCTGCTTAGCAGCAGCAGATAGCTGGAGTTCTTGCTTTGGGAAAACTTTGTGTGCATCTGTGTGTGTGTGTGTGTGTGTGTGTACATGTGTCTGTATACATTATTGTATATGGGAAAATGCAAATGCAGGCAGTGTTTAAAGATGTATACTTTGTTTTGAGACAGGGTGTCCCTTTGTAGCTCTGGATGGTCTAGAAGTCATTACAGACCAGGCTGGCTTTGTACTCACAGAGATCTTCCTGCTTTTGCTTCTTGAGTGCTGGCATTAGAGGTATGTGCCTCTACCATGCCTTGAAAAGCTGAACTTCCTCTCCTTCTTCTTCTTCTTCTTCTTCTTCTTCTTCTTCTTCTTCTTCTTCTTCTTCTTCTTCT
>NW_022196900.1:80862962-80867800 GCF_008632895.1 Mastomys coucha | reverse complement strand
CTGGCTGTCCTGGAACTCACTCCATAGACCAGGCTGGCCTTGAACTCAGAAATCTGCCTGCTTCTGCCAAAGCTGTACTTCTAAAGGACAACTTATCTTAGGCATTGTTTACTTGAGTAGCCATCCATTCTGGAGAATAGAATGGCCCAGAGGCTCATCTTCCCTCCTGCTTCTCCTCCTCCTTTAGCTCTTGCATGAAATTCCTCCTACTACATCACTGAATGAACACCCCACTTCCACAGTCTCTTGTAAATTCCTGTGGCTAAACCCAGAGGAGCTGTACTTGACCTCAGGAACAAATACCAACCACCATTCTCGCTCTTGAGTTCCCTAATGCGGCTTGAGGAGGTGACTATGGTTTAGTTCTCAGTGACAGATAGCATTGGTTGCCCATAGCATCCAGTGGTCTCTCTCCCGGAACTGCTTTTTGATAAATGGAACTGCGTCGCCTGAAGTTTATGTTCCTCCCTGGAGGCAGTTCCGATTCACTAACTGTTTACTATCACCTAATTTCGGTCTATCTCTAAAGTGTCATACCTGTTCTAGAACTTTCCGAGGGATTGCTGTCTGCGATGCATGTGCACGGGGTTCAAGGACTCACGCAGCCCAGTCCGGCTTTCTTTCCTTTTGACTAATGTCCCCGCTCTCACTCTCCAGTAAAACCTCTGCATTGCAAATCTCCATCTTTAATCTATTTCTAGGGAACCTGACCTACTACTACAGTTGGTGCTGGGAGTGGTTCCTAGGAAACAGACTCTAAAATGGGAATCTAGAGCTGGATTATCCACCGGCCTGTTGGTAACGAGAGCCCGTTCTCTAGTGGTGGGAGGAGGCTCTAATGGCCTCTGAGTGGCTTGTTAAAACTCTTAGCAGTGGTGAAGTAGAGTGGGATACTGGTGGAAGCAGATTTGCTGGTGGGCAGCCTCTCTGATTTTGAGAGGCTCGGAGGAGGCAGTGATGACAAAGTCTATAGAACTAGATGATTGTGACTGGGGCAAAGACAGTGATCCATCACTATTTGTTAAAAATTAAAATTAAAAGTTGTTATTTTTTATACATGTGTGAGTGTTTTGCCTGCATTTATATCTGTGCACCAGGTGTGTATAGTGTCCATGGAGGGTACAAGAGGGTGTTGGATTCCCTAGAATTGGAGTTATAGACAATTGAGCTACCATGCCAATGCTGGGAATCGAACCCAGATCCCTCTGGAAGGGCAACAAGTGCTCTCAACTGCTGAGCCATCTCTTTAGCCACTCATCACTAATTCTATAGTGAGCTGTGAAAATGGGAGGGTTTCCTGGCAACCAGAAAAAGAGAATTTCCCCTACAGCTGGAGGGTGGGAAAACAGATGTAACCCAGGATCAGGGTAGAGGATTTCCAGAGAAAACAGAATTCTCAACAGAAAAAGGCGGCTATGTTTTGATTTGTCAAGGTTTGGTTGGGCGTCCTGATACCTGGGACACAGACATTTGGGTTGACACCCTAGGTCACCTAGGTAGCAGGTGACTTTCCACCTTCTTCCTATTAAAGGCTATAGCTGTCCTGTGTATGCAAATGGTGCAAGGACCTTTCAAGATACCATGTACCATGTAGCAACTGCAACACAGCCAGCCACTGTGCCAATAACATGGACGAGGCTGCAATATAAATAACCTGACTGCCCAGGAAGAAGAGGATGCGGGGCTTAGCCGTTAGTCCCAAGGAGCAGGGAGCTAACTTTTCTCGAATTATTACCAGATCCTTTGGTCTTACCTCACTGGTCCACCTTCCACCTTACTGTCAGAGGAAATCTTTTGAAACACATAGCTTAGTAAGGCATAGTCTCTGCCTTACTTAGAACTCTTCAGTAGTCCCCGTTGCCTCCGGGAAAACCCACCTTTCTCGGCTCGCTGTCGCCTTATCTCTCATCTTGGTTTCCCTGTGTTCTGCTGGTGGTGGCTCTGCATGTTCTCATGCTGGAGCCTCTCTTTGCTCTCTCACTGTTCCCTTTGCCTGGAAGCTACCTGTCCTTCCTCCCTTCACAGGGAGCCTCTCTAGTTCAGTTCAAGTGCCTTGGGCTCACCTCCAGTTGAGGTTGTGTTCTTGTACTTGCCTTCCTCTCCGGGGGATGCTAGCTCTGTCTTCAGCTGCTGAGAATGTCAGTTGCTGGGTGTGCCCAGCTACATCCCTCCATGGAGACCAGGAAACAGCAGGCTGATACCTTCACTCAAGTGATGGCCTCTCCTGGCACAGCCCGCAGCTAATACTGGCTGATGAAGGCACAGTCTCCTTACCTCAGCTTAGCATAATGCTTTCCTTTGTGGCTGCAAAGTACTCGAAGGTCTGTCCCCAGCCTTAGGTGCAGTTCTAGGGACTTTCTGTTGCTGTGAAGGTACACTGTGGCTGAAAGCAACTTGGGGACAAAAGGGTTCATTTTATCTTACACACAAGTGACAATTCATCAGCGTGAAGCAGAACACACGGAGGAAGGCTGCTCACTGACTTACTCTCATGTTCATGTTCAGCCACCTTTCTTGTGCAGCCCAGGCCCACCAGCCTAGGGATGGTACTTCTCATAGTGGACTGGGTCCTCCTACAGAAGTTAGCAATCAAGAAAATGCCCCACACATATAGCCCACTGGCCAATCTGATGGGGATGATTTGTCAACCAAGGTTTTCTCTTCCCAGTTCACTAGTTTGTGCCAAGGTGACAACAACTAACCATCTCATGTGCAAGTCCAATTCCAGCTTTCTCAATAAAAATATGTTTGATTGACATCCAATGGGTGTATTTGCTTCTAGGCTACAGTGTGATGTTTGATCACATATGCATACGGTGTACTGATGAAACCAGGGCAGTTAGAGTTTCCATGTCTTTATCATTGCATCGTGTTTGAGCTTTTGAGAGCCTCTCTTCTAGATCCCTCTAAAAGCATGTTGCAATGAACTCCCCACACCGTGGTATGTATGATTAGAATGCATTCCTTCTGTCTAACTGCGATTGGTATCTCCAATCTACTCTGCCACTCTCCACCCCACCCTCTCCATCCTCTCGTGACCACTACTCCACACTTGATGAGCTTCGCTTTTGGCTTTCTTCCTTTCCTTATAGGAATCTCCAGAGCGCATCTCCTGTCCAGTTGAACTCATTCTTTGAAACCCCCATTTCAAAGGCTGTTCCAGAGAGCCTCAGTGTAGAACATAGATATCAGCTAGTGAGTGTTTTTTCAGTTTTCTGTGACTACCTAACAAACTGTGCCTTGACAATCAGTGTCTTAAAATGACTGGAGTTTTCCTTTCTGTTTTACGGGTCTGTTGGGCTCTTCTGGGCAGTTCTGCATCATCTGTTGTGACGGGGACCCAGCCTGGTGCCCCTTTGAAGCTGCGGTTAGAAGATTCCCCACCCTCCCGGGCTTCTATCCACATGGTGTCTAATCACTTACTCTGGCTCTCTTATACTACGCTCACTGGATTCCCAGAAGGAGGAAGTGGAAGTGACTGTCATCTTTTTTTGTTTTTTTGTTTGTTTGTTTGTTTTTTGTTTTGTGAGACAGAGTTTCTCTGTGTAGTCCTGGCTGTCCTGGAACTCACTCTGTAGACCAGGCTGGCCTTGAACTCAGAAATCCGTCTGCCTCTGCCTTCCAAGTGCTGGGATTAAAGACGTGTGCCACCATGGCCCAGCAGTGACTGCCATCTTAAGGCTTGCTCTTCACTCCTGCCACACACTACTGATGAGAGCATGGTGACAGACATGATTGAGAAAGAAGGGACTAGGTTCCACTGTGCAAGAGGATCATCATGATGTCAGGTGAAGAGGCAGAGGCTGACCACTGGACACTGTCTCTCACAGCATTGTCATGGGAGTTCCTTGAGAGCAAGGCATCAGTTGTATGTCCATTGTCTTCAGCACAGGTACTTTCAGGGACTGTCAGAGATCTTTGGTGACAGAGTTGCAGTTCTACAATTTCTTATGTTAGAATATGGACTCATGTGTGAGCGCGCACACACACACACACACACACACACACACACACAGAGAGAGAGGGGTTGGGGGAGAGAGGTGCAGACAAGCCCTGGCTGTCAGCAACCTTTAATGGATCCTCTTTAATTCCAAGATAACATATCCAAATGCTGCCTGGGAGTCTTTCTGGGCATGGGCTCTGCCCCCTGGGGCATGAACGGGCAAATTTTATTCAGCCACATGGTTACACAGGGTCCTGGATCCAAACACAGACTTAATAATTAAGGCTCATCTCTTCTCTCTCTTGTCATTGTACATTTAGAGCATGTGGAAGTCATTAGTGTTGTTTGTCAAATATTTCTGGCTGTGCACCTGCTGAACACATGGAAGGATTGCACTTCTTGGCCCTCTTGTGGTTGGGTGAAGCCTTGTGATGAAGTCTGGCCAATGAGCTGCACATGGAAGTGACTCCGTGCCACACGCGGGCATCTAATCGCTTTTGAAGCCTGCAGAGTGAGCTCTTTCCCTCTAGCCTGGTGCTGGCAAGGCTTCAGATGGTGGCTTCATCGGGCAGTGGGGAAACAAGGGGCAGAGCCCTACCAACTCATGAGGAGCAGGTGACACAGGTACACAGTCTCAGCTGAGACTGATGAGTTTTGTTAGAGTCCCTTGACCTTGACTTTTCTGCTGATAGGAGGGTCCCAGAGGATCTGAACTGTCTGAGCATAGACCAGGAGATAGAGATGCGCAGATGCCAGGATTCGACTCTTACACCCAGGCAACACACTAACAGGTTAACTACAGTTACAAAGGCTCAGTGTTCAAACCAAGGCGGTATGTTTTTCAGTAAGGCAGGGCTTTAAGAAAATTCTTGCCACATCTCCTCTTTGGACCCCC
>NW_022196900.1:80862334-80862933 GCF_008632895.1 Mastomys coucha | reverse complement strand
CCCCCCCCCCCCCATTTCCTCATTCACTCCCTGGGATTTGAGTCCTTGTCTTAAAGGCAAGTGATTTGAATGCCCAGACATTTGCATATGGGTTTTCCTTCTGTTGCTTTCTTTATTCTAGCTCAGCGGCTCTCTAACTTTAGTGTGCCTAAAAATTTCTATTCGTGGCTGTATAAACAAACTCATGGATACTGTACTTTTCGAGTGGCTTCAGAGTTTTCCAAGGGCACTTTTGACTTTATGCAATTCCTGTCTCAGGCACTTCCAAATCTGGGCCCCCCACCCCCCACCCCATCCGTGTGAGATGAGATTCCATTGTTCAAAACCAAAAGAACCTTGCAATTTTTATGAGATGCTGAGAGCACAAGATGCCCGCAGCAGCTGCTCTTAGCCCATTATCCACCCATCACCCAGTCCTGTTGATTTTACACCCACAGTCTAAGCCTCCATCATCCTTCCCCGGATTCCCAGGGAGGGCCCCTAACTCACTTCAGCTTCTGTCCCTGCTCCTTCCAATCTATTGTCTGCAGAGCAGACAGAGTGAGCCCCTCCAACCCCTGTTGGGTCACATAGCATCTCTGTGCAAACTCCCCCCCCCC
>NW_022196900.1:80856708-80862324 GCF_008632895.1 Mastomys coucha | reverse complement strand
CCCCCCCCCACACACCTGCCCCTCTTGGCTCTTACAGGGAGGACCAGCATCTTTACAGGGTTTCTGAGGCCACAGGGCCTGCCCTCACCTGTCTCTCCAGCCTTATGCCCCTGCAGGCTCCTGTTTGGTCCCTGTGGTCTGTGCCGACCTTTTACTTCATCAATATGTTCCTGTCTCTCCCCCAACGCCACAGAGCCTCGGCACCTGCTCTACCATCTGCAGGGACTGTGCCTTCTCCACCCTCCTGTTTTGTGCTTGGTTAACTCCTACTCATGCTTCAGATGTCAGTTCAAATGTTATGCCTTCAGAGGCGCCTTCAAGTCAGCTCATTCTTCATTTGCTCTCCTAGAATGTGTGGCATTCCCTTGGAATGTTTCTGCCCGTTTGTAATTATGCGCTCATTTGTTTGGCTATCTGATGAGCTTGTTTCTTCCAGTAAACTGTAAGCTCTAGGAGAGCAGGGCTGGGGCTGCCTAGCTCTACTTGCATTCATAGCCCATGCCATATGCATCTGCTACACGGATGCTGGGCTGGTGCTGAGGCGGCACAGCGACTGTGACAGCGGGCCGCAGGACTGGTTTCGTTGGTGACAGCTCTCCACTTCTGTGTGGCTCAGACTGTGGTTTGTTCCAGTTTTTATTTCTGAGTTTCTGAGGTCTGAGAAACTAGGAATTGTCCCCAGGTGGGAAAAAAAAAACCAAACAAATAAAACCAAAAACCAAAATGAAAACAAAACAAAACAAAACAAAACAAAAAACCCTAGAGCAGTGGTTCTCAACTTGTGGGTCAAGACCCCTCTGGGGGGGTGTCAAAGGACCTTTTCATAGGGGTCACATATCCTGGGTATCAGATATTTACATTACGATTCATAGCAGAAGCAAAATTAGTTATAAAGTAGCCACAAAATTTTATGGTTGTGAGTCACCTCAACATGAGGAAGTGTATTAAAGGGTTGCAGCAACAGGAACGTTGAGAACCACTAACCTAGAGAACAGACAAAACTCATATCCTGTTACCCAGGTTCTCAGAATTTTTCCTTAGACTCTATAGTACCCTCTGGCCTGTACACTGACAAGCCAGATACAGCCTGAAATCTCCAGGGAGGAGGAGCTGGACTTGAGGAGTGCATTGACATCAGGTCATTGGCTCTTGAGGCTTTAGTGCCTGACTGCTGGTCTGTGAGGGGGTGGGGCTTACTTAGAAAGGGAGGACATTTCTACTTCCCATAGTTCAGGGGGCATGTTAATTCTAGAGTGGAAAAGGAAGAGGCCTGAATCGTCTTCCACTTTCTGGGTGCTAGGACCACTTTGTTCCGGAGACAGGTGTGACTAGAAGCGTTAATAGCCAGTTACTGTAACAGAAAAAGTTAAATGTTCTGTGTAGCTGAAGAAAAGTTTAGTTCTTACTTCCATGAGTGTTGGTAAGTGGTGGCTTTCCTCCAGGGCAGTAAGGACCCGGCTCCCTCCACTTCATGATGCACTCATTTTAAATGTATGATTTCCTTCTCCCCTCCCCTTACATTTCCTCCCCTGTTCTCCCTTCCACATTTTCTTTCTTCCTTCCTCCTCTCTCTTCTTCCCTTTCTTTATTTTTCTGACCTGGTCTCACTATGTAATCCAGGATAGCTTGAACTCACAATACCCCAGCCCTTACCACTGTGATTACAGACACCTGCTTACAACTTTGGGTAACATGTGATCCTTCCTTCCTTCCCCTACCATTTCTTTCCTTTCCTTCTCTCTCTCTCTCTCTTTCCTTCTTGCTTGCTTGCTTTCCTTCCTTCTTTCTTTCTTCCATCCTTCTTTCCTCCCTCCCTCCTTTCTTTTTTCTTTCTCTCTCCCCCTCTTCTTCCTTCCTTCCCTCTCTCTCTCTCTCTTTCTTTCTTTCTTTCTTTCTTTCTCTCTTTCTTTCTTTCTTTCTTTCTTTCTTTCTTGTCAAATTTCTCTCATGTAGCCCTGGTGGGCTTTGAATTCCCTTTGGAACCAAGGATGATCTTGAATTTCTGACACTTCTGCCTGCTCCTCCCTAGAACTGGGGTCACAGGTGTGCACCACTAGACCTAGAAGCATACCCTTGTATATATGAGTCTATGTTGTGGTTTTTCATTTTCATGTGTGAGTGTGTGTGTTCACGTGTTTGTGGGCTCACGTGTGTATAGGTACATGTGCACATAGGTGTACATATGTGGAACCTGAGGCTGGTATTGGCTCACCCTCATCTGCTTTTCTACTTTACTCATTGAGCCATGGTCTCAAAGTCAAACCCAAGGCTCACTGATAATGATCTTGCAAGCCACCTTGTTCTGGGGACCCTCCAATTTCTACCTTCCAAGGCTGGGATGACAAGTTGGCCACCATGCCCTGCCTGAATTTTACACAAATTCTTGGCCTCTAAATTCTACTTCCTTTGCTTTCACAGGAAGCACCTTAACCACTGAGCCATCTCCCCAGCACATATATGACTCTGTTTTGTTTAGATCTCCAAGACAGGGTTTCTTAGTATAACAGCCCCACCTGTCCTAGAACTTGCTTTGTAGACCAGGCTGGCTTCGAACTTACAGAGACCAGCTGCCCTTTGAGTGCTGGGATTAAAGGCGTGCACTGCCACACCTGGCCACACGTATCACTCTTAAGGTGAATGTAGAAATGGAGAAACAAATTTGAGTCAGGCCAGGTGTCAGCTTAGCTCAATCAAGGGAGTCCAGATTTGGCTCCTGGAAGAAATAGCTCGTTCACATAAGAGTTACCTGTGCTGCAGCTATGCAGCAGCGGGAGCCAAGTGGGTGCAGCTGAAGGTGGGGGACTTGTGTGGGACTAGGGGTGGGAACCCAAGTATGGATCAGGATGTCAGCCACTGACATAAGAACATTTCCCTGCCAGCGGTGGTGGCTCCTGCCTTTAATCCTAGCACCCAGAGGCCGAAGCAGGTGGATATCTGTGAGTTTGAGGTCAGCCTGGTCTGTAGAGTGAGTTCCAGGACAGCCAGGGCTACACAGAGAAACCCTGTCTTGAAACAAAAACAAAACAAAACAATATTTTCCTAAAAGCTATAGAATCCTTTGTTTATACAGACACTTGCTGCCAGGTCCATAGTGCTACTGGGATGGCCCCATGGGGTTCATACCTGCAGTAAATTAAGGATGGTGCTGAAATTGCCTTGGTACAGTATTGATGACCCAATCAGAGGATTTGGGCTGTGGCATGAGACTGGGACAGCCATGAACTATGTTTTCTCGAATGGTCCAGAGGACATTCTCATCCCTAAAATAGCAAGGGGTGCTTTAGCCAGGGGTATTCAGTTCTGAAGGGTTTTGCATGGCTACCTTCTCTGGACCAGGATGCGTGGTAAGAGATATTGGCAGAGAGCTGGGGTCCTTGATGAGAGGGGCAGTGGTGGGCTTGAGAATAGCAGAGGCCAGCAGGGAACGGACAGAGGAAAGTGGACTTGGTCACTACATGAAGCAGCAGAGCCACATAGCAGCCAAGAAGCCTTAGTCTAGGGCTCAAGATAGCTAAGGCGCTAGACTTGGGCAGCCAACCAGGGTATTGCCTGACTTCTGTCATCATGAAAGAGCTAGGTGGGTAAAAAGACAGAGGCTCATAGCAACCTTTCTCATAGAAAAATGGTGACTCTTCACTCGCATTCCAGACCTGAGCTACCTTTTACACTGAGTCCTTTGATGGAAAAAGAGGAGGCCAAGTCCCCTTGAGCTAGCACTTAGAAATGGTGCTTTAAGTATCTACAATAGGCATTTCCCCAGTCATTTTTCAGGGGAACTTCACTTTCCACACAAGTTGTTGGCTGGACTCATGAAACATCCAGATTGTTTTAAGACTATGGTGATGGGCGACATATCTTCCTTAGGGTTTCTCTTGCTGTGACACAATACCATGACCCATAGCAACCTGGTGAGGAAAGGGTTTATTTGGTTTACACTTTCAGGTCACAGTCTATCACAGAGGGAAATCAAGGCAGGAACTCAAACAAGGGCAGGAACCTTGAGGCAGGAGCTGATACAGAGGCCATGGAGGGGTGCTCCTTCTTAGCTTGCTCCTCATGGCTTTGCTGAGGCTGCCGGCCCAGGGAGAGCACCACCCACAGTTTGCTAGGCTCTCCTGCATTGATCATTCATTAAGAAAAGGCTTTACAAACTTGCCTACCACCTGATCTTCTGGAGGGATTTTCTTGGTTGAAGTTCTCTCCTCTCAGATAACTGTAGCTTGCGTCAAGTCATCATAAAAGTAGCCGGCACACGGACTGTGGAAAACAAATGGTATCTCCAGCTGTAGCTGCTCTCTGCTGGATTTGATATCTTCACTAGAATAGATCACTGTTGCCTCCAGCATTTGATATGCCACGTTTGATCTTTTCAGTTCACATCAGGAAAAAGGATTAGAAGCGGTTTGTATTCACATGGGAAAGACAGCAATATATATTCACTGTCTTGCCTCGGGGCTGTGTTGATTTTCTTCTGTTACATTATAGTCTAAAGGGTCTTTGATTATCTTGACATTCCAGATCCACCATGCTGGTCCACTCTACTGATGGCGTCATTCTCCCCAAGCCCAGTGAACAGGAAGTGGCAAATCCTTGGATGCCCTCATAGGAGATATGTATGTCAAGACACAGGAAATAAATCCAGCAAAGATTCAGGAACCGGCACACTGGTGACACACTTCGAGGTCTTGCCCATGGAGTTTCCAACCATGGAAGAAGAGGCATGGCGAGTGGTAGGTCCTCTTGGGATTTTGAGGCAATAGATTCCCTCCTGGGAATAATGGTGTTCTAATTGATTTGTTGAATAATATAGCCCAGAAGGTTGATAGTTTTGGGTGTGTCTAGGTGAAAAGAGGGTAGAGGTGCAAGTCTGAGCTGCAGGGCAGTATAACCTCCCTGTCCTCTTAGGTCATGTGACATGGTAAATACAATCGCATTGGAGGCATCTGGAGTAGAGTCTGGCAACTGCCATTAGGAGACTCAAAGAGAAAACACCTTGAGTTGTGGAATAAGGCTATGGGCACAGTTGCAAAGAACTACCAGATGCCTTCAGACCAGTTCCTGGACTCCAGCAGAGACTGAGCACCTGACCATGGATGACCAAGTGACTGTATGGCCAGAGATTTCCACTTTGAGCTAGGTGTTAGCATAACTAAGTCCTTGCTTGAGGGGATACATCAGCAATCCATTGCAGTTGGAATGGCGTATTCTGCACATGCTTGGAAGCTTACGTATGAACAGGTACAAGAGGCTTAGATGTCTGTGTCATCCAGCTGGGTTGAGCCAATACCTTCCTCTCAGTTCATACTTATTTCCTTGTCAGGAGACTCCCATGGCCTGAAGATGGTAGGAAGCCCCTGAGTTAGTTCATGGATGGGTCTGCTCAGTATATTAGTGGACCCTAAAGATTAAGTATCAGAGTCTTTCAGATGAAATGGTTTAAGCTGCATAGTTTGGCTGTCAGGAAACAGTCAGAGATGAGTTTCTACAAAGACTTTTCATTGGTGAATTGCTTCGCTCATTGGTCAGAAGACTGGAAAAATAAGATGGCGTGATCTGAAGGGAGTCTGGGGAGGGTGTGGATGGCTGTATGAGTGTTTTACTTGCCTTTCTCATTTC
>NW_022196900.1:80852897-80856698 GCF_008632895.1 Mastomys coucha | reverse complement strand
AAAACCCTTAAAGAAAGAGGGATTAATTCTGACTCAGTACATCATGGTAGGGAAGGCACAGTGGTAGGAGTAGGAGGCTCGGTCATGATGCATCCACAGGATGTGCATGTCACGATCCATCCACAATCAGAAAGCAGAGGGAATGACCATGTGCGTTCAGCTTACTTTCCTCTATTTATTCGGTGCAGGTTCCCAGACCATGGTGCAGAACCATCTACATTGATGGTAAGTCCTCCCATCATAATTAATGTCATCTAGATTACTAAAGGCCCTTAAGTGAGAGTGTGTCCCAAGGAACAGAATTCATGGATCTGGGAGCCGAGGGCTGAAAGTGGGTTTGTGTTCTCACTATTTGGTTCTCACTATTTGACTATTTGGTCACTTTCAGGGACCAAATTAGGGAAGTTGTACTTCCTACCTTGGATCTTAAGTTTCTGTGGCATTAAGAAGTCCTAGTTCTGCTGGCAGTGGTGGTTCAAGCCTTTAATCCCAGCACTTGGGAGGCAGAGACAGGAAGATTTCTGAGTTTGAGGCCAGCCTGGTCTACAGAGTGAGTTCCAGGACAGCCAGGGCAAGAGAAACCCTGTATTGAAAAACCAAACCAAAAAAAAAAAAAAAAGGTCCTAGTTCCAAGAGGTGGGGCTCTTCTACCAGGAGAGATAATATAGCTTTCGATTTCTATGTGGTGTTTGTACTAGTTGACCAGTGCACAAAGAGAGGAGCTAGGTGCGCTGCCTCATGATGGGACAAAGAAAAAGATGTCTAGGACTTGCCTACCTCCCCTGGAAAGTTTTTGCACACCCTACATTACACAGGACTGTCTCTTATGTCTGAGTTCATGTCTCAGGGTTGGAACACAGTAAGGCAGTAGGATTGTGAATTTTGTCCTCTGCTAATGGAATTCACGTTAAGCTAGTGTGCTACATGAGCAGATTTTAACAGATGGCCCTGTGGCTGGGTGAAGAGTAGATTAGCAGGGCTCAAGTGGATTTAGGGAGTTGAGGGGGAAGGTAATTATAATATCCAAGATAAACAATGGTTATGAGTTGTCTTGTGTGGTGCTGGCGGTAGAAATGGAGAGAGAGGCAGATGGAGACTTTGGGGGAATAGAATGAGTAAAGCAGGAGTTCTCTTTTTTCCATTGAGATCTATCTGCTCAGGATTGCTTTGGCTCACTCAGTCATAGTCCCATGCAAGGCCATCACCGGCTCGAGAGCAAGCCCCACCTAGACCTCTTGCTGGTAGCTTTTTTCTTGGAGAAGTAGATATACACATACACACATATGTATTACTCAAAGAACCATTGGCCATTGGCCATTGAAACTGCACAGTGCACTGAAGCCCTGGTGCAGGACCTCTCAAGATAAGTCCAATTTACAGAGAGAGAGCTATTCTCTTTAGCAGAGCAAAAGAATTCTCCTTCTGTTTTGGACACTCAACATGCACTTCTGCAAAACTCTGACACAGTGGTGTTTGGTTGATTGTCATTGTGTTGAGTAGTGGTTGCGTTGATTTGTGGGAATCATGTGGCAATCTTAACCATCCAGAATTACCCAGTAGGGAGGTGCATGGGAGTTGAACGGAAGGGAACTCTTTAAGAGGGGAATTCTTTCCACCAGTTAGCTGGAGGCCCAGGACCCTGGGGAAATGGGACTGTTATTTGTACTCAGAGACTGATTAGGCCCAATGCATTGGATTGTTATGGCTGTTGCTTCAAAGCTCTCTTGTATGATGCTTGCTGTTTCTTTAGAGCAGTGGTCTCAACTTTCCTAATGCGGCAACCCTTTAATACGGTTCTTCATTTTGTGGTGACCCCTAGCCATAAGATCACTTTGTTGCTACTTCATAACTGTAATTTTGCTACTGTTACGAATCATAATGTAAATATCTGTTATGTGATCCCTGTGAAAGGGTCATTGGAATCCCTAAAGGGGTTGTGACCCACGGGTTGAGAACTACTGCCGTGAAGCCTTGTTTCCTAAGGTCCCTGTTACAGTTTGAATGTGAAATGTCCCCCACCGACCCATTTGTTCAGATATTTGGTCTCTACCTCACAGTGCTCTTGGGTGGAACCTTTAGGGGGTGGGGTCTAGCTAAAGGTGTATCTCCGGAGGGCTAAATTTGGAGTTGATAGCCTGCCCTTACTTCCTGTTCCAATTCTGTTTCCTGGTCTATGGAGAGGTGAACAGATGGCCCCACTGCTCCTACCGCCATGTCTCCCTCACCAGGGGGGACTGTTACCTCCAACTGTGAACCAAGGCAAGTTCTTCCTCCCTTAAATTCCTTTTTCTGTCTGCTTTTGGTAACAAAAAAGACCAACTAATATAGTTGTTAGAAATGTAATAGCCACTAAAGGCTGTGCCAGTGGTATTTCAGAATGACCTAGGCCTGGGCTTAGTAGGGACTCTGTAAATGTATGGGTCTCATAAGAGGTAGATATTCTGAGAAATGCTTAGGCATATCATCAGGCTGTTAAGAAAAGGTGTGTGTGTGTGTGTGTGTGTGTGTGTGTGTGTGTTTTAATAGAATTTAAAATAGGAACACACAATATTCCTGTAACAATAGGAACTCAATAAAAAATTGTTCATCTAGTTGCGTTAAGTTCTTTTCTGGCAATATCTATCCTAAATGCTGGTTTGGAATAGAGGTTCATGGTTTTCTCTGTAGGATAATTTAGTCTCCACATAGCGAATTAAGTTAGTTAAAGTTAAAGGCCTCTTACTGATGAAGCATGTCTTTGGAGAGTTTTCAAAAGGCTCTTGACTCATTGAAGCCTTCTTGGATATTTAAGGCTGTGGGACTCAGAGGTGATAGACGAAGACCCAGAAACCTGCTGGGACCCTGCTTTGGATGTGTGTGTTTGTATGTGCTTGTGTGTGTGAGTGTGAGTGTATGCATGTGAATGTATGCGTGTGTGTGCATGTGAATGTATGTGTGTGTGTGAGTGTGAGTGTATGCATGTGAATGTATGCATGTGTGTGCATGTGAATGTATGTGTGTGTGAGTGTATGCATGTGTGTGCATGTGAATGTATGTGTGTGTGTGTAAGTGTGAGTGTATGCATGTGAATGTATGCATGTGTGTGCATGTGAATGTGTGTGTGTGTGCATGTGTGTGTGCACATGCGCGCATGTGGAGGCCTGAGGTTGACATCAGGTATTTTTCTCAGTTGTTTTCCATATAGCTTTTGAGACAGTCTCTCTGAACCAGGAGCTTACCAATTTTGTATGTGCTTGTGTGTGTGAGTGTGAGTGTATGCATGTGAATGTATGCAGGCTAGCCGGCAAGCCCCATGGATCCTCCTGTCCTTCACGGCCCCAGAATTGAAATTACAGGGACAGGCCACACATCCAACTTTTATGTGGGTTGTGGGACTAATCTCGGGCCTTCCCACCAGTGTGACATGTGCTTTACCAACTGAGCCGTATTACCATGCTGAGAACCCACGTTTTATGAGTCAGGTGGTGATTGGTAGTGATTGGGTGGGCGTGGGTATGGATGGGGAAGGCCACTCTTTTTGGGTTAGGATAATTATAGTCTTTCTGATTGCCAAGGTTATCAGTACAGGTTTTAGAGTTAGATAATTTTGAATTTAAATCTTTGCTGTCTTTGGCTTTGTGACTCTGGGTCTTTAAAAAACCTTTAAGACTATTTTCTTTCTTTTTAAAAATTAACTATTATTTTTGGTTATTTTTATTTTATTTTATTTTATTCACTTTATCCCCCTTTTCTGTTCTTCCTTCTCTTTTCTGCTGGTCTCTTTCCTCTTCTCAGATAGCCCCGTTCTGTTTTTTTTTTTTT
>NW_022196900.1:80841378-80852688 GCF_008632895.1 Mastomys coucha | reverse complement strand
TTCTTTCTTTCTTTCTTTCTTTCTTTCTTTCTTTCTTTCTTTTTCCCAAGACAGAGTTTCTCTGTAGAGCTCTGGCTGTCCTGGAACTCACTCTGTAGACCACACTGGCCTTGAACTTAGAAATCCACCTGCCTCTGTCTCCCAAGTGCTAGGATTAAAGGTGTGCACCACCACCGCCTGGCGAAATTTTTCTTTCTGCACCTGGCTTATATTATTTAATAGGATGATTTCTGGTTCCTTCCCCCTATCCCTCCAAATCATATACGTTTGATTTTCCTTATACCTAAACAATATTGCATTGTGTATTCTCTATCTGTTTTTGGATCTCTAGATTGGCCCCATCACTTGTCCAAGTCCTGTCTTTTATATTCGTTAGATGACTGTTTATGTCATCTGTCTCAGTGAGTTGCAGTGAGAATGGAATTGATACGACACGCAGCATGCTTAGTTCAATGATCTGCATATCGAATGCATTCAATAGATGCCAGTGATCATAGTAATTCAGCCAATAGTAGTAATGACTATTTCATCTCCCCAACCCTGCCATACTTTCCTTGTGTTCTGTGTACTCCCTGAGAAGGTGTCAAGATTTTTCTCAGTCTTCCAAGAGGAGGAAGAAGCTTGGAGAGATAAAAAAGACACTATCCAGCCATGTAACTAGGGGAGGTGAGCCAATTGGTCAGTGACCCTAAACTTCTATGGCTCACATCATTGGAAGGCATAGAGATAGTTGAGTTCTCTAGCCTAAGCCAGGGACAACAATGAGACTCTAGGAGAGAGGACGTGTGTGTGTGTGTGTGTGTGTGTGTGTGTGTGTGTGTGTGTGTGTATCAAAAGGTGAGCTCTCTAAGCACCCAGGAATCTCCTAGTCACAGATGGCCCCTTTCTCTGCCATTTTAACACCATTCTACTAGATCAGTCTTTTAGAAAGTAAATTCAAGTAAAAGAGGCAAGTGTCACATATCCCTGGGTCCCCATCCTAGCCTCCAACCTGACTCAAGACTTGGATGAACTCTGAGGTCAGAACACTTACTTGGATTTTAATTCTTTTTGTTTGTCTATTTTGTTTCTTTGTGACAGGGTCTCAGCCCGCTTTCTTTGAATTCCCTGTAGCTCAGTATTGGGGTTGCAAGTGTGTGCTGGGATACCTGGCTGCATTTTCTGTCTCTCTGTGGCTGCGTACTCCCTTCCACTCTCTGGTTTCCAGGTTCACTCAATGCTGTACCCACATTTCCCACCTTTGGGGGGAAAGGAGGGAATGACTGGGGGTAGAAGCATCAATCTCCTGTCTGGGATGGTTCCTTTGAGTTCTATATTTCTTGCCTATAGTGACCAGGGAATTTTCCCTTATTGATTGCTTTCTGTAATCGAGCTTAACAAATAGAACTTCCCTCAAATGATTCTTCCAACTAAACTGATAGAAAGCTAACCTTGTTATATTTATTGACAGAACATTGAAATAAATATTATAGGTCTAGAGGGAATGTTTCAGCTCATTGATTTTTTTAAGGAAATAATAAATGGAGCCTATTCCCTTTGGCATATTATGCTGGGAATAATCTGAAAAAATGCTTAGCTTGTTCAACACAGAGCTTAGAAACCCTCCTTCCACTCCCGGCGGAGCTGGGGCCCTTTGCATAAATCTGCTCTGGCCCAGACAATCAATTTTCAATTTTAATTATTTTCAAAACTCGTTTATTATTTGCTTGTTCAGTGAGTTGGGAGCTCTCCCTTTTAGTGAGTTTACAGCCACAGTGGTCAGGTCTCTGGCTTGGATCTGAATGCCTGGGGTGAAATCCTCCCCTGTCCTTACAGCCGCAGTGGTCAGGCCTCTGGCTTGGATCTGAATGCCTGGGATGAAATCCTCCCCTGTCCCTTGTGCCAAGGACTTTAGAGCCAAAGCTCTGGTCTGCCAGCTCTGGACCACAAGCCAAAGCCAGCCTACTTCCTGTTCTTGTAAATAAAGTTTTATTGGAATTCATGTAAGAGCCAGGCACAGCAGTGTGCCATCCGTAAGCTCAGTATTGAGGGCGCAGAAATAGATGGTTTCCAAGGGCTTGCTGGCCAGCTAGTCTTAACTGAAACAGCCAGCTCTAGGTTCAGCAATGTGGATCACAGCAGAGGGAGACATTTAGTGTTGACCTCTTACTTCCTCATAGACATGCATGGGCAAGTGCACCTACACATACATACACTACACACACACACACACACATTACACATACCACACACACCACACACATACACCCCAAACTCCCCGCACACCATTAAAGTACATTCTCATGCTGCCCCTTGTCCATTCCTACCCCTCCAGCACTCAGAGGGTTATGATCACCTTCTCCATCACTCGGTGCACTTCCCACAGTCATTTCTTCCCTTGCTCTTCCACCCCAGTGGAGGATTTGGTACCTGGTTTAAGGGGTTCTTTACTTGGGTGGTGTTCATACATGCCGCAGATAGGGCTGGGTACCAAGAATGATGTGCATGGTCCTCTGCAGTCCTTTGGGGAAATGAGCTTAAGCCATGTTATATACTCATGTCCAGTCAAAGGCTTGGGTTACCTGACATCATCGTTCTTGACCTTTTGTCCTCTCTGACTGTTAGGATGTCTTTGACCTTCCATCCAGGCCAGATTGACTGAGTTTCTGCTCCACCACTGTGCCAGTGTCCACCCCTCACCTCCATTCTCAGTCCTCTCTAATCTGGTGTCTGTTTAGAGCCCATGACTGAACGTAGGTCTGTGTGTCTCCAAACTGCAAGGGAAGTGCCTCCCAGAGCTCCCTGTCTCCCTGAAAGGCTCCTCAACAACATGTTTTCTCCTCCCTTCCCATCTCTCCAGACTTAGCTGCTACGATGGTTAATCACTGTCAGTGTGGCTACAGTTGAAATCACTTTGAAGACACAACTCTCAGTGTCCCTATGAGAGTGTTTCCGGAGAAGTTTAACTGAGGAGGGGAGGCCCATTCTGAATAGAGTTGGCACTGTTCTTGAGCTAGATAAAAAAAGGAAAAAAGAGAAAGTGAGTTGAGCATTAGTTTTAATTTCTCTCGGCTGCCTTACTATGAATGTAATGTGAACAGCCACTTTGTGCAGCTGCTGTACGTTCTTACCAGGAAGGCATGTGGACTGTATTCCCTCAAACTGTGAGCTTACAGACTGCTTCCCTTCAAACTGTGAGCTTACAGACTGCATCCCCTCAAACTGTGAGCTTTTGGACTGTATCTCCTCAAACTGTGAGCTTATGGACTGTGTCCCCTCAAACTGTGAGCTTAGTTGAATTGTTCTTGTCAGATGTTTTGTTATTTTTGTTTGTTTGTTTGTTTTTGAGACAGGGTTTCTCTGTGTAGTCCTGGCTGACCTGGAACTCACTCTGTAGACCAGGCTGGCTTTGAACTCAGAAATCTGCCTGCCTCTGCCTCCCAAGTGCTGGGATTAAAGACGTGCGCCACCACCACCCAGCGTCAGATGATTTGTTACAAGAAAACTAACTCTAACGGTGTCCCTTTCTAGTCCTGTTTTATCTGTTCAGCTAATTTAGGGATGCCTTGGCAGTCTTCTTATAAGGAAAGTCACAGCTCCAAGCCCCATTTATTCTCCCATATTTTCCTCAAATATCAACCAGCAGCCCAAATCTCTTTCCTGAACTAAATACACGTATGCCTGGTATGTGTAGCTCCTCCTGTTCAGACCCCAGGCTTCTGCTGTCTCCTCCATTCTCTGTAATTGGCTTCTTGATTCCTGTTCTCGCATCACCTCTCAGATTTCCATCCCTTTCTTAATGCACATGTGTTCTTATGTGCCCTGTGCATCTCTCACTTGGATAACTGATTAATTAATTAATTTGACAACTGTGCTACTCTGAGCTATTCACAGGGGAAAATAATATTGAACAAGGCAGAATGTGTCTCAGCTTTCAGAGGCTTGGACTCTCCATTGACAAGAAGGCAAATATTTAATTGAGATCACTTCAGGTAGACTTATGGAGAAACTAAACGTGAATGACATGAGTGTAAGGGACCAGAAGTGAGCTCCTAGGGGTCAGGAGGGACTCCGAGGAGGGGACATTTCAGCTGAGACCTGGATGACAAAAATAAGCATCCATGTAGGATGTTTCAAGGGGAAAGGATAGTTGGTGAGATCTGAAGTGGGAATGAGCTGGCTTGCTCAAGGAGTTGAAGAGGCTGCTGGTTGCTGCTGGCCCATAGTGCGCATAGGGGAGGCCAGTGGATCATACACTTGAAGAGGTGAGGGCCAGTGAGTGGAGCTGCAACGTGCTCCACTTTAAATTTGACTATAAGGTGAAGAGAAGCCTTTGGGAGCATGATTATATACAAGGCCTCATTTTGTAGCCCTGGTTGATCTGGAACTTGCTATGTAGTCCAAATTTCACAGAGACTCACCTATGTCCGTCTCCCAAATGCTGCAATTAAAGGCATATATGCCACCATGCCCAGCTACACTGTATGTTTTGATAATATCCATGTCCAAAATTTCCAATTATGCCTCTTGTATCACTTCCTACCTTCTCACTACTTCCTTTAAAAACATTTAAGAAAACAAAGCACAGTATCTCTGGTTAGTGCTGTGTGTGTGTGTGTGTGTGTGTGTGTATACGTATATGTGTGTGTGTATACGTGTGTGTGTGTGTGTGTGTGTGTGTGTGTGTATGTGATCATGTGCAGCCACTATACTGCATGCAGTAAGTCCATGAGTGTAACCACCAACTCATATCCAGAGGAGTGAGTTCTGATGCACGGGTTAGGTTGCTCACTGTGGCCGGTGTGTGGGGAACAGGTGGGAGAGGCTATTGTGGAGGCAGGGGACATGGAGTCCCATGCATCTGGTGGCTAATGAAGGGGACGCTACAAAGGGGCAGGAAGGGTGTGGAGGGGCAGGACTTGTTAGGAGGTAGAGTCAGCTGGTGTGTTGATGGAGAGAGAACAGGTGCTGGTAAGGGATCAAAGACACAGGAAATGGGGGTGGGGGAGATTCAAGTAAAGCTTGTCCTTCCTCACTCTCTGTGCCCCCTTTCTAGACAAGAGAGGCTACTAGGCATGGGCTTCATCTCCTCTCATGCCCCTGTTCTGGCAGTCTGTTGTAGAGAGGTCTGAGGGGCCTAACTGTTCTGGCCTAGAGGCAGCCTGCTCTGGGGTGTGCCAACTGCTTGGCCCCGTCAAGGATTGGGCAAACCAGGAGGGGTCAAGTCACCTCTCTAGCCTTATGTCGTCTTTGCCCTCAGAGCCAGAGCTCCTATCCCTGTCGTCCTGTGATAGCCAAGCAGTAAGTGCTCCCTAAGAGTCTCCAAGGCTAAGAGATTACAAGAAGTCCTCTAGGCTTTCTCAGCCCAGCTGAGTTCTAGTTGTCTCTAGGCAATAAGAGCAGTGGCCTTGAGATTAATCAGAGAATCTGGTCAAAGGACCCATATGGGTAGCCGGTGAAGCTGTGGGGCCTTGGGAAATTGATTTCACATTTTTCAACTTCACTTCCTTCTTTGTAAGTGGGCAAATTAGTTCTGGCTTTTACTTAAGTTTTGAAGATTTGGTACCAAGACCTATTGTTCAGGCCCATAGGGAATGACAGATGTGTCCCTCTGTAGGCCAAAAGGGAAAAGAGTTCCATTTTTACAGAAGAAGGTAAATTCTCCATGGGTAGGTTGAAGGAGAGTGATTTTCCAGAACCTTCTAGTTATTGTCCTCCTGTGACCCATTCAGCTACCTGCTGCTCCCAATGGTCAAATTCAGTGAGCAGAGATCTAGAGGAGATATATCCACTGGGGCTAGACAGAAAACCAGTGAGATGGGCCTTGTGGGAAAGATGGTTCCATGAAGGGCATGTGTGTGTGTGTGTGTGTGTGTGTGTGTGTAGGCCAAGGCAGTTCCAGCCATGGTTTATAGACTATAGGAAGTTAAGCATGATATTGTTAGACCTCCTGAGTTTTCAAGAGAAGTCAGAAATCTGGAATTTTATGTGACATCTCTTGAATTTTGCATGCTGGCAACTAAAGTCAATTAAAACAAAAATACCAGCTTGGGCCAAACAAAGCTGCAGGATGCATTTGGCCTGCGGGTGGCCAGTTTGGGATGCCTGATATAGAATCACAGAAGGACTCAGGAATAGTCATGATCTAACAATAGCCAGGTGCTCAAGCCAATAAAAAGCACAAGGAAACATTGACGTTTCATGCCCATGTTGCCTGACCAGGACCAAGTGCCTCACATCTGCAGAGGATGCACATGCTGGCACCTTTGCATTTCCTCTGCAGATGCTGCATTCTATCCAGTGCTTTTTGCAAGGGTTAGCCAGTTGAGGGCTGAACACAGAGGGCGCTGCTGTGCCTTCTGTCAATGTGTGTGCACGACTATTTATTTCTTCATTTATTCTACAAGCTCTTCTCATTATCATATGGGGTGCAATCCTGGTTTTGTGTCATGTTAAAAATTATTTGTAGGGCTAGGGAAAAAATAGTTGGTAAAGTGCGTGGTGTGCCCATACAAGGAAATGAATCTGTGTCCTTAGTATGGCACGATTCCTGGGTCTCATTTGCCAGTCAGTCTAGCCTAGTTGGTGAACCTCACGCTGGTGAGAGACCTTGTCTGAAAAAGCAGGGTGGGTAGTCTCTGGGCAAATGGCACCTGAGACTGATCTCTGGCCATTACATGCATACATGTGCAGGGTGCACACACATGAACATGCATCCCCCGCCATGTACAAATTGTTTGCAATAATAACCAGATATGGTAAAATACATGCTATGAGAATAAGTAAAGGATCATGGGAGTTATGAGAGGAGATAAAAGAAGGTAATGGGTTACCTTTGGGGACCTGGGAAGGTTTCAGAGGAGTGTTTCTGGGTCTCTAACATGCAGATGTCATCATGGGAAGATCGTGGGAATTCTTAGTCTCTGTCTAGCTTTGACCAACACACTGATCCACAAGAGGTGAATCCACAGGAGGCGATGACAGGCCTGGGAGAGGTAGGAGCTCCAGAAACCCTGAAAGTCTGAGCTATAAGTAAGCTCAGAAACCAGCCTTCAGCAGGAGTAGATTAGAGAGGGACATGGCTACCGTTAGCTATGTCTGCTTCTGTCCCAGGTGGCCTCCAGGTGGTCCTGGAGTCCTTGTGATACTTGTTCAGTGTGTATTGTCCCAGGAGATGGTGACCGCCTGAGCAGCTGTAGGTCACATCTTCCTGATCTCTGCAGACAGATGAAGGGCCTCGTGTTCCTTCCTGGGCTTGGTGAAGTTCCATCATGGGCAGGCATGGGAAGTTCCCTCCCGCTGGGGATCCCTCCCTCCGTGCAAAGGTGACTATTCCCAACTAGTGCTGGCAACTGAGAAGGTTGTCCTGACTGCTGCAGACCAAGCCATTCTGTGGTAGGACAGTGCAAGAGGCCTCTGGGCTCTGTCCAATGAGAGGGAGTGGGGGGGGTCTCCTGACCTCACGCACCCACAGGATGAAGTTTCTGTGAATCTCCACCTCTGGCCTCTGCTAAGTCATCTCCTGGTTAGGGATGTGGTGGCATCTGTATGTTGTCTTATTAGACATGGCTTGTCATCCAAGTCTCAACTTTCATTCCTCCATCTGGAGAAAGTTAAGCCACTTTCTTTCTTTCTTTCCTTTTTTCTTTCTTTCTTTCTTTCTTTCTTTCTTTCTTTCTTTCTTCCTTCCTTCCTTCCTTTCTTTCTTTTTTTGAGACAGGGTTTCTCTGTGTAGCCCTGGCTGTCCTGGAAATCACTCTGTAGACCAGGCTAGCCTCGAACTCAGATATCTGCCTGCCTCTGCCTCCCAAGTGCTGGGATTAAAGGCATGTGCCACCACTTAATTTCTGGAAGGTACACACTTTTCAATTAGTTCCATTGATACAAAGAATAAAACAGAAGTTTTATTAGTATTAGAAACAAGTCACACACACGGTTAGAAGGAGTTGATAAGAGTATTGTTATCATCTTCATTACTGTTCTGTTGTCACGAGGAGACACCATGACCAAGGCAACTTATAGAAAAAAGAGTTTAATTAGGGGCTTGCTTACAGTTTCAGAGGGTTAGTCTATGATCATCATGGCAGGGAGTGTGGCAGTGGGCAGGCATAGCGCTGGAGCAGTAACTGGGAACTTACATCTTATTCTTAAGAGGGATGCAGAGAGAGGGAGGGGGAGGGGGAAGAGGAGGGACAATGTAAGGGAGGAAGTAAGGGAGGGAAGGAGGGAGAGGGAAAGGAAGAATGGAGAGAGGAGGAGGGGGTGAGAGAAGGGGAGAGGAAGAGGGAGGGAAAGGAGAGAGAGAGAAAGAGAGAGAGAGAGAGAGAGAGAGAGAGAGAGAGAGAGAGAGAGAGAGAGAGAGAGAGAGAGACTGGGTGTCTGATGTGGGCTTTTGAGCCCTCAAAGCCTATCCATGAGTGACACACCTTCTCCAACAAAGCCATCCCTCTTAATATTTCCCAAAGCAGTTTCACCAATCAGGAACCAAGCATTCAAATATATGAGCCAATGAGGGCCAATCTCAATCTCATTTTTTTAAAAAAATATATATTTTTTTTACAAATTTTGAAAAAAATTACTTCATTATCTTATGTGTATGACTGTTTTACCTGCATGTATATGTGTGTATCATATATGTACCTGGTTCCTTTGGAGGTCAAAGAGGACATTGGATCCCCTGAGATTGGAATTACAGACAATTGTGAGGCAGCATGTGGGTACTGGGATTTGAACCTGGATCCTCTGGAAGAGCAGTGAGTGTTCTTAGTTGTGGAGCCCTCCCTCCAGCCCTCAAATACAGTTTTAGTACCCATAGCAGAATTAATCTATTTAATTCTGCCTGCCGACTTCAGCCCTATTAAAGTACTATATATCACACTCACGCGTCTACCTACACACACATCTGGGAGGATTCCCACCAAAATGCTGACAGTGGTGGCTGTGGGTTGGGTTCAGAAGGTCTCCCAAAGTTCTTCAAAGCTGCTTTTCAGAGGCAAGCACACTGTAGTCCCAGCCCTTAGAAGGTAGGGGCAGGAGGGTCAAGGGTTCAAGGTTACCCTTGGCTACACAACAAGGTCTAAAACAATTGGGGTTACCTGAATGTCTCTGTCTCAAAAGAAATTCAAAGTTGCTCTTTGGCTTGTGCTGGGAGATGGGGGAGAAAGCTTCATGGTGGAGCCTGGCAGGAGCCTTTAAGTCATTGAAGGGGGAGTGGACCCCACTAGACTCTTCTCTTTGTTCCTAGCTTCTAGTTGAAGGGTTTGCTCTGCCACAGGCTCCACATGGTTAGTCTGTTTCCTGAAGGACTACTTCACCATAGGCCAAAAGTCACAAGGACATCTGAGACTACCAAAGCCACGGGCCTAAGGATTCCTGCCTTCTTTATGTATCAATCCCCTCAGGGATTTGTTACGGCCACGGAAAGCTGACCGATGCCGCCTACCTCCAGGGACCTGGACTCTGTGTCGGCTTTATCTTCCTCCTTTTCCTTTATCTTCACCGCTCCATTGTTTCTATGGATGTAAACATCAGAATTTTCAAGAAGGAAAACATTCTTTTAGAAATTAGAAAAATTTTCGATATTTTGTATTTGCGAGTTTTTAAAAAAATCATAACGTTAATTTTCAAACATTAAAGAAGGAGAAATCGGGGTGGTAGCAGCAAGGTGGCTCATTGGGCAGAGGTGCTTGCGGAGCAAGTCTGGTGAGCTGAATTTGATCTCTGGAACCCATGTAAAGGTGGAGAGAGAGGACCAACTCCACATATGACTCCCATCTCAGCCACACATACATACAGACAAAAATAAAAAAAAATGTGGCAATTACAAATTATTGTCAGAATAAACGATTGTGTATCTGTGTGTCTGCCTGCTTGCCTATCTTCCTATCTATTTTTAAATTTAGAGCCCAGACCCTTGTACCTGTTAGACACGCATCATGGTATAGGGAGTGTCTTCACCAGTCTCCAGGGCTAGTATTTAAAGACTGTGGCTGATGGACATAGACACCGTTCCCAAATCACTTTTGCCCCTCTCTGTCCCTACAAGGAACAGCGCCCTCCTCGAGAGCTCTTTGTAGTGACTGGGACATAGAGTTACAACTCCATCAATTCGAGGCCTGTCTCCCTGTCTTACATAGTGAATTTACCCGTGAGATTTAGGACACTTTTACCATAATATTTATCCCGTTTTATGGCTTTAAATATAACACTAACTCCTAATAATCAATATTGATTTAACTATAATATCTTATTTATAGACACAGTCCCCTGGTTTGCATATGGACTCAAGCTATAATGGAACAGAAATCAGCCACTCACTCTCCTGGCCCCTGGCCAGCACCATCAGCCTATGAGGAATGGCTATGAGGCCAAGAAGAAGTTTGTAGTTTGTGATGTTCACTGATTCCCCACCCCCACCAACATGGCTGCCTCCTGCCCACCAGCGAATCACTGGGGGCCAAGCATGTCCATTCTGATGTCCTGCTGTCAGTCTTAGGCTACAAACATTCCAGATGTAGAGTCAACCAGCTCTAAGTAGAGGTGTTGACCAGAAACGAGACTTGGGTGGGTAGAGGAATATCTAGACCTAGGAAGGCTAAGCTGGGGCTTCCCACCTCATCCCAAGAGGCTCTGGGGTGGATCTCTCACGATGTTATTATTGTGGGTAATAGAAGGGTCTGGGCAGCGAAGGCTGCAGCCATCTCTTGTAGGGATGGACACTGGCCTGGTCTCTGCAATCTGGTGTGCCACAGGTTTGTAAGGAAGGGCGGAAGGAGCCAGACCTTTCTCTGGAGAAAAGAGAGTGGAGAATCTGGAGAAGTTAAGGAGATAGCTCGGCTGCATTTGCCCATCGACTGTCCTCCACTGACTGGGATATAATGTCTATTGTCCAGAACATGGCCTCTTTCTCAGAAGCTCCTGGAATCTTCTCTCTGTTTGATGAGGATGATGGAGAGATTTATTTATATCCTGCAGACTCTCTGCAAACACACACACACACACACACACACACACACACACACACACACAATGTATTCATGTACACATCTGAATGAAACCAGCTCTAGATTCCCCAAGGCTTCAGCCCCATAAATCATCTTTTGCCCTTGGTTACAAACTTAGGTAACCCCCAGGGCTTTTGGAGGAGTCTGGCTATTTTTCAATCCATGTAACACAGAGGGTGTAGTAGTTGGAGCTGGTGATAGTTCACTTTAACTGTCTGCTTCCTATGACCTAGGAGAGCCTGGATGAGAGCCTGAATAAGGGACTGCCTAGATTACCATTTCATGAGCCCTGGACTGCGTAAGAGAAAGTTAGCTGGGTAGCAACATG
>NW_022196900.1:80822223-80841271 GCF_008632895.1 Mastomys coucha | reverse complement strand
AGAGAGAGAGAGAGAGAGAGAGAGAGAGAATGAGGATCCATGTCTCCTCTGTTCTTGACAGTGGCTGGGATGCTTCTCTGGAATCATGGACGACCACCTGCACTCCTGAGGCAAATAGGCCCTTAGCTGTCCCCTAAGCTGCTTTCTGTCAGGATATCTTGTAGCAACTGGAAGGATACTAGGATAGAGCTCCTGTAGGTACTTTGGCACTGTGTGGCCTACGAAGAAAACCAAATCAACATAGAAACCATGAGTAAAATGTGCCTTGCAAGAGCCCCTATTATTTTCTTCATGTCCCATATCCTTTCTTAGAGGACCCCTTGTCCCCCTCCTACACACACCCCCAACTCAATAAAGTCCTAGTCACACGTGCCCTCCATTCTTGTTCCCAGGTAACTTTTTATCACGTGTGAACATCTATCTCACCTGGCCAATCAGATTCTTTCTCCCAACACTGGAACTGAATGAGTGAGGTGGGGTGGGAAGAGGGCCACGCAGTGTTAGGGCCAACGCGGATGCTCTGCCCTATTCACTGTTCCTGAGACACACTTCCAGCTGTAGCAAGCCAGAGTGAAGAGGCCACAAGAAGCATGATGATAATATCAACAGTGTTTGGGTTGGTTACTGCTCATAGGCCAACCCCGAGCTTAAGGCCTTGAATCAAATGTTTTTTGTTTTCTCTCCTGGTTGTGTGGGTAAGCTGGAGTTGGATGGGTGAGTCTCACTCGGGCTCTGTCCTGCTGTTGTACTCAGGCCATGACTACGGCTGGTGCTATCTGAACTTGCAGCTCTCTTGCATATCCTGCTCGGGTGGTATCTCGCAGTTGACACTACCTAGCAACTGATGCTTATATTTGATGGCAAATAGTGGTTCTAGGAACTCTTCTAGAGCTATTTCCAGTGCCTTCCTGTGTGGCTTGGAGTCCTGTTATGTGTGCTTGGGTCCTAAGTAGACGTGTCCCCGGAGCAAGTGACTGAGGAGGGGGAAATACAAATCACCAAGTCTCCCCAAAAGCCAGCTCTTGAGTTATCACAGTGTCACCTCTACCCTCCTGGGACAAGCAGTCCCAGGCTAGTCAAGAGCTCATAGCCATTCACAGAGGTGAGCAACCTACCAATCTAGACCAGCCACACAGCTCCATCTGAGGCTAGAAAGGAAGCATCAGCTGCTCTCTGTGTTCGTTGCTCTGTCAGGATCCTGACAGCTTTTCCTTTTCTCCATCATTGCTGGGTCTGGGCTAAAGTGATTGGGAGGAATGGTGGTTTACGGGGAGAGAAGGAATTGGACAAACCGTAATGCTTTCTATTCATGATGGTTGCTAACCATGTGCAAAGGCAGCTTCTAATTCTTTTAGTCCTGAGAAGAATCTTTCGGTGATTTCCATTTTATAGATGAGAACACTGAGATGTAGAGAGGATGGACCAGGAAGGATGCTTCATTGTCAAACAGTAGAACCTCAAACTAAAAGAGGTTGGAATGATAAAATCCCATGTAGCATCTCGTGGAAGAAGGGCCAAGAAGCTAAAGAAACCCCTCCCTGCAGGTGTCTTCCCAGTGGGCTGGGCCAATGACTCAGGTGGTGAAGGGCTTGCTATTTGGGCAAGTGGACCCAAGTTTGGGTCACCAAGACTCATGCAAAAGTCATGCTGGTGACCTGTGTCTGTAACCCCAGCACTGGAGGGCCTGGAGTGAAAAAGACCTCTGGGGTTGGCTGACCAGTCATGCTAAATCTATGAGTTCCAGACCCTGTCTCAAAAAGTAAAATGGAGAGTGATTGAGGAAGACACCCAGTGTTTACTTGTGGTCTCTACACTCAATGTATACACATGTGCATGTGCACCAAGACACACATACACAGACGCACCTCCCCCCCACATACACAGATGCACCCCCCACATACATGCACACAGAGAAAGGAAGAGGGGGGGGGGAGAGAGAGAACAGAGATTCTTCCCAGATTTTCACCCTCCTGCCCTCAGAAGATGAGTGATGTCTCCTTCTGTCTTGGTAAGGTGACAGTAGCAGGTACCAGTGATTGGATCAATCATATGGCTACATTAAAGCTTGAGGCATTGGTCATCTGTTCATTGGCATCTGTATCTGTTTTGTTTGTTTTGTTTTGTTTTGTTTTTGAAACAGGGCTCACTATGCAGTCCTGGCTATCCTAGAACTCCCTATGTACTGTTAATCCCACAGGTTGAGACTATGACCACACCTACAGTTTTGAGCCAAATTTGAAGCAAATTTAATTAAATGCTGGCCAGGATGATGGACTCTGGCAAGGTTCATTCCAGGGTCCCCAGAAAATGGCTACAAGGCTTAAAAAGGCAAACCCATAAGGCCACAGTATTTCCCATCAGGTCCAGCTAGGGGTAAATGTACATGCTGAGGTATTTCCTGCCCGAGTACCTCCTGACTACAAGTGATCAAGCACATCCGATGCAGTTGAGTCAAACACACTTGTTTCAGGGAACAAAAGCATGCGGCTTGTTATCTGACATAAATAGCCTCCAGCATCTCAGGAAGTAGCTGTCCTCGGGAAGGAGCTTACAGCTGAGAGGCATTTTTATTTTATGGATCTCTTAGGCAAAGTAATTAAAACTTAAAACTTTGGCTCTCATGTTAGACCAGGCTGGCCTCGAACTCAGAGATCTGTCTGCCCCTGCCTTCCAAGTGCTGGGATTAAATGTGCGCATCACCTCACTCCACTATCTGTTTCCTTTTAAGTGCCCTATAGACTTCCTTCTACCTCAGACCTGGGATAAACCAAGCACCGAGAATGGTGTATTACAACAGGATTAGACTAGTCACAGGTAGCAAACAAGTGGTAGCTGTTACTGTCATGTCACGTGGAGATGACATTCCTTGTGCTGCTGTGCAATCTCCCCTGTCCTAGAGACTCACTCCACCTACTGAGTCCAAGGTAGACAGACCCGAGGGAAGGACATGGTGACTGGACCAATCCACAGCCTGCTGTTGTGGCTGGATGCTGAGCAGATCCCACTGGGTCCCGCGTCGGAGATGGCAGTGGCAGATGGGGGGCACATTTGGATGACACTAGCTGTGACTTGTCCCATGAAGAGGGTGGATTCTCAGCAGCCTGAAGACCCAGCCTTGAGCTGTACTTTCATGGACCATTGAAAGGCTGATGTAGGTAGAAAGAGTGGACTCTTTATGAGGACCCTAAAGAGGAGGGAGGGCCCTCCTAGAAGACACAGGAGCAGTGTAGCCTCTAGGGTTTACCATCCCCTCTGGAGCCTGAGGAGCTGGGCTCACATCTCACTCCATGTTTTTTTAACCTTACCTCAGTGACCCTCAGCATAGGGAATCACCAGACTGCACATGTGGCCTCCTAAAAATACCTGTTTCCCAAATCCCCTCACAGGCAGCCCAGAGCATGGCAGAAGGCACAGCCTCTTTCCCAAACCCGCTTTCCCTGGAGTCCTATGAGTAGGGCTCCCCCAACCACTCCTTTTGAGACAGAGTCTCATGTAACCAAGACTGACCTGGAATTCACTATGTAGCCTAGGGTGACCCTGATGCCCATCGTACAGGGAACTGGAATCATGAGTCTGCATTGCCACCCTCAGTTTTTGTGCTGTTGAGACCAAACCCAGGCTCTGTGCTTGCTCAGCAAGCATTCCACCAGTGGAGGTATAGCTTAACTCTGGCTTTGCTCTAGTAACAAAGTGGCCCATACGCTAAAGATGGCCTGCATCTCTTTAGCCCCATTGTGGGGACCTCAGGCTTTTTTCACACAGTGGCACTATGCCAGCTAGGAGTACATGGAGACCTTTGCTGTGTCCCTAGTTCCTTTGTGGCCCTGTTCATGCTACCAAGGTTCATCTCTTGACAAAGGCCCTTATCGTCTCTTTGTAATGTCTCTTGGAGCTTAGATACTCAGTGCCAGGTGTCAGCCACACCCTTTCCTCTTGCTCCAGGGGCACTGAGAAGCTCACAGGGTACCTGGCTGCCTCTGGCAACCCATGAACAGGCCCACAGAGTCAGTTCAGGACAAGCAAACCCCTCACTAAGGACTCTGGACACTCTGGGTGGCATTTCTGACACCCAGGGGCTTTGGGAGGCTCTGACAGTTACTGGTGGGGGCTGGGAGACAGGTAGAAGGAGAGGGAAATACATTTTTAAAGATAACCTGGAGGCAAATATAATATTTATACTTATTTATCCTCAGAGCTCACGCGCAAGGCCCCAGACATGTCTAATGAGCAGGAATTGCAAAACGGCCATGGGTCCTACTTGTTTGCCTTTGCCGAGGCTCCTGGCAGTCACACGGACCCATATTTTTCAACTGTGCAACTGCTGCAGGCAAAACGGCTGTAAGGACCAGAGCTTGTAGCAAGTGTCTGACTCCCAGAGGCATGGAACCACAAAACTGCCAACCCAGGAAAATGAGGTGCTCCTGTCCCCTCCCCTTCACAGAACACAGGGCTTCCACACGTATGCCTGAGCTCAGGGAGCTGACATACATATGCACATATACATACTCTGTGTGAAGTACACTGAGGTCTTCTGTAACCTCATGCCTCTTTCACAGGCCTGTGGACACATCCCTGTCCAATTCCATACACGCTGTCTGACAGGTGTAGTGTAGGGCACACTGGGGCAGGATGCTTGATGGCTGCAATCTTGTTCTGGTCAGGACTCGTATGTTTTCTGGCTGTAGATCATAAGTGTGATCTCCTAGAACATCAAGATGACTCGGTAGGTAAAGGTGCTTGCCACCAAGCCTGACTTCAGTCCCTAAAACTCAAGGGGTAGAAAGAGAAAGCCAACTTTTTATTTTTTTTATTTTTTCATTTTTTATTTTTTGAGACAGGGTTTCTCTGTGTAGCCCTGGCTGTCCTGGAACTCACTCTGTAGACCAGGCTGGCCTCGAACTCAGAAATCTGCCTGCCTCTGCCTCCCAAGTGCTGGGATTAAAGGCGTGAGCCACCACTGCCCAGCTGAAAGCCAACTTCTATAAGCTGTCTTCTGATCTCTTCATGTGTCACATATGAACACACACACACACACACACAGAGAATAAATAAAGGAATATAAAAATAAACATGATGTCCTATTTATATAATCATGATAAAGAGATTAAAGGAAGGAGAATGACATTGAGTTTCCTATATGGTTAACTTTAACTCAAGTAGCCATGCAGAGCATCTATAAGTATAACTATATAAATACATCTACGGATACATATGCATACATTCAAACAGAAAAATATATGGTTATAAATAAATTCGTGCATATGCAAATGCTGCACAATTAGACTGGGGTTGGCTTCTGGGCCATACTCTTGGGCACCGATGAAGCCCTTAACTGTGGGGGCTGCATCTGCCCTGGCCAGGTCCTGTGTCCTCAGGCTGGGTCAGGCTTATTGCTATGCCTATTGAAAACACTGCTACTCTCTTTGTAGCGCTTAGTACAGTTGTCTGAGCACTGTCTGTGATACTGGCTTTCCCAGGCTGCAAGGAGGGAGGCCTGTTATCTCCTTGCTGAGCGTTTACTAAGAAGGTTCTCAGTAAAGAGGCAGGAGACTGAAGTCAGGACCCCTCTCTGCTGTTATGTGTCCTTTCTGTGTCCTCTGACCATCAAGTGGGCACCAGGAGGCCAGTTTCTTTTTAAAGCCAACAGCAGCGAAAGCTCTGGCTCTGTCTGAAATGTGCAGCTATCAGAGAGAACACAAGGCCTGCAATTTCTAACAAGGTGATCTCAGACTCTGGGCTGCTGGGAGCCTGGGTAACTGGGAAATGGCATCGCTCTACACAGGCTCCTGTTAATTGGTTGCTAGCTAGTAGTGGTTGGTGCTCTTTGGGGGAAACTATAGGACTTTTAGGGGTCAAGGCCTGGCCATAAGAAGCCAATCTTTCCAGAGCAAGCTTTGAGGGTGATTGAGCCTGCCCCTAGTTCTTAGCTCATCTCTGGCCTCCATGATGTGACCAGCTACCTCAATGCTCCAGCCAAAAGAGACAAAGTGGCTCTCATCACTATACCTTCCCTGCCATAATGTACTGCACCCCCTGGGCTGCTTCCAAAGAGAAAAGTAACTCACATACCCTGCTCACATGAGGTGAATTTCTTTCTTACGGGGTTGTATGTTTATGCCCACAATGTCAGTCTACAGCTCTGCCTGGGCTCAGTGGAATGATTTTCTTGCATGTGGGACAGTCAGCCAGAGTGGGGGACTCTGGCACAATCTCCCTTTTCCTTTTCTTTGGGAATTTTGGGAGAAAGACTCCCACCAAATCTAAGAGTTGATGGGACGCGAGGATCATGATAGCAAGGCCCAAACAGTGACCATTTACAGGCAGATGCCAGTATTGTTTTCCCATTCCGCATTTCCAGGGCTCAGGGCTCTACAAGGAGACAGGAAGCAGAGCTGGGAGAATCTCTATGAACCTGTGATCCCTGATATATGCTGAGGGAAACCAAACAACCCAAAGGCTGGGTCTCAAGCAAGGTGGAAGGCAAAGAACAACACCCCAGAATGTTCTCTGACTTGCACACCACTTACGCTGTGGCGTGTGTTTTGTATGCCCCTTATCACATCCCCACTCTTTCAATCTCTCCACCCATCTCTCTCCACCCCTCTCTCTCCTCTTCCTTCCCCCTCAATCTCTTTCTCTTCCTCAATCTCTGTCAATCTTTCTCTTAATCTGTTTCTGTCTCTGTCTCTCTCTCTCTCACACACACACACATACACACACTGGGACCATTGAACTCTGTCTTCAGAACAATTGGTCCCACCACTGAATAAATCCTCAGATCGGCCACTCAGTCACCCCTGCCCCTTTCCCTTCTTCCTACCTTAGCTTTTCTCATGCCTGTTATTTTGAGGGATGTGGGGCAATGTCACATCTGCATCTCACTGAACTTTGCTTTAGCTCATGTAACAGGGAAGAATATAGGTAAGCGAGGTGCTACAATGGCTAAATTTGTTCCAGGAGCATATTTGTTACTTTTTTGTGTCACTGTGACAAAATACCTGGTTGGAAATAACATTCCTGAGGAAAAAGATCTATCTTGGCTCAGGGATTCTGGCGATTTCAATGCGTCCTCTCAAGGAAGGAATGGTGGGGCAGCTCCATCTATGGTGGTGGAAGTGTGAAGTAGCTGATGTTCCTGTGGTGGTAGACTGGAACATGGAAACAGCCAGCGGGGAACCAGAGTGAGGATAAGTGTCAGAGGTTTGTCTCTAGTGACAGTCATACTCAACCAGCCAGGTTTCCCTCTGAAAGGCTCCACAGCCCTAAAAGTAGGTCTACAAGCTGGGGACCAAGTACTTAAAGCATGAGCCTGTGGGGGATGTTCTGGATTCAAACCATACCAAGCTAAAAGATAGCTTTAAGCAATACTTCCTGAATGCATCCTGACGCTGTGTGGCTGGAGCTATTAGTAGGACTGTGAAAGAAAAAAGGAGGGTTTAGGGGGCCAGGGGACAAGTCAGTTGGAGAAATATCTGTTAAAAAGGACCACGAGTCTCTTTGACTTGAGGACTCTCAGATCCTGAGATATTAATATCATTTGGGAATCTCTGAAAGAGAGCCGAAGTCCATAGTTTTTTAGTTTGTTCCACTTGGGAGCCTGGCCCAGCCCACACAGCCCTGATGTTGCTGTGATTTGAGTCCAGAGCACACCATCGTTGGTCAGACAACTCTTCTCTTATCCTCCTGCCGGCAGGAGTGGGTGGTTGCTGCTTTGGAGCATGTACAAGAGGAAGCAGAGGAAACTCTTGCACCAGAAACCTAAAGCTCATGCTGGAAAAACAAGAGTGTTTTGTCCCAAGGGGCAAGTGTCCATGTGATCACCTCCCAGTGAGCCTCACAGACCAGCTTCTGGCTCCAACCTCCCCCAGGGACAGGGCTCCTTCTTGATGTCTGGGGAGCTGACCTTTTCCAGAGGCATGTTGGGGAAGTGGGTCTCCAGCTGGGCCCCTGACCCTCTGCCCTCTCTGGTTTGGAGCCATGGGGGGAGGACTACTTGCAATGGTGGGTCAGCCCTTGGCCATGGGTGGCCGGGCTGCACTGGCTAGGCAGGGTCCCTGCAGCTGGCTGAGCTTGCCAGGGTCCCTGCAGCTGGCTGAGCTCGCTTCCGCCAGTCTGGGTCCTGTACTTTCTCCCTTCACCCTTGACTTTTAATTTTGGAAGTTTTCAAACCTATGGACAAGTTTGGAGGAACAGTGACATTATTATTCAGGAAGCCTGCTTGTAGAATCTGTTGAAACTGTTTGCTACATTGTCACAGCTCTTTTTGATATAATGTTTACAGGTGAATTTGGATACTGTGGCTCTTGTCTCCAAATGCTCCTGATGCTCCTCCTAAGAATAGGGATATCCTTTACAATCACAATGCCACCGCTATTGCATGTGAGAAAGTCAACAGTCATTCCAAAGGAGCACTCCAGTTCAGTCGCATTTCTCAACTGTTCTAAACTAAGGTTTTATATCTTTTGTTTAAAGTAAATAATTTGAACTCTGGGCTGGGAGGATGGTTCAGTGCTTGTCATGCAAGCACGGGAACCTGAGTTTGGTCCCCAGTGCCTACTTATAAAAGGTGGGTATGGTGTGACAGTGTGTAATCCCAGGGGTGGGGAGGTGGCGACAGACAGATCCCTGCTTGCTGGATAGCCAACTTAGCCTACTTGAGTTCCAGACCAGTAAGACATCCTGTCTAAAAAATTGGTGACTGGGGCTGGAGAGATGGCTGTGGCTTCAGGGTGCTCACTACTCTTTTAGGGGACTTACATTCAGCTCCCAGCACCCAAGGCAGGTAGCTCACAATCACGTGTAATTGCAGCTCCAGGGGATAGACACTCTCTGTGGCTTCCACAGGCACCTGAACACATGCAGCATCCACTCACAGACTTAAACATACACATGAATAAAAATAAAATAAAATAAAAAAATAAAAACAAATAAAATATATCTTTAGAAATTAATTTTTTTTTTTTTTTTGGTTTTTCGAGACAGGGTTTCTCTGTTATAGCCCTGGCTGTCCTGGAGCTCACTCTGTAGACCAGGCTGGCCTCGAACTCAGAAATCCACCTGCCTCTGCCTCCCAAGTGCTGGGATTAAAGGCGTGCGCCACCACGCCCGGCTTGAAATTAATTATTTTTAAAAGGTAGATGATATTTAAGGAATGGTTACACTTGAGGTTGTACTCTAGTCTCCACACACACATGCATGCACACATGCAGCCTTACATATGAACACTGCATGTACATGTATAACCTCATATATATGGGATATCTGTGTGCATACATGCAACCTTACACATATGAAGACATGTATGCATACATACAACCTCACACAAATGAATGTGTGCATTATGTGTGTAGCCTCATATATATGAATGAGTATGTGCCCATGTGAAGCCTTGCACATTTGAACATGTGTGTGCGTACATGGTAGCTTCATACATATGAATGTGTGTGCTTGCCTGCAGCTTTACACATGAATGTAGGTATGCACATGTGTAGCCTCACTCATATGAACATGTGTATGCACACACATTTGAACTAGCATCTACCCAGCTAATACTTTTTGATGTTTTACATTTTATCTTTTAAGAATAATCCTCTTAACTTTTTTTATTTAATTTTTGAAGACCGTAGGCCTTTTATTTTGGTACAGATTTCCTGTTAAATTTACTGACTTGCTTTCTCTTGATATCGTTTGACTTGCTCCCCAACCCCTGATTTTTGTCTTTTTTTTTGGTTTTTCAAGAAAGGGTTTCTCTGTGTAGCCCTGGCTGTCCTGGAACTCACTCTGTAGTCCAGGCTGGCCTTGAACTCAGAAATCAGCCTGCCTCTGCCTCCCAAGTGCTGGGATTAAAGACGTGCGCCACCACGCCTGGCCTCCTGATTTTGTCTTAAACTGAAGTTAGTCCTAGTTGTCAGCACCTAGCTGGTGAGACTCACAAAGCCCTAGAGGTTTTGGGCGGCTAGTGTTGCCGTGTACCAGGACTGTGTCCAAATTTATTTGAACTTTTCCTTCCTTTCTTCCTTCCTTCTTTCCTTTTTTGAGACAGATTATGCTATGTAGCCCAGGCTAGGCTGCAACACCTGCTCCTTCTGCCTCAGTGCCATAAAGTCTTAGATTACAGCATGTACTACCAGGCCTTGATTTTTGAGCTTCCTTGATGTGCAACTTGAAAAGATGACAGAGATTTAATAAGATCGTGCACTCTATGCCAGCCCTTCTTGCAAAAATATTACTTATTATTTTGTGTGTGTGTGTGTGTGTGTGTGTGTGTGTGTGTGTGTGTGAGAGAGAGAGAGAGAGAGAGATGCATTGGGGCACACATATGACATGCATGTGGATGTTAGGGGACAACTTTGTGGAGTCAGTTTTCTCCTTTTGCCTTTTTGTAGATTCCATGGATTGAACTAAGGTCTCTAGGCTTACACGGCAATCACCTCTACTTGCTGAGGTTCAGAGGTGTCAAGGTGGGGAAAGAAATTAAATTTTATTTTTTTTTTTTTGCTTAATTTTTGAGATAGTGACTCACTACATAGCCCTGGCTGACCTCAAACCTATAGAGATCTGCCCACTTCCATCTCCCAAGTGCTGGCCGTGTGAGCCATCTACCACTCAGTTACATCTTGGCCTTTGTAACCTTCCCCAAAGACCCTTTCCCCCCCAGCTCTTACACGTGCATTCCCTTCCGTGCCCCTCACCTTTGCACCCCATACCTTTTGCTTCTTTGAGGTTTCTTGGCCTGGATGCCCAGCTCCTCAGCACCTCAAGTTAATTCATTCCCTGATACCCGGCTCCAGTGCTGTCTTGTAGAAGCTGCTCCCAGCTCATCTCCGTCCAAACACAACCTCACCGTCTTGCGGTCTTTTGCTTGCACCACCATCTCAGTATTGTTTCCTGTGTGATACAGAAGCTTTTGCTTGTGGCTGGTAGAGCAAGCTCACAGAAGTCAAGGGCTCAAATCCCAGGTCCTTCACACCCTGTGTGACCTTGCATGTGTCAATTCACCTGGAACTTCCTTTTCCTCATTTCTTAGGGGGCGGAGGTTGGCAAGGTCAAGACTTCACGATGCTTCAGAATCCAGTCATGTAGAATACTTGGCAGGGCAAAAGGGAGCTCCTGGCAGACTTTAGGCCTGCTGGTTGGATTTCCTTCCCAGACCCCATGTGCAACCTGACACAGAGCAGCTGTGGATGTCCCCGGGGTCATTTCCCTCAAATACCAAATGGATCCCTACAGATGCCACAGACCTGGGGCTTGCCTGCATTTTTTTGGCATTTCTTCATCACCCCCTCGGTGTGAGGCAAGACTTGGCTGGGCCCACAGCCAGCAGTAAAGGGGATGCTAATCATATCATTATATGCTGAATAATTAACTGTCATTTAAATATTCATATGTTGTTGGGGGCAAGGCCTTTTATCAGTATCTGGGGACATGTCAGCAGAGGAAAGAGATGGATGTCTCCAAGGCTGACTTTGCCTGTGAAGGGCAACCTGGGGTCCAGGGAGAGCCATTGCAGTGGCCATCAGACAGTCAGCTAATATATAACTGCAATATTCTCACGTGATAAACGGCAACTTCATAAACGCTTGATGCATATGACCAAGCCTAAAACAATATTGCAAGCATTAATTTCATTTGACTAATGCTTATCTATATTTTATTCTGTTGCCATCTCTAAAGAAGCCCCTCTTTCCTTCAGGGGAAGGGCGGTAGGGCTGGAGGGCCACTAATGGACGATGGCAGCTGGGGGAGGGGCACTTTCTGTTAGTTCTGCTTTTAGGATGATGAGATTTGGGACAGGCTCTGAGCCTTGAAGACCTGCCTGAGAGTCTGTGTCTAGCCCTGGAGGTGGGGGACTCAGCTTCTCTGGTGGCATTAGGCAAGAGTGGCATGGGTGCCTCAGGCCTGACCAGGTAAAGCTAAGTTATATAGGTGCCCTCTTGCTTTCAGGGATGAATCAAGAGGGGAGGCCCAGAGGACAGAAGTATGGGCAGGTGGGGAGTGTTATGAAGTGACTCTTCTGTGGGGCAGTGTGGATGGGTGTGGTGGTTTGAATATGCTTGACCCAGGGAGTGGCACTATTAGAAGGTATGACCTTGTTGGAGGAAGTCACTGTAGGAGTGGGCTTTGAGACCCCTCCTTACAACTATGTGGGAATTAGTCTTTTCTTAGCTGAAACAAGATGTAGAACTCTCAGCATCTCCAGTGCCATGCCTGCTGGGTGCTACTGTGCTTCTCACCTTGATGAAAATGGACTGGACCTCTGAACCTGTAAGCCAGCCCCAACTAAATGTCCTTCTAAGAGTTGCCTTGGTCATGGTGTCTGTTCACAGCAGTGAAACCCTAGCCAAGACAGAGCGGAAGAGACCTGGAGGAGAGAAAGGGAACAGAGGGAGGGTGTGAAGGGACAAGAGAGCCAAGAGGGAGAGAATGGCACCTGTAGGTCTAGTGATGAGTGAGCTGGTAAGATCCGAGTAAACAGGAATCTCCTTAATAAGATAAGCTAGGAACTTTGGGAAGGTAGTGGAACTCTCCAGAAGGGAAAGGCTAATTAAGATTCCTCAGACCACAGGGTAAGAACCAACCTGCAGGTGGGGACACATTCCACAGGGTGGACCTTTGCCCACCTTCAGACAAGGGAAGTCCTTGCCACCTCATTCCCTGAAGACCAATCAGTTTAAAAAGTCACACTGTTTTACCAATCACATTGTGTCTAATGGCTGCTGCCCTGAAAATTGTATAAAAGCTCACTGAACAAGCTGTGCGGGGTCGCCTCCTTTCCTTAGGCTCTGGGATGGCCCCAGCGCACTGCAATAAAAATCCTCTTGCTTTGTTTTTGCATCGATCAGGCTCCATGTGGTTCACTCAGGGGGTCTCTGGTAAGCTAAGGCTCGACAGGGTCTTACAAGCTGGCTGTTCTGGAGGAGCAAAACAGCTTGGTAGGGGTTAGTAACAATGGTTCTAGAATTGGATAGCCATGGGCTGGGTTCTAACTGTGTCTTTAACTAGCTGTAGGATTCCTGGATCCTCTTTTTTTCAACCCTCAGTTTCCACTTGTACAATAGGAGACACTGTACTTAGGGGATGGGTTTATTGTCTATTCTGTGTGGATTCTAAGAAGGGACTTAAAACTTGGTGGCTTTAAGTAATGTTTCTAAATACGTTGGTGGGTTGTTAATGGCTTATAGGGCTCCTCTTCTGGGGCCTCACAGAGCTCCACCAAGTGTCATCGATTGAGAGGCTGGAATTGTGGGGGGTGGTAGCGGTGATGTTGGTGGCAATGTAGGTGGTAATGGTGGTGGCAATGTTAGTGCTGATGGTGGTGGTAAAGTTGGGAGGCAATGGCAGTGGTAATGGTAATAGTGACATTGGTGGAGATGTTGGTGGTAATGTTGGTGATGTTAATGTCGGTGGTGATGATGATGGTGGTGATGGTGGTGTCGATGGTGATGGTGATGGTGGTGGTGATGTTAGTGGTAATGTCGGTGGTGATGGTGGTGATAATGTTGGTGGTGATGGTGGTGTCAATGGCGATGGTAGTGGTGATGTTGGTGGTGATGTTGGTGATAATGTCTGTGGTGATGGTGGTGTCGATGGTGGTGGTGATGGCAGTGGTGGGTGTTTGCTTTCAAGAACTCTCTGCAGTCTACTGACTTTTGTTTCCTTTCAGGATCTGACTCTGGCTGGTTGTCTACCAAGGAGACCCTCAATGCTGAGTGACCCATGGTCACTGGCTCTGGGGATTTCTTCAGCATGTCTGCTCACTACATCAAGCAAGAACCTGTAGCTAAGACAGAGCTTATACAATACAGCAATCCTGAAGCATGGAGGGACACTGTCACCTTTCCAGGTTCATTAGAATAAGTGACAGGTTCTGCCCACATATTTGGGAGGGGATAGTGCAGGGGTATGAATACCAGGGACCTGGGTTGTTGAGTGACCCTCAAGTCTTTACATCATGTCTGACAATGATAGCAGTAAGTTCTTAGTACTAGGTACTCACTGTCCCTGTGTTTTGTGAACTTTCTCATCTAATCCACAGATCAACCCAGGGAGAGCAGTAACTGCCATCACTATATCAATGAAGGAATGTGGAGGTCAAGGATCCCTGACCCCTACCAGGAGAAGGCAATTCCCTACTGTGGAATTGGTCATAGACACCGTGTGATCCAACACCCAAGGTTGCCAGTGAAGACAAACCTCAGAAAACTCTAAGGATGTGCCCTGGCCCAGATTTATCACTACCCACCCCCCCAAATAACCCACTTGGGACTTGGCTTCCTCTGGCAGCTTCTGTCTGTATCCTGTGCCCACAGGAAGGCTACCTGTGGCCTGAATATACCCTGAATGTTCATACCACCTTCGTGTGGGTGCATATAAACTGCAGTGCACTTGGGGACAAAATGAGGACCATAGGGGATGACCCTGGATGTGGCTCTCATTACCCGAAGTGCTTGCCTATCGGTGCCTCATGCCTTGGCTTCAATATCACTCATTTGTTGCTACTGTACTAGCTTACCATACTTGACAGTCTCAGCACATAGTTATCATCTATCTTATGGTCTGAGGTTCAGAAGTCTAAGTTTTTTTTTTTTTTTTTTTTTTTTTTTTTTTTTTTTTTTTTTTTGGTGTTTTTGAGACAGGGTTTCTCTGTATAGCCCTGGCTGTCCTGGAACTCACTCTGTAGACCAGGCTGGCCTCGAACTCAGAAATCCACCTGCCTCTGCCTCCCAAGTGCTGGGATTAAAGGCATGCGCCACCACCACCCGGCTTCAGAAGTCTAAGTTTTCACTGGACTAAAATCAAGTTGTTGGTGGGCTTAAAAGGTTGAGGGGTGGCTCTGTCTTCTTGTAGTCCTAGTTCCCTTGGCTCTGGGCCCTTTCCTACATCACTGTAGCCAGCTCTGACTGGTCACATCTGTCCCATGGGGCATCACTCTGACTTGACTCTTCTTCCTTTCAGTTTTACTTTGCCAGGACACGCGACAACACTGGGTCATGCAGGTGACTCGGGACATGTTCTCTGTTGTAAAGCCAGCAGGTTAGCAACTCACTTCATGCACAGCCTTAATTCCCCAGGGACCAAGGGATGTGGCACATTCTCGGTGTCCAAGAAGGACTCTAGCATCATCTGCCTAGTGTCTTCTGTGAGTTCTTCTGTCTGCCATGCTACTAGAGGCTCGCAGGTTGCATACTGTGGCTTCTGTCCCAGGTCATCATTCACTTCCCCAATCACTGCCCTTAGCTCTCTGCCAGGGTCTGGAGCTCACGCTAGAGCCAAACAAAATGTAAATTTATTCTCTAGATATGAGATAATGAGAAAGGGTAATATGTGGAAGAGAAAGAAAAAGGAAGGAGAGGGAAAGAAAAAGATAAGGGAGAGAAGATGCCTGTTACATTTATACATTTTAAAGCTCTGTGCTGGCCCATAGGCTGCCAGTTTGTTCCTGGGGTTCCTATTAGACCGAGCCCCCAAACATGAGCCGAAGTTGAAGCTACAGAGATATCAGTCAACACTTTAGCATTGGGCCATCAGTGCCATGTCCCTGAGCATGCTGAAACAGGTCTTCTCTGGGATGGAGTGTCTAGAACTGGAGCCTGTATCCTATGGCCCTTAGCAGCATGTCTTGTGCAATACACAAACTACACACGTTCTACGGCTCTGTCCTGCTGTCTCATACAGCCTTCGACACAAAGCACAACTCTGGGCAGCGTGCTTGTTGAATGTGTAATTGAATGAAACCCAGTGCCTTTCATTCACTCTGCATCCTGCTCAGGGATCTGTGACCTCCTTCAGAGCGCTTGGCTCTTCATAACAGGCTCGGGCCACAGGCACAGTGGATACGGTATGCATGAGTGTGAGCATCAATTTCGGGCTTCACTGACCTGGAACCCAAAGTGGGAGCCTGTGCAGGAAGTGACCATGGCCTGGGCTGGAAAGGCCAGGCCAAGGAGCTGAACCATGGGGCTTCTGGCCTGCCCTTGCAGCTGCCCCAGCTGCTTCCTTCCCAGTCTCTTCCCCCCACCCCCAGCCCCATGCATTTCCCGGGAGGTCGAGCCTGGTGTAATTACAGGGTATCTGCTGCCTCCCTATAAATCTAATAGACTTTTTGGCCTTGTCAGATTAAAACTTACCTATCAACCCGCCGCAGTCCTCTAGATCTCCCTAAATCTGTACTTGGGAGAGAATTTATGGCCAGGAATTGCATTTTGCAAAATGATTAAAGTTGCCAAACAGCCATAAAAAGTTGCAGAAGGAGATATGGTTTTTTTGAAAGTCTGCTTAATTTATAAGGGGTGGAAGGTTTATTGTCATTTAGAGTCCAAAGCCTGGCAGCGATGGAGCGTTTGGCGGCAGCTGTGCACAGCTGCTCTTGCTTTATGCCTTTTACATGTTTTTAAATTGCCCTGTTTGAGTCTGCAGCCGCCGAAGCATCCCGGTTTGCAGAAGGGTGGTTCCTCCTGCCCTCCAACGCGCAGCCTCTCCTGCCCTACTCCTCAAACTGCCCGACCTACCTTCCAGAAGTGTTCGTGGGTGATCCAGTCTCACGATGACTGCTCCATGCCTTCCTGTCACCGGCCAGCCCCTGAGAAACACCGGCAAGCGCTCACGTGTGCAAAGCTTTTAAGTTTATAGGCGGGTTTCACATGCTGTGTCTTAACACTTGTCTCCTTGGATTAAATGATTAAACGAGATCAAACACTCAAGGCTCTAAACGCCTGGTGTTACCTCTTAAGCTGATAAATAGAATTAGGGCTCCCAGTTATTGACCACATGCGAGATCGCGGACCTCTGCTCCACACTCCTAGCACATTAATTCACAGAAATCTTGGCTGCCACTGTAGGAGACAGCTGTCAGTCATACCTGGGTTTTGGGAAGTGTGAAGAACTTAAGGCCAAGGTCATGCAGTCAACGCTCGTGCACATTAGCTAACTATTAGTAATGTCATTAGGAGAAGCATCTCACTTGTCTGTCTTGTGGGTTGGCACAGAGCAGGCCCTGGGTGGATCCTATTGAGGGTGAGCCTGCATGCCTGCATGAACTGAGCTGTTTCTTATCCCCGCCCCGCTTCCCCTTCTCCTTACAGGCATCAGACCCTGGATCATGCGAAGTCTAACTTAGTGCTCAGGCTGGTGTCTGACGTATTGTAGTTCTTGATTCACTGGAAAGAGGACCGAATGCAGTCAATCCCAATAGCCTCAGAGGATGATTTTAGGAACTCCATCCTGCAGGAGGGAGTTGCCCGAGTGTATGTGACACCTGTTCAAATAACAGCGGCAGAACCAGGATTTTGGATTCCGAGGCCGAGTTTTTGTTTCGTTCCTTGTTTTGTTTTCTTACCAGTGGCCGCCCACCTAACCACCTGGCAGGCATTTGGGGGGAGATTCAGACATGTTTCTTCTTCACCACCATCCTGTCTAGTCTCCACGAAATACCCATCACTCACCAGCTGCTGACATTCTCCAGAAAGCTTCAGAACATCCTCACAAAGGTGTCTGTTACTGCCCCTATTTTACAGATGTGGAAGCAGGTTGGAGGAGTCTCCAGAGTGACTGAGTGAGCTGATTCCAGAGGTAAGGGTCAGAGTGACTGGGATAAAGGCTGGTGGGGGATGACCTGCAAACCCAGCTTGGCAAGGGTTGGCAGGAGTAGAGGAGGGTAAGGAGAAGCTTCTAGAAGACAATTTCCCCAACTGGCCTTTGAGGGCAGAGAGGAACTTTGGCAGACCATTGATGGGAACTGTTCTCTGTGCAAGCAAGAGCAGAACCAGGTGGAGTGTGAGCATTTTAGCCTGGCCTGGGTTGTCCTGAGTTCCTTCTGGCTTCAGTTTTGAATCTGTCCTTTCCTGCAATGCAGAGATGCACAGGTAGGAGGGGAGGGTCTGTAGGCTGATGTGTCCAACTGGTCCTTAAGGTTTCTATCAACCCCATCCACATTTTCTCCTCTTTTTTTCCCACTAGCCTCCTGCCAGCACCATGAAGTGAAGAGCAGTTTGGCCCGGATGATGAGATGGGTCCTCTTGGGTGTTCTCCAGCTTCCACCTGCCTCCCCAATGCATCCCTGTCCCTCTATCCTTGCTGTACAGAGGTCTGCCTCACAACCAGGCTCGGCAGGGAAAGCAGCCTTTTCCTCAGATTTCCCTGCTTCCCAACATTACTGATAGCCGAAAGCTGCTCTGGCTCTTCTCCTGGGTGGGTGCATCTATTCTTCCTCCCATTCATTTGTTGATTCATTCAGCAAGTAGTTTCTGAGCTCTTAGGCTCACCCAGGCTGGGAACGCAGCAGTGACCCCAGCTGACCAGCCTGTCATCTTCACAGAGGTTACCACACCAAATGGATAGACACGTCGGTTTTTAGTGAGCAACACAGGCCTTGGTGTCAGTAAAACACGAGGCATGATGGGAAGTGACTGGCCATTGCTTTGGTTTGCAGACAGAGATCCCATTTCCAGCACAAGAAGGGATGTCTGCAGGAGGATTTGAGTGTGACGAAGCTAATCAAAGGAAGATCTGGATGAAGAACATCCCATACTCAGTGAGTAAAAAGTGCAAAGGCCCTGGGATTAGAATGAACTTTTCCAACTCCGGGAACTGGAGGATGCTGGGGCTTAGAGGTGACAACAGGCCAGGATCACAGTCACACTTTCTATCTCCCCGTAAGTACAATAACACATCTTGGGGGTTTGGGTCTAGGGAAAACTTTGACTTGATTTATATGTCTCTCTCTCTGCCTTTTGTACGGATAACAGAGAGACCATTAAGAGCTCTGGGGCCAGGGGATGGTGTAGTCATTATTTAAGTGCCTGCGTGTAAACATGAAGACCAGAGTTCAATCAAACAAGCTGGGCATGGTGCCATGAGCTTGTAATCCTCGGGATGGAGAGATGGAGACAGGTGACTTCTTGGGACAAGCTGGCTAGTCAGTCTGGGCAAATACGTGAGCTTCAGATTCAGGAGAGACTCTGTCTGGAAGGAGGTGGGTGATGTTCTTGATGACATCATCCAAAGTTGTCTTTAGCTTTACACGCGCGCGCGCGCGCGCGCACACACACAC
>NW_022196900.1:80789683-80822161 GCF_008632895.1 Mastomys coucha | reverse complement strand
GAGGGAGAGGGAGAGGGAGAGGGAGAGGGAGAGGGAGAGACTTGAAAAGGTAATTGAATAATTGTGCCAGTTACTTGTCTGACATCACAGTCTTCCACAGTTACCCAGTACCCCATCCTAGCTCCTTTAGGTCTTACACTGACACATCACTTTCCAGGAATGCCTTTATCCATACTTTTTGCAAAGTTCCTGTTTCACTCCTCAGGATCCAGTTCCTGGGCATCCTTCTGGCGAGCCCTTCACCCTCTCCCATGGCAGAATAAATTCACATTCTCACTGTTGTTACCAGTTCTAACCACAGACACAGAGAGTGTGCTTCTCATCCCTCTTTCCACTAGGGCAGGAGTCCTTCCAACACTGAGATCTGACTCTGATGGTCTTGGAGACCACAGGCCTTCCCTAGCCTGGTCTGGGAGTGGTGCCTGACACATGCTTTCTGGGCTGACGTGAGTTATTTGAACACTTGAGTCGCTAGCAGAAACACTGAGTTAGCAAGTCTCCTTTGTTTGAACAAACACGATTAGAAGCATTGTACTGTTTGTTCTTCCTGGTGAGATGCTAACACATCGACACTTTTTGGGACTCCTGGCCTCTGGAGGGTTCCTCAGTGTTTTCAAAATTTGAATAGATATCTCTCAAGAGCTGGTCCTGTATTACCTTGAGGCAAGTGTTTGTTAAAAAAAAAAAAAAGATTCTAGTTGCTAGAACACATCTTGTAAATACTTGTGTTTGAAAATGTACACTTCCGGGATGCTTTGTGGGTTCCTGTACATGTTCACGTACGACTGGAAATCTGTTTGTCACAGATGCTTCCCAGGCCTGGTGGTTGTTTTCTCTTTCCTAATTAATCTATTGATGTAGAATTATGCATCTTTCCCCATAAGCTAGGAGTGTATTTAAAACCTCATTTCCTTGCCTGAGATACATGCAAATAAAAGTTAAAGACAATTGAAACCATGTCCTGTCTCTTTATCCCACCTAAGGACTAACCTGGTGTGTTGGGGGTGGTGTGACCACACACATGGCAGCTCACATCTGGTCAACTGTGAGCTTGCTGAGGCGTCTGTGCTCCATCTTGCCTGTTGCTTCAGCAAATGCTTGTTGATGGGGAAATAGTGAATTAGCTGCTTAACTCAGCTGCCCCTCTTCTCACTGTGGCAAAGTCCAGCTTGGACAGAAGTCTGCTGCTCACTCTGCCCAGCACACCCTGAGTACCATGATGTGGCTTTGTGTGCATGGCAAAGATTAGCTAGGGCATCAAAGGCTTGGCAACCTCTGGGTAAATGCTAGAAATGGCATCCTAAGATCTCCATATTTAACCACAGGAATGGAGAAGGAGAAACAAGTAAATGATTGAAATCTCCATTTGGTAAAGACGTTAAGTTCCCAGGTAAGTTGTTCACTTCTTCAAGCCTCAGTTTACACACACACACACACACACACACACACACACACACACACACACACATATAGTATCAATGCATTTGGGAAGAGAACCCGCCACAGCTGAGCGGCTCATCAATACTGAGGCACAGACAGGATAACTCTCCCTTGGCTTCTGACATCAGAGTACAGGTTGAGACAAAGACCTTTGCCCCAACTCTAGTGAAGTCCACATCTGCTTTTCTCAGACGTCCTGGAGCCCAGTGTGGTCGGGAGGTTCAAGACCATCTAGATTCTGCCATGGTTAACCCCTGACACAGACAGCTGGTGTCTACCCTGGCTTGACCAAGGCTGTCACTTGTCCTGTTCTTGCTTCATTCTCCCAGGCTGCAGGCATCGTGACAGGTGGCTCTTGGGTAATTGGTACCAGGTGGCTTGCTCCTCTCAAAAGACAAAGCAAAATTTTACCCTTTAATGACTCGTTCATAGTATTCATTCACTCTACAAGTAGTTCTCAGGAAGCCTATTGTGTGCCAGAGCCAGGGGTTTGGGGGTCAAGAATCCATCAGAAATGGATCCATGGAGTCTGCATGCTGGGGAAGGGTGGGGTGGAATTTTGGGGTAGTGGTGTACTGTCAGCAATGTGAGGTCAAACAGATCTGAATGTCTGCAGGCTCAGGGCACACCCTCCTAAAAGTCCATATTCAAGTTTGACTCTAATATCTGCCCATCGAGTTTCCAGGAGGCTGCAGCTACACGTCTGGAAAAGAAGCAGGCTCATCTTGGGTGAGCTTAGGTGAGAGATCTAGTTCTCTCTGTTGGCCTAGGGTTTTGTGTTCACCATCCTGTGTCCCCCAGATTTTCAGGCAGAAAGGGAGGTGAGTGATCTGTCCCTTGTGCAGGGCTGAGGTAAGCCGTGAAGTTTGGTTCTGGGGCAGAGCAGAGGAGGCAGGCAGGTGGAGATCCTGGTGAAAGGAGGTTTGGGGCCTCTGACCTAACTATGAAAGCTGCAACAGAAGAGGCAGGGCCGTGCCCAAGGGCTGCTGAATACCATGTAAGAACAGGATGATGGTTTGACCAGAGCAAAGGAGTTTGGGTCAGATAGAGCAAGAAACATGGAGAACATTCATACACAGGTTGCCAAGTTCTACCAAAGTGCTTTGGTCTCTCCCCCTATCATCCAGCCTAGGGTCTGTTCTGGAACCAACGAGACCCCCAACTCTGAACCCCCCCAGCAGGCAGAGTGCAGGATGGCATTGTTGTCCATCATAAAAATCAATGGTTCTTTTGCTAAGTGGTCAATATTTATTTGGCTTTAGCATTGTTTAATTCAATGCATCAATTAAAGGTAGTGTCATGTCTGCTCTGGTCCGCAGCCTAGGCCCTCTGCGTGTCGTTAGCTCATCGGTTTGCGATCACTCACATCCTTACGTCTCCGCTCCTTTGTCCCCTTGCATAACTCAAGGACAGGAGTAATTGACGTGAAACTTTTAAAAATTAATTTCACTGCATATGCCATGGAGGGAGAGTGCAAGTCCTCCCAGCCATTTATAACGTCACGGTGATTGGTCCTGACAAAACAATACCTTAAAAACTCACCAAAGTAAATTATGGCCTGAGCAAATGGCTGCTCCGCGGCAGGGCCGGAGGCTTGGAGGGGAGCCAGGCAAAAACAAAGTAATGTGCTTTTGATATTAATAACAGAGATGATATCGATCTGCACGCTAGTGTCACTTCTCCACTCCGGCGAGGAGATTGCTCCCGGCATTTAGTCCACTGAAAGCCACTTTCCATGCAGGCCATTTAATTTTGTGAGTCTTTAATTATGTGAAATGGAGTCTAGTTAAAGGGCCAGGTCCCAGTTTCGCCAGGCAGAGACGTGGGCTGTGATTCAGGAAGCTGTCAGAAATGCATATAACTCAATTCTTAGATCTGCAAATGCAGTTGTCTCTCTAAATGTTTATTTCATCCTTGCACTTCCCTGGCCTGGTGCCACCGTGCATCAGGACAGACACAGACTCTGATTACAGGACCACATTTTTCAAAGGACCTGAAGTTAATGTGCCTGTTTTCTGCATAATAAAAGTCATAACTCACAGGAGCCGCCAACGCCTCTCCCCCCAGCCCCCTAAAAGGCTGTAGAAGGGACAGTGCATCCCAGCCCCCATCACCCGACATTCCTGGGCCTGACCTGATTCTGGGCTCCTTGTCCTTTTGTGGATCTGTGGCAGACCACACTGGGAGACCACAAATCAGACCACAGACTCATCCGTGGGTCAGAATACTTCAGAGGTTCATGAGACAGACAGGAGAGAAACCCACATGCCAGACCACAGAGGCAGCCACAGCTTCTGTTCTAGACTTCAGGACAATGGCCCCAGGGGCTCTGCCTTAGGGCTCTCCACACCTTTCCTCAGGTCAGATCAGCCAGTATGTCACCCCTTTCTCCTTTACACAGAGCCCTCTCTGTATGCATTCCTGCTTCACAAACCCATACTTTTATTTCTGTGTCTGTATGTGTGCATATTCACACACACACACGCACACGCACACGCACATGCACACACACATGCACACACACACATGCTCACCACTCATCTATGGCTACGCACTGCTCTGGAAACTCTCTTGGGCTCTGCTTTGTAATATTTTTATGCTGCTCTTTCTGTCATCTGACAGTTGTAGCTGTCCCAGATGTGACAGAGGACTTTCTTGTTGAACCACATCTGCAGTGCTTAGATGTCAGCTTTACCTGGGCTGTCCTGCAGAGTTCTTGGTGCTGCCCAGGTTATCCCTGGCAGGGGCCACAATCACAGGGACCACATGGAGGTTGCCAGGCTGACCCAGCTAGCTTCTGCCTTTTCGCTAACATGTAACAGAGAGAGCTGAGGGTAGAATGCCATAGTATATGTCTAGAACTTGGCTCCTCGGGCAGCTCTAGTACCATAGTCTTTGTCCGTTTTGCTCAAGGTAGGGTCTCTCCCTGTACCTGGAGCTCAGCAATTCAACCTGGCTGCCTGGCCAGCGAGCCCCTGGGGCTCGGCACCAGATATAGTGCTATAGAGCATGCATGTGTTCCTCATGCAAAGATAGGTGCCTATGACCGCCCTCTTCTCCTACTTTGTGAGTAGTTTTGCTAGGTTCCATTATTGTTTGTCCAGCCCATAGGAGACTTAGGATTAGAACAAGGATGTATAAAGTGACTGCTGGGAGTGCCCATTGCCAGAGCAGTAGGAAGTACGGGGAGTCAGGGAAGAGGACAACGTTACAAGCTGACAAAGGAGCCCCTGATAGTGGTGGTAAAGTGAACTCTATAGCGGAGTGCGGAGGGAGAAGATTTGCAAACAAATACAGAGGAGAGATAAGGGTTTAAAGAAAGCCAGATATGGGCTAGGGAGACAGACACTCAATGGGTAAGGTGCTTGCTGCGTAAGCATGAAGACCTGCGTGTGAATCCCCTGCAAACACAGAGAAAGCCAGGGACAAGAGCATATATCTGTAATCCAGTTAGTGGAGAGGTAGAGTCAGGAGGATCCCCAGGGACTCGCTGGCCAGGCAGCCAGGTTGAATTGCTGAGCTCCAGGTACAGTGAGAGACCCTACCTTGAACAAAACGGACAGAGATTGAAGGAGTTTACTGATGGTAACCTCTGGTGCGGTGCATGTACACATAGGTGCATGACTATTCACATACATGTACATGTACAAATACACACACACAGGCAGGGTAGGGGTATCTTATTGCAGATCTAAGTGGCCCAGTATGCTAATGTGCATAGGCCATCTCTGAGGGGTGGAGCTATAAGATCCAATTGATTTCAAAATTATCTGCCTGTGGGTATCTTTTCTCCCTTATTTTCAGCTGCAGAGAATCCTCTAGGTCGATACCTAGCTGTACAGACCTGAGGAAACACACAGGGACAGAGGCTGATGTCTACCCTGCTGGTGGACAGCGCTGTTTCTCCTTGCATTTGTAGGGCTCTTCCCCATGGGGCTTGCTATCATTCAGATGGCTCAGGCATCTCCCAAAGTTTTATATGCTGCAAGCTTGTCTCCCAGGTTACAATGTTGAGTGATGAGACCTCTAAGAGGAGCAGCCTGGTGACCAGTGGCTGAATGGAGCTCTGATGGACTCCACTTAGTTCCTGTGAGAAAGGATTGCTATAAAAGGATCTCCGTTGCTTCCAGTCCTGCCATGTGGCTGTTTTCTCCGCTCACACATATTCTTGTCATGAAGCCACCTGTTACAATGCGATGCAGCCAGAAGGCCCTCGCTAGGGCTGAGCAGAAGGCAGCGCTGTGTTCTTGGACCTCTAAAACTGTGAGCTAAATCGACCTCTTTACTTCACAAATTACCCAGCCTTGGGCATTTTGTTCCAGCAACGGAAAAAGACTAACACACAAGAGTCTACCCATCAGCTCCAGAATGCTATTGACACAATGATTGGGTTCAGGAAAGGCTTATGGGCTGACTGGAGCTACTGATGCACCATGGATTTTTGCAGAGATTTTAGTATAAGAGATCATTGGACTTGAAAGCAGAGAGGCTGTGAAGCTAGGAATGGTGGCAGAGTTTGCTACCACATGGGGCCAAGGAAGAAGTCCGAATGAAAGAGACCAGGGCTGAGTGGTGGAGAGCAACCAGGCCTTTAAAAGATTAGTGTCAAGCCAGACTGGGGCAGCACAAGCCTTTATTCCCAGCACTCACTTGGGAGGCAGAGGCAGGCAGATTTCTGTGAGTTTGAGGCCACCCTGGTCTACAGAGTGAGTTCCATGACAGCCAGGGCTACCCAGAGAAACCCTGTCTCGAAAACAAAACAAAACAAAACAAATCAGTGTTGATGCTGGGTGCAAATTAGTGTCAGGAAGGGTCTAGCTTGGAGACTGGGGGAAAGTGAGCAGAGTAGTTACTTAGTAGAGTAGGTTAGAGAGGAGCACATGCGAGAGGGGGGAGGGGAAGGGGGATGGAAGACAGAGAGGGAGCGGGAGGGAGGGAGGGGGAGATTGAGAGAGATCAGAGGACAACTTGTGGGAGTTAGTACCCTCCTCCCACCAACCTCAGGTGGTCAGGTTTGGTGACCAGTGTCCCCTCCAACCCCTCTCCCCTCCCCACACCCCCTCCCCATGTAGCCATCTTAACAGCCCTTAAGGCAGGTTCTTGACATACGTCAGTGCAATGCTGAGTAGAATATTAATGTAAGGCCACAGGAGAGCATTCACTTGGACAAATTGTGGAGAGACTTCGTCAAGTTTCAATCACTGTTACAGAGGATTATAAAGGGGAGAAAAGAGAAGGCTTCTGGCTTACAGCTTTTGCAGGTCCCAGTTATATCTAAGGTGTAGCGATTGTTGTGAGTCTCTGAGGGCAGGGCTAGATGGCTGTGGTCCTGGAGCATGTGCCGGAACAAACCATGCACTGTGGCCAAGAAACAAGAGAGTAAATGGACAGGCCAGAGTCTCCAAATCACCTCACGAGATGTCACTAGTGGCCTTGGGGCCTCTCACAGGGTCCACCCTGTCGATCCTGCCATGTGGTTATGCCCGGTATTATCCAAAGCACATCATAAGAGCAGTGGCTCATGGCAGGTATGAGACATCCATGGTGAAGTTTGACCTCCAGGTCTGGGGCAGGAGGATGGAGCAGCCTTTAGGTTGAAATGAACTGAAACATTCACAGCATCAGTAATGACAGCCAGTAATGGTGACCCCAGGTACACCCTTATTGCAGATGGGCTCTGTTCTATGTGCTGCCTGTATGTAACTGCTTAGAGGGACTCTGGGGAAGAGAGAAGAGAAAGAGCTGAGAGAGATTAGAGGTCTGCCTGGGGTCACACAGCTGGTAAGATATGGAGCTAGAACTCAAACCTGGTTCAAATTCAGACTATGATTCCAGTGTGCAGAATTCTAACTCTTACCTTATACTAAAGATACCAACAAAGACAACTCTCAGGGCAGTTTGGCTGTGGAGGAGGGAGGGAGGGAGGGAGAAAGAGAGAGAAAAAGAGAGAGAGAGAGAGAGAGAGAGAGAGACAGAGACAGAGACAGAGACAGAGAGACAGAGACAGAGAGACAGAGACAGAGACAGAGACAGACAGAAAGACAGAGATAGACAGAGATAGATAGAGACTCACAGAAAGAGACAGAGAGCAAGAGAGCACAAACTGTATAATAGCGGAGGATGTGGCTCACAAGAGGGCTTGTTCTGCCATGGAGTCTTGAATGTCTTATCGTCATTAGAGGAAGGAAATAAAGACAGGAGGGAGCCAGCACAGTATGGAGTGAGTGGTTCTGAGCTGATGGGAGAGGAGGGGCTGCAATGCCCGGGGGGGGGGGCTATGAGGAAGGACCCATCTATGGTATCCTTCCTGGGGATGGATGCGGTTTAGGCAGGTTGTAGGTGGGATTCTTTTCAGATGACTTCTATTTCTCTGTGAAATGGGGAGTGAGGTCATCAAGTAAGGAGAGGGGGATGGAAGCAACTCGGTTTGTGGAGCTGGGAAATCTGAGCAGAAGAGAGGCAGTGAATAGGAAGAAATGCTAGTGAATCATGAGACATCAGTGATGGTGGACTTGTATGTTTTTGTGTAGCGTATAGAAAGCAGAGTGTTAGGGTTAGGACCAGGGTTTTGATACATGGGTAGGAAGGGATGGAGGGACTGGGGAGAGTCAGGGGAGATGACATGAGTGCAGGTAAGATGCTTCACCCACTGAAAATGGACCCACTGAAAGCTAAAGATGCTGGCTGAGAACTTGGTCCTGATGCAAGCTCTTAGGGATGGAGAGGTGGTGTAGTGATGGACAGACAGCATGAGTTTGGTGTGAGGGGGGAACAGTTTAGAGTAACAGCAGGAGTTTCGGTGAGACAGACTGAGGCTGGGAGGACAAAGTCATTAGGAATGAGGCCAAAGGCCTGGGAAGTTTGGGTGGTGTGTGGGTGGTTCCTATAGATGCTGAATTCACCCAGGGAAAGGGAAGACCAGAGCCAGATACCAGGTCTTCAGCAACTGGACCGAAGGAGCCGTTAAGTATTGTAGTATGCACATCTAGCATAACCTGTGTACAGTGAGGCTGAGGAGCAGAGCCGAGTGAGTTGGCTTTCCCTGGTGTACCAGGTCTTGAGACACAGAAGAAGAGAACAGTACGGAGAGTCAGGTGGTTTGGGAACATGGGAGGAGAGAAGAAAGAACGAAGGGCGCCATAAAGTTGGGGGCAGCTGGGAGCTAATGGCCTAGGGACCATTTGGTTACTGACACAGGGTCACAGAGGTTGAAGGCCAGAGCCAGTGTTGTCTGAAGATGGTTGGCTCCAGACTCCATTGCTGGAGGACATAGTTTAGCTTAGGGGAACAGCTGTCGCTCAGGGTCCTCCCATGCTTCTGTAGGAACAAAGTGGTCCAATCCTTTATAGGCCCCCGAGTTTGCTGAGGTCAAACTCAGGCAGTCCTCAGCCTCTACCATCTTGCCTTATGACTTCTCTCTATGCTATGACACTTAGTGTCCGTTCTCACTAGTATTCTGCCTGATTCTTTGTTCTTTGCTGGGTCCTGTTGGCATTTTGACACCAGATTAGGAATTTAAAATCCTTGTTGGATATGATGACAGGAGCCTGTAGCTCCCAGCACTAGGGAAGGATGCAGAGGCAGGTGGATGGCTACACATTTGGTCTACATAACGAGACCCCAAGGCCAGGCAGTGGTGGCACATGCCTTTAATTCCAGCACTTGAAAGGCAAAGGCAGGTGGTCAACAGAGTGAGTTCCAGGGCAGCCAAAGGTATACAGAGAAACCCTGTCTCAAAAAAACAAAAAACAAAAAAACAAAAAAACAAAAAACAAAAAACAAAAACCCCCAAAACAAAAAACAAACAAACAAACAAACAAAAAAACAAACCAAACTAACCAACCAACCAAACAAACAAACAAAACAACCCAACAAGACCCCACGCTAAAACACATTAGCAAACAAAGGGAAAAGAGTTTATACGCCAGTCAGGTAATTCTGAATTTCAGCCCAGCCACAGAAGAGCTGAGGGATGCAGGCAGGCTAAAGTCTTCTCTTCCATCAGATTAGAACAGTCTTAGACTGTTGTGAAGATTTCTATGTGATGCAGATTAGTGCTTAGCACGGTTGCTGATTCAAAGTGAGGGCTAACAAGCACATCCTAGGTTTACTGGTTCTTACTGTGTGCCAAGCCACCTTCAAAGACTTTCTGCGTAATGATTACATCATTCTCTTAACAGTGGGAGCCAAGTGGGAGCGCTTATCCCTTCAGTCCCATTTGTTGAGGGGACCGTGGTGCAGAGAGGCTAAGCACCCCGCTCCAGGGGAAACCCTGTTAAGTACTGAAGCTGAGGTCAAGCTCCAGGTCAAGCCCCAAGCAGTCCTCAGCTTCAACCATCGAGCCATATGGCTTCTCTCTATGCTATGAATGTTAGTAATTAGTAACTATTATATAACACTAACCATCATATAATTTTTTGAAAATTTCATTGCTAAGTCAACCCAAGCTTGGTGTCCATATTAAGCTGGAAGCTGTGTATGGGCTTTGATATTTCCTTGGTCGGTTTCCTCTGTCTACTGGGCTGGGCCCTTCTGCCTCCCAGTGGCTCTCCCAAGAGCTCAAGTTCTCCATTGGCTATCCAATCCAGGGCCTCTGCCTGTTGAAATCTTCCCCTACCAGAGCACTCCAGAGATGGCCTTGGGCAGGGTAGTCATGGAGTCCTATTTCCCTTCTTTCTTTCTTCCTTCCTGTTCCTGTCATGACCTCAAGGCTACTTTGTGTCCTAGGGGTCCTGGTGAGACCTTCTAGCCATTCATCTCAGCATCCTGCTCCTTCCCTTTCTGAGTCTCTTTTGTCTGGTTTCACATGCACCTGTTCATGTGTCACCAGCGCACACCAGGGGATGGCTGATTGAAGAGGGTAACAGAGTCTCTCAGGGAGCCTGGTGTGCAGGTCTTGAAGGCCCCACTTGCTCAGGGATATTTCTCTGGTGTCAAAAGTTTTCATGAACCATTTGTTGCTGGGAGCCTGGACTCAAACTCTGGTGACTTGACAGGCATTCTAGACCCAGCTGGTCATCACATAGTGAGTACCAGGAGGTGTGGAGGGTATGGCTCACTCTGGGTGACAACTGTGCGACTTATCCTGGGCATACATCAAGAAGTATCTGTTTACCCTAGCTAGGGGGAGCACCAGCCGGTGCCAAGCACAATGCCTGGTTTGGCATAGCGGTGAGTTTACTGAGGTGGTTTATGGGTGACTCAAAGGCAGATACATCACTGGGAAGTGCCCTTGGACCACCTATACCATTGAAGGTCCTGCCTCTATCATAGACAGCTCATCAAAAGACGTGCCACAGAGGAATGCCTTGTGAGCTTCCTCGCTCTCTCCATGATGGACTAGCAAGAGGCATGATCTTGTTTGTGCAGGTCCACTATAGGCAAGCACAACTCCTCTGATTCAAGATGATGGTAATTGTGTCCAACTTGGAGGAAGTATCTTCATGACAGTGTCCTCCCTGGGACTCCTCATCAAAGTGAGCTGCTGGAGGCCAGAGTCTATGTCAACCTCATTTGCCAACAGATCCAATATTGCTCTGAGTAGGGCCTTATTTGTCCTCTATCTGATTCTGTCTTCTAGATTTCAGAAGAGAAGAATTGAGCAGGAAATGATCAGCATGGTAATAAAAACACTTGTAAACATGTCAGCAATAGTTGCTATGTGGTAGGCAATTGTTCTAAGCCCAGATACAGCTATTAGCTTGCTTTGGACACCAGGCCCAACCCTGGGTTAAGTAAACTTGGCAATGTAATATTTTACATAGATATTAATTAAATCCTCACGGCTTCAGGATTGGGTATTGGCATCATTTCCACTGATGAATGAGGAAGTTGATTTCATGATATTAAGTATCATTATATAATATAATATCATTATAATATCTTTATGTAATATAATATAATAAGCAAGTACTCACTTGCTTACTGGTGAGTACCAGGGCTGGGATTTGAGCTACAGTAGTGCAGTTACAGAACGGGCTCTTGACAAAGACTTGTGCTATCTTTCTGTTTCTGAACCCAGTCACCAGGGATAGATGCTCAACCACTTCAGCTGAAAGGTAGGTGTTCAGTGTTTGGGATATCTTGGGACTCCTTGGTGAGTGAGGAAGTGGGACATCTTGTCTAAGTTCATACAACTCAAAGTGGTAATAATCCTGGTATTGACACCAAGACCTGTCCAGTTCAGCTGTTTAGCCTAGGAACACACGCTGACCATGGTTTGTCTGGGTTCCACAATTCCCCTGAGGAGTCCAGTGGGGAGTGACAGGCAGACTCTTGATGGAGGATAGGCTGAGCCTTACCAGGGCTAGGGTCCTGGTCGGAGGGACTCTGGTTAAATGATGTGTGAGTTCCTAAAGCTGGTGATGGCTGGTTCGCTGCCTTCCTCTGGCCCTGTGGACTTGGGGACTGGGCATCTCCCTGGGCCTCTGGCAGGGAGCGAGCAGTGCCTGAGGCAGGAGGCAGGCAGGCTCTTTGCGGTCCCTGCCCATCTGGGGAGTGCTTGGTGCTGGCTGGAACTGAGCAGTGGACGGTGTTTGGGCTCAGCAGCACGAGCCCAGCTCGGAGGCTGCGAGGCAGAGCCGTGAACGCCAACAGTCTGGAGGCAGGCTCCGGAGGGAAACGGCTCGGGCCCATTTGCTGAGCTCGGTTCCCACGACAGCTCAGCAGACAGATGGACTTGGGAATCCCTGCCGCCTGGCCAGGAGGGTGTACACGTGAAAGGATATGTAGGCACCCCCATAGGGAGGAATGAGTTGGAGGTTTCTAGGGACACCAGGGTAGGGGATCAACGGTAGGTTCCATGGCCTGGGATGAACTGTCAGATAAGCCATTGGAGAGAGTGGGGTCTCAGGTTAGAATAACTTCTGGACCTTGACCAAGTACAACCCTGAACCTGACTGCAGCCTTTGCCTTGATTCCTCAGAATGACTCCTGTGCTGGAACTTGGATATGAGCCCTGACTGTGGTCTTGACTGAACAGACTGAGCCCTGACCCTGACTGATCTGAGCCCTGATCCCAGTTGCTGACTGTTCACACCAATGGTCTTCTAGGCAAACCTGCTGCTACCTTATGTAATTCTTCTGAAGGGTCTTAGAACTAACTGCCCACAACATGCCCCAGGAAATGGGAACTAAGGGGTGGGTCTAGCCACACTGGCAACTTCTGAATGGCATAGGAAGAAAGACAGCAATGATCAAGAATCATGGGCCAAGAAGCAGTGGTATAGTGGACCAGAGGAGTCCTGCCTGCCCAGGGCATGACCAGAGGAAGCCCTCTGGCTCCCGTAGCAGGTCAAGGGATAGAGCCTAGGAAGCAGAACTTCAGGGTCAGACTTTGCGGGAAGCGTTAGAAAGGTGACCAGGGAGGGAATGTCTGGACATTGAGTCTCCATGAGTGGGACCCAAGAGGGACAGACTGGTAAAAGCCTGTGAAGATGTGGAAAGCAGCTCATGGTGGGAAAGGCCAGGGAGAACTTTAATGAGTATCACTGGGGTTCCTTCCTTCGCCGGTCAGGACCTATCATCCTTAGAGCAGCTCAAGGTGCAGTGGACCCTGCACGCCAGCTCTAAACATACCCATGAGCCTCTTTCAGAACTTCCTCTGGCTGCCAGAGTGCTGGGAAATGGCTGAGTACCAAGAGTCCAGCTTCTCCTTCAGGGGAGATGACTCTGAGGGATGCTTCTGCTATGCCCTCCACCATGGCCAGTGAATACTGTCGGGACTGGGCCAGATAGGGAATCTCTCAGGCTTTGATGATGACATGGTTTCTATTTCTACTATTTAATTCTCAAATGTTTGCCTTAGGGTCTGTCTAGGGACTCTTAAGCTAAAACAGGCATCCCAACATGATGAGATCGAGGTGCCCGGAGGCCAAGAGCTTGCACTCGAACCTGCAAGACTCAGATCACTTCCATGACCTACTGTGGTCCTATCTGAAGCCCCTCTTACCCCAAATCTACCGTCATCCTGGGGGAGTGTGTATCTACTTATATAGGCTGGGTCTCCTTTACATAGGTCCCTGGGTCTGACATTTTTAAGTTGTCCATTCTTTATGAGTTCTGTGGGGCACCAAGCATGTTAGCTGTCCCCTCCATGCCCTAGAACCCACATATTAGATAAGTTAAAGTGACCATTTAGGGAATAATGGGATCAGTGAATCCAAGGGAAGACCTTATTATATTGTGGATCTTTGCTGGAATACCTATATGCCACGAATAACCATACCTCCTTTTGGGTAACCCGGGGCCTAGGGAAGGATCTCTGTGCCAGGACACAGGGTTGATACTGGTCCCAGGGCTTTGTGAGCATCTGTGGGTACAGAGAAGAGAACATTCTTTCTTGCTGGCCATGGTGTGGGGGACATTAAAGACATCATCATGGCTCTTAAAGTCTCTCTTGCTTGGTCATCTCATTGCTACAAATCACTATGTTTATATTTGCCACATCACTGTCTCATGACACCTTGAACAAAGTAATCTTGAGGTGTTGTGTAAGCTAACTTTCACTTGATAGATGGAAAAAATGAAGAACCAGAGATGGAGGCAGCCTCCCAAAGGTCATGGCAGGGAGTCAGACCAGACACACAGCAAGACCTCAAGCCCCGCAAAGTCCTGCTCAAAGGCAGGCAGTGTCTCTGCCGTGCTAGCTCCCCTAAGCCAGCTCAAGAGAGGGCACCTGGCCCTGTGCCAGCCTTCCTTCGCCTCTCTGCCAATGCGTGGCTCTCTGGGTTCTGGCACTGTCAAAAAACTCCTCCGCTGGTCTGCTCTCAGCAGAACACAGATTATCGCTCTTGTGCTAATTATTTTTATGATTAAAAGATGATAAATTATTAAACAAAGTCTGAAAAATGTGCCAAGATCTGCTGTGAGGCTGGGCCTGAGAAGTTGCCCCCTTGGCGTCCACATTAATTAATAAATGAGGCTCTCGGTGGAGAAGAGTCACAGCTGGCACATCTGGCAGCCAGGCAGGAGCTGGCGCGGGGCAGATGCCAGGCTGATGGAAGGGAAAGGACTTCCTGGGAATAACCAGCTTGGCTTGGGAATGGATCTCCCTTTCTTCCACATTCCCAGCATAGGACTCAGACAATGGCTACAATGACACAGGCCTGGCATGTGACCCCCAGAGGAGATATAGCATTTCAAACTGAGAAGCCACATTTAATTATAATCCCAGTCCCATCTACAACTGCAATTTAGGGAAATCACAAATGTCTATTCAAAGATAGGTTATCAAGTTCATGTTTCTGTCAGCTATTTCTTCTTTGAGAAGTTTGGGGGAGGTCATCAGTTGAGACTCTAAACCTCTGTTTCTTCATCTGCAAAATGGGTAGATGACACTTCTGCTGAATAAAGAGCAGGTTTAGGGGTATGGCTGTGGTTGTATAGTGCTTTCTCAACCTTCATGGAACCCCAGCTTGGATTCTCAGCCTGGCATAATCAAGTGTAGTAGTGCATGCCTGTAATCCCAGCATTGGAAGGTGGAGGCAGGATTCAAGACCATTATCAACTGTATAGGGAGTGCAAGGCCAGCTTGGGATATATGAGACTGTTTAAAAAGAAAAAAAACATAAACAAACAAAACCAAAGCACACCTAGCTCTCAGCAGACACATGTTAGGTTAGGCAGTTTCTAATGATTTGCCATGAGACATTGGCCAAGTAGCTTTTCCTTGCTGAGCCTCATTTTTCTGATCTACTAAATGGGAACCCAAATTCCTAAGTCAGGGTTAGAGGAAAAACCACACCTAAAGCAGGTATTGGAAACAATTTCATTACAATTGTTCATTATAGCTTCAATTGTTCATTATAGTTCATTATTGCTGGAGTTTTAGCAAATGAGTTTCCCTCTGTCCCCATGGGCCACTATGTCCCTGCCTCTTTTGCTGGGCTTCCTCCATGACCTCCAAGACTCACACACTGTGCAGACTCAGGTTCCATTGTCTCACACACCTCTACCCGTTGTCACTCCTGTCTGTATGATGATGACAACACACCCCATTCATAACTCTCCTCCATCACTTGACAGTTGTCTACCCAAACTGTTCCCTTATGTGGACATCTGAGAGATATCTCAAATATCCTGTCTCATATCCCTCTGAGATCCTCATTCTCAAGCCTGCTCCATTCCAGTCCTCCCTAGCTCAGTGAACGGCAACGCCATCATTTCAAGATGGAAAGAGCTCCTCGGGTAAACCTGATTCACTCGTCATTCATGTCAAATACTTGAACCTCCAGGAAATGGATTGGCTCTACCTTCCTGAATGCCTGGCTATCTGTCCATCACCTCCTACCTACTTCCCCAAACATCTCTGACTCTCACCCACTATCCCCTGCCATCTTGTTACTCTCATCCTAGGATAAGTCACCATCATACCTTACTGGGCACAGTCACTTCCTTATTAATCTCTATGCTCTGAATGAAACTTGTCGCCAGTGGCCTGTGACCCACAGGATAGCTGAAATGATTCCTTTAAATACAAGTCAGTCTTCTGTCTAAACACCCTGCAGGAGAGACACAAGAAGGGGGGCTCTACAGTCCCTGACTCCATGTGTGGTGCCCACCATTGCCTCTGGGATCTTTGAGCTGGGTTTCATTCTCTTCACAACCTTCACTTCCTCAAACCTTCTCTGCTCGGTGCCGTCTTCTCTCCTCTCTGCCCTTGTTCCTGGTTTCTGTTTGTTGTCTCCCTCTGCCCTTGAGTTCCTGAGGGTGCAGGTTGAGACCAGACCTATGCACTCCTGTATGCATGCAGCACAGGGCCCATGTGGAGGAGGGGCTGGGGCTACAGAGAATCTGGACACAGGGTCTGCCTCTGGAGGCCTTAGTACTACAAGTCTGGTAGTCACGCAGAAGGACAAGGTAAGTGTTTCAAGTTAAAATGATTCCAACGGAGAGAGGTAGGGAATGCTTGGTGGAGGAGATGATGCCTCCCAGGAAGATAGAGGAAAGGGAGGTAGGGAAGCTTTGTCAGAGGAGTATACCTATCTGAAGGCTTCGCAGTAAAAGGACAGCTGGTCAGAAACAGACTGGAAGGGAGAGGTAGGAAACATAAGCCAAAGAGAAAGCAGGAGTCTAGGAGGTGGTGCTGGTGGTGGGCTTGGGAGGGAGTCTGCCATGGGTTTCCTCATTCTGCCTGACCTTCTCCCTTCAGCACAATCGGATGTGGCGTATGCCCCACTCTGGTGACTCCCCAGAGGGGACAAAGTAATTTAATTGCCAGAAACAATATTAGCAAGATAACTATAGCGTTTGATTAAGTGTAGAAAGCACAAGTATTTTCCACACTGCTAAGAAACACTACCAATTAATGTGTACCATGGCATGAAGACCCCGGGGAAAACACAGACTTCTCATGATTGCGGCTATGTGAGGATGGGTGGTACCCAGACCTCACAGCACAGGCCTCTGCCCTGATCCTTTCAGATACACAATATATTGGCGAGCTCTCATTGGACAAACCTCTGAGCATCCTGGAGGCAAGCACACTCCCCATTTTACAGATGTGACAACCAGTATTCAGAGAGATTAAGGAACTTGCTGTCCAGCAAGTGGTAAGGGAAGGTCTATAAAGCATTGCCTTCCATCAGGAAATGGAGTGTGAAACGTGGAGCCCGGGTGAAAAGCCAGGAAACCAGTCATGGAACGTATGTCGGAGGCAGTAGCTTGATTTATTTGGTGGTAGGACTTGCCCTGGCTGTGGTCCAGCACTCGGGGTCCCTCATGGCAACATTTTAGACCAGAGGCATGTCTTTCATGGCCAGGCTGACCCAAGCTTCGTTTTCCATTCTTAGAAAATCTCAGCCTTCCAGGCTACCAATGCCTTGTGATCACGTGAACGCCCTAGGAACTTCCTGGCTTTCCCAAACGGATCAAACTCACAGTCTCCATCCGCCCCAGGTCCCCCAGTAACCCCTCATAGCCTTTATGCCCCAGTGCTCTAGAAAAGCCTGAAACCAATGGGTTAACTTGCTTTCCCTATTAAATATTTACATAAACACGCTTGGGAAGGTGTGTGTAAGTTATCAATAATGCAAGGCCAGCCTAGGTTCGGTGAGAGCTAAGAGACCCAAATTGTATCATCATAATCCATTATTCACATATAATGCGTCTATTCTCCTCCATTAGTGCAGGCAGGAAATGCCCCTGAGTGCCGGGCAGGGCTTTGGAAAGCGCAATAAATGGTGGATAGACACATGGCTGGTGGGCGGCAGCTGTAGTTAAACAAGTGTAAATTAGTGCCCAGCCTGGCTCCTGCCGCATCCGGAGGGTGGGCACAGGCCAGGAGGGAGGGGGTTAGAGGATGCTGGGAGTTGGCTATCAATCCCCATAACTGCATGGCTGTGTCTGGAGCCTTGGCGAAGCCGTCCTGCTGCCCACGCGGGAGACACGTGGCTTCTTAGGCTGGGCGAGAATCTCAGCTGTGCCAGTGAGCGGCAGTCTGGGGTGAGAGGGAGACTGCTCTGAAAGCTGACCCACGGTGAGACATGGCTCCCATCTGCAAGACAGGAGAATCACCACCTTACAAAGTTGCATACAGCTGACACGAGGATTGAGAAGTGGTCAGACCCTGGCACCTAGGCAACCCTTAGAGACCAAAACAACTTGCTGTCAGGTGGTTTGTGAACTAGGGGTGAGCATGGGTATTTGGGACCCGGAGGGGTGGGGAGCAAAGACAAGGTTGGGTAGAAGGACATTCTGTTTTCATTTGCTCGGTTTTGCTTGTGGCTGATTAGGCTTCCACCTCACTGCCCGCGCAGAGATCAGTCTCCTGGGCTTTAGAGGCACACACAAACAACGCTGCCCTGACTCTCTCCTCCCTCACCACCACCATATTCCCCTGGTGCTGCAGACGTAATCCTGTGCCCATGTGAGCACACAGACACAGACACAGACACAGACACAGACACACACACACACACACACACACACACACACACACACACTGGTTCAAACCTTCTATGTTCTGTCACCACAGATATTTGAATTGTTTTCCCTCTCTTATAAGCTGTGCCTAGGCGCACAAACCATTGGCCATGGCACTAGGTGAACTGGGTCTTAAGGTTTATTCAACTGTCATGGCAGATGCCAGTTAAATCTGGCCACAGAACATTAGAAACTTTTACCTTTATTCCTTTGTTAGAATGTGGACCCATTTCCCTAGGCTAGACCAGTTCTTGGCTGAAAGGGTCACCTCCCATGAGACATCTTCCTGCAAAGACGCTTGCTATCTCCCACTCTCTACTGGGGTTTTCTTCTCATCACACAGCACTGCCCGGCTCTTCTTATATACTACTTATTTGGTTACCCTCTCATGGTGTGTTTCCTTGACCTGAACATCAGTCTGTAAGGGCCCAGATCCTATCTGTCCTGTCACGGAGGGCCCCTGATACCTGTGTGATGCATATTTAAGGAGAGAATTCGTTTTTATTTTTTCGGAATTAAATCTAACACACACACACACACACACACACACATATTGTGCACCTGCTGCATGCCAGTCATTGTGCAGGAGCCCTTAAATAAGCTACTCATTAAGCCAATTCCACAATGACGTCTGCTCGTGTACAAGATCCGTAGACACTGCCAAGAAATTGCAGTTATATGGATACTCCAAATCCTCTCTCTTGCCTCTGCTGGGTCAGGGGGCAACGGAAGACCTACAGGGCTAAGCAGTAGAATGATTTTATGTCCTGACATCGATTCTTAAACTCAAGTGTTAGTTAGGCAGAAATGGTTGTGCTGGGCAACACTCAGAGCAGCTCAGAGGCAATTGAAATAGAACTCAGTGTAACTCTTGTACCAATTTTAGAACCTACTATGCATTATAAAATTGTATTAGCTGTGTGTTTTTACGCAAGATACTCATTCTAAACCTCAGCGGTACATGTACATATTAATAGCTACCGTGCAGAGTGTATAGGCTGTCTATGATCTGTATATGGCAGGCATTGGGTAAGTTTTGAAGCCTGGTTTCAGTCTACAGGAAAGTAAGTAAAGCTCCCTTGCCTCAGTTTCTCCACCTGTTAAGGGAACTTTGGAAGCGGGGTGAACCCCATCTGTGTTCTGCAGTAAAAGAGGTATGCACACTGAGTCCAAGCTGCCCAAAGGAGGAGGTGCATGTAGTAGCCTGGTTTGCCACCTGGAAGGTGTGCATGTCCTTAGCACATGGAGGAATCATAGCACAGTTGTTTGTGGGGCAGTAGTCAGTAGATGGTCAACGAAAACATTCAGCCTTGATAGAAAAGTTTCTTATGAGAAACACAAACTGTGGAGTTATAGATCTCTGTGTGTGTGTGTGTGTGTGTGTGTGTGTGTGTTTGCATGTGTGTGTGTGTGTGAGTGATATATGGGTGGGTGAATAGTGGAGGTCAAAGGTCAACATGAGACATCTTTCTCTGTTGCTCTCCACTGTATGTTTTGAGACAGTGTCTCTCATTGAACCTAGAGTTCACTGATTGGCTAGATTGGCTGCCAGCCATCCCCTAGCCCCTGCTGTCTCTGTCTCCCAGTGTCTAGATTACAGACACATGCTGTTCTTTTTTTTTTTTTTTTTGCATAGATGCTGGGGATCTCAATTCAGGTTCTCACACTTGTTCAGCAAGGACTTCACCCACCGAGCTATCTCCCCAGCCCAACAATTAGACACTCACTCACTCATTTAACAAGTAGGCACTGAGTGCTATCACATGCTGAGTACCATTTTAGGTAGTAGAGAAAACAAGTCAGACACTGGCCCTACCCATATGGAGCACATAAGTTACTGGCCGTAATGGTTTTTTAAAAATCCCAATAGCAATATTAACGACAGGAATAATGACTACCATTAAAAAGGCGCATTACGGTGTGTCAGACGCTGGCTTTGCGGTTCACACATGGCACTTTACTGAACCTTCACAGCATACCTATTGAGTTAATATCAATATCCTCCCTTTAGAGTTGAAGTGCATGTCTTAGTTAAGAGTTTTATTGCTGTGAATAGATGTCGTGGCCTCGGCAACATTTACTTGGGCCTTGCTTACAGTTCAATGGTTTAGTCTATCATCATCATGGTGGGAAGGTTTGGGGCATCCAGACAGACATTATACTTGAGAGGTTCTACCATCCCAATCCAAAGGCAGCAGGAAGAGACGGTGAGGCACACTGGGGCTATCTTGAGCATCTGAGACCCTCAAGCCCACCCCCAGTGACATACTTCCTCCAACAAAACCACACCTACTCCAACACGGCCACAGCTGCTAGTAGTGCCACTCCCTAGGAGCCTATGGGGGGCCATTTTCATTCACACCACAGTGTCCAAAGTCAGTGACAGTGTGCAGTTTCTTCACAGTCACCGAGCTAGTGCGTGGTGACCAAGGAACTTAACTCAGATCCATCTATTTCCACAGCCTAACTACAGCCTTTTTCTCACAAGGAATGTCTGCGACAGGAGTCTGGGAGTGACTCCCCGGGGGCTTTCCACAGGAAGGACAGTGAGTGAGGGGAAGAGGAGAGTGTGTGTCCCCAAAGCCCCCTGTTCAGTCCACAGTGTGGGGAGGCCCCTTACTCCTATAGATAGCAGGGATACTGGCCATGATGAGCTGCACAAAATCTCAGCTCAGTGTGTAGGGGACAGTGAGTGTGAGGAAGGGCCGGTTTGGAGCTAGCTAGCCTGGGCAATGGCCTGAGCTGGTGGTGTTGTGACATCTTTACTGTCTAATTAATAGAGTCCTCGGATAGCAGGTGTAAGGGGCAGCTCGGAGGTTAAGGACCTGGGGACCAGGAGAAATAAGTAGGCTTCTCCAAGGGAAATGTGGATCGCAGTGGACTACCCTGTAGTCCACTGAGGGTCTATGAAGCAGGCAGGCTTAAGTGCCCCTGAAGCCTGCTGGGACAATTTACATAGTCCAGGAAAGGGCCTGATATGCCCCCTCAATCACTGGCTTGCAGAAGTAGATCTTAGAGACATCCCTTGACAAAGTAGTGACCTCCTTAAGAAGGGCCTTGAGTTTGAGGTTCCAGCCACCTCCATCACTCTAGTAAAGTGTCCTTCACTAGGAGACAGGAATCCCAGACTAACAATTGTGTTACCAGCTCCCCATGTTACCTGTGATTCCCCTAGAGCTAGAACCCAGGACTTCCTGCCAGGGCTTTGTGGTCCAGAGAGCTGTTAGACAGGATGGAAGTCTGCTCTAGGCCTGGAGTCAGAGGGGTTGGTAGTCTCTGAGGAAAGGTGGTCAGGGAGAAGAGAGAGTAAGTACAGACAAACTTGAAAGAACAACGGTTTGCTGAGGAGGAGTGAGAACAAAGTAGCTCTGCCAGGATACATGTCAGATGATTGCTGGACTCTGCTTAACCTCTATGCACCAACAGATCACAAGGCAACACACAGAAGGAAATACATACCCAGCTGGCCTTGAGTTTGGAGAAGCTGGAGGCGGGCATCCAGGAGGGTCTGCTCATGTAAGCCAGCAGCTGGCTACACTTACAGGAGCAGTGGCTCCACCTGTGTAGAATGAGAACACAAAGCTCCACTTCTATGTTCAGATTCTCCCATACCTACCTATGGTAGCCACCCTAACCAGATCCTCATGGTGAAAGGAATCCTGGAAAATGTAGTTTCAGCTTTGCTTAATGAACTACCATACGATATGGCTAAGTTCTAGACCTGTGAATCTCAGTTCCTTTATCTATATTGTAAGAAACGAAGTCAGCAGCAAATCCTGTTTCAATGCTAAGAACAAAAACACACAAGCAAGTAAACAAAAACCTATCTTGGTATAGGGGAAGCAGAGGCAAGTAGATCATTGCAAATTTGAGACCAAATTGATCTACATAATGAATCTGAGGCAAGCAAGGGATATCTATAGAGAGAGTCTGTCTCATATATATGTTTTATTTATATATATAACAAAAACAAAATAAAATAAAATAAAACAAGAGACCAAATAAAAAACTAAAACCAAAAATGCAGCTTGTCTCAACAACAAAAACCTCAAAAAGGAAAACAAAATTAAAAAAAAAAGAAAGAAAATAGGCACAGTGACCTCCCTCTTTTCCCTTTTGTATGCAAATGGAAGACACATGGTCTCCTTGAAATAAACCTGCTAGTGCCCAAGGCCCCAGGACCACCACATGGATGTTGTCAGGGCTGGGACAGGGCTCAGTGTGCTCAGCAGGCTTTCTAGCTCAAGGTCAGCTTTCCTCAAACTGCTGCCTGTCTGAGGTCAGGAAGATGATTGACCAGGGGGCTCTTCCTCTGGGAGCTGTCTAGACTGTGAGGGGACAAGCTGCCTAACAGTGTGGAGACCTGGGCAGGAAGGGGGACAGATTCTATGAGAATCTGTTACTAGGGAATGAACCTAGAGAGTGGGGAAGGACATCCAGAGAGAGAGAGAGAGAGAGAGAGAGAGAGAGAGAGAGAGAGAGAGAGAGAGAGAGAGAGAGAGAAGCTTTATGATGCCGCAGGGTGCATTTGGGTCGTGGGAGGGGACTGGCTCAGAGACCACCTAGGTTAGAGCAGCTTAGAGAAGGGTGTGGCGGAGCCTTAGCTTGCTGTGGTGCTTTGAAACAGAAACCAGTGAGGCTTGAGACTTAGAAACTGGGGGAGCAACCAAACAGAAGCCACTGTTTTGGCAGTGGGTGCTCCTCTAAGAGCGTCTACCAGCTCCTCAGGGGTTAGTGTCATTTTCTGTCTACACTGCACACGTCTGAACCTGCCCAGAGAGCTTGCAACACTCATTGTCCTTTGCTGGTTCTAGTGCTCTAAGCTGGACCTCTCTGATTATCTCTGCTCAGGGAGCTTCCTCTGGTCTAGGGTTGTCAGATGAGGCAGGCTTTTACCATTGGGCAGGACCCTCTAAGGGAATTTCCAGGTAGCTAGAGCAGAATGGCTGTCCCGCATAAATCAGCCAAAAGCTACAATGGATTTCCCTACATTTTATAAGTTAAGATTTAACATTCCATCCTGAATACCAATCGGCTAACCTTCTTCCATCTTCTGTCACATGGTTAACATTTCTTTCTCTTCCCAGAACTTCTTGCCTATTCCCATCTCTCCCAGGTCCTTTGGAAACTCCAAATTCTAAGCTTCATTCAGTCTTTTCATAACATTAGTATCCCTTTCCAACCATGTCCCAGGGTGAGGCCCAACATATCCCAAATAGACTTACTGAGTTGGTACTCCTTTTTCTTTAGGAAGGCTGTTGGGTAGCCACTTCCTAGAGCCTTCACTCATACTGAAATGCAGTATTCAGGAGGAACTCTCATAAGACTCAGGAAATTCCTGAAACTTACAGGATCAACAAGACCTGGTTCCAACTTTATAAAAGTTAAAAAAAAAAAAAAATTCCTGGCGGGAGGAGGCTCTCAGTGGAACTTCCTACAGGTTATGGAAGGAGAGCTTGGGATACAGTTTTCATGAATCAGAGAGACCCAGACTGGAACAGGCTTTCTGGTAATGCAGATAACATTGAGTCAGCCATGCTCTAGGAAGTGACCCCTCATCTATGCTTCTTTAAGTAACCTCATAGATACATTGGTTCAGTAAGCTAGACTAGGGTGGGATTGTTTCTTTGGTTGGTTCTTAGTGCCCTGTGTAAGGTAAATAGACATTTGCTTATGTCTCCACAGAAAAAGGATCATACACACACACACACACACACAGACACATACAGCCACACACACAGCTTTAATATAGAATAAATTTATACAGATTTATTTTTCTTCCTGCTATACAAGTTGGAGTCACCAGATAGGTTATATATATATATCTACATACATATATATATATATATATATATATATATATATATATATATATATATATATATATATATATATATATATATAATTAGGTGTGGTAATTGAAATACCAACAACAATAAAGAAAGATTTTTACAGGTCATGTGTTATGTGTTGAGATTTTGTGGTGTCAGTGCTGAGAGGTCTGTAGACACATTCATCTCATGTCTAGATATGTACAAAATGGCAAAGTCATGTTGCCTGTGCTAAACACAGGATATGCCCTAATTCCCAGAAGGAGAAGGAGAAGTGAGAAAATCCTCAGAATTTGTTGTATGTGCTGACCTAGAAATATATTCATGCTGGGCAGTGGTGGTGCATGCCTTTAATCCCAGCCCTTGGGAGGCAGAGGCAGGTGGATTTCTGAGTTCGAGGTGAGCCTAGTCTACAGAGTGAGTTCCAGGACAGCCAGGGCTATACAGAGAAACCCTGTCTCAAAAAAAAAAAAAAAAAAAAAAAAAAAAAAAAGAAAGAAAGAACCAAAGGAATTCATGACATTGTTAAATGAAAAAATTGCAAATACATTATGTGTATATGTACACACACAAACACATGTACACATTTTTTTTGAGACAGGAACTCTATATAGCCCTTCTGTCTTGGAACTCCCTATACAGACCAGACTGCCCTCAAATTCACAGAGATCTATCTGCCTCTCTGTCCGGGGATTAAAGGTGCTACCAGGCTTGGCTCATGTGTTCATATATAACCCCCACCAGTTTGGTTTTTGTCTTTGTTTGGTTTTTCAAACCAAACTATGTGTAGCCCTGGATGTCCTGGAACTTGTTCTGTAGACCAGGCTGGCCTCAAACTCATAGAGATCTGCCTGACTCTGCCTCCCAAGTGCTGGGATTAAAGGAGTGTGTTACTACAATCCAACTAAATTCAAGATCTCCTGTCTTAATCTTTTGAGTACTTGGATTACAGGTTTGTGTCACTATGTCTAGTAAGACATTTAAAAAAAAATCTTAAAGTCTATATAAATGTGTGTATGTCTGTTTATAGACACAGAAAAATCTCTAAAAGGACAAACTTTAAACTGTTAGTGGTAGCAATCTTAGGGTTACATGTCTATGGAGAAAGGGAACATGTTTCCTATATTTCTAGGCTTGCATTTCTTACCATGAGTGCATATGGTTTATCTACATTTTAACATCTATGACTTCTAAAAAATGGTAAGCATGCCATACCAAGGACAAATGGTAGGATTCGAAATGCTTATACACGGTGGTCACGACTTGGCAGACGCAGAAACCAAGGGAGAGGGCGTCCTAGAAGAGACAGGAAGCTACAGAGCATTGTCCAAGGAGAATTCTCTCACCCTTCCAGAAGGTTGGGGCATCTTGAATTCCTCCTAGTACTTCCTCCATTCCTCCCCTAGCTCATGTTCCCATCATTTAGAAGTGGCAGTGGGTATCAACTATTCAATTATTTTCAAATAGTTGAGCCTGGATCTGGATTGAATAAATCACATTGATGCCAATTTCCAGGGAAGCCCTTTCATATTTTATGATTCGCCCCCCACCTTTCCCCCGCCTGCCTTGTGCTCCTGTTAATGAACCAGGAGACTGCGAAGGCTGCTCGGACGTCCCCACTGCTAAACCCCACGTGGAGATGCGGCTGCAGAAAGCACTGTAGTTCTGGGTTTTTTTCCTTTCCCTCTTCGACATCCTGGGGAAATTGATATGCAGGCAGGATTGCGCTTTGTTTAAAGCTCAGCCCTGGCTTCTGAAAGAATACATTATCCAAATCGGCGCATGCGGTTGAAATTCCACAAAACTCACTCGTGTCACTTGTGGCTTGCCAATGAGATGTCCAGCCAGGTCTCAGGCAGCACGAATGCTCTGCGAGAGAGAGAATAACTGTGGAAACTTACCCAGGAGGCACTGCGGGAGTCAATCATTTATTGGGCTGGGGATGCAAGGTTGGCCAGGCCAAGTACCTCTACTACCCACGAGAACACTGACGGGCCACCAACGCCCAGTCAGGGGACCATCTCTGCTTCCTTCCTCTTTCCTACTCCTTTAAAATTAAGATTTGTTTAAAGAACAGATTGAATGGGAACATGGAAAACAGAGCCCCCAATGCTCCACCCGTTTCTTTCTTTTTGTGAAATGATTGTTAAAGAATTAGTTCCATTTTGGAATGTGGAGTTATGGGAGCACAGGAGTCGGGGCTAGGCTTAACTATGTGGCTTCCAGCATCTCGAGGCATCTTGTCCGTGAGGAGGAGAGCCAGGGAACCATTCATTGGTGACAATTTGGGACCACTGGGGTTTGTCCCACTTGCTCTTTAAATGCTAGAGTTTTAATGATTTAGGAACCAAAAGAATAACTAAGGAGCCTAGCAGTCATTATCTCAAATAATGAGACTTTTTAATGCAAAATCAATGTTTGTTATAATGAAAATAGATTCCTCAGCTCCTGCAGGGCCAAATGTACAAATCTTTTTCTGCTGTTAAATAAAATGTGACGGCTCATTTTCAGGACGGTGGTGAGCATTTTTATTCAAGAGTAAAAATAAAATGTCAGAACTTATTTACTTTTATTAAGTGCTCATTCGCAATCAGACGCTCTGATCAATATCTAATTGGCGGTGAGGAAACAGAAAATCATTTCCATGCCAACTTGAGAGGAAGAAAGGAGGAAAGGAAGCAAGGAAGGAAGGAAGGGAAGGAAAAGGAAAAGGAAAAGAATGAAGAGAAAACCACTTAGTATAATTTTAGTTAAAATAGCAAATGCTCATCACGTGGGTGCTGCATGTCCAGCTTGAGTTCTGGACCCAAGCTGTGTGTCAACATAGTAACCTGCTGTGTGGTGACCCTGTGCGGTCAGCCCCTCAGTGGTCTCTTTGCAGGTGATGAAACTGAACCTTCTCCAAGATTATAATTGCCCGTGTTTCTGGTGAGACGACGCTAAACCTGTCTGAGCACTGGATCCCAGCTCTTGAGTACCTATCCATTTTGCCCATACCCACATTTGACATTTTTGTCCTATTTTAAAAGCATTTACTTATCTATTTATATAAGTACCACAGAATTCACGTGGAATTCAGGTGGCATGCTGCAGTAGTCAGGTCTTTCCTTCTGTCATGTGGGCCTTGGGGACAACTTGGGAGCAGGTGCCTTTCCTGAACCATCGTACAGCTGTTTTGCTAGTTTGTTTTATGTGTTTGGCCTTCTGAAGTAGAGTGGGTCTTGGACTTATTCCAGGCTGACTTCAAATGTGGGGTCCTTTTGCCTCAGCATCTCAAATACAGATATTACATGCCCAGCATTTATGCTTTCTTTCAATTAATTTGTGTTTGAGTATGCACATGTGTGTGTGCATGTACATCCCTGCTGTGTATATGTGTGTGCATGTGTGTACATCCTTGCTGTGTGTATATTACTGTAAAAATAAGTTTCTGTCTTCCACTTTGTTGAGACACAACGTCGCTCTTTCTGCAGAGGCACAGCATACTCCAGGTTAGCCAGCCTCTGACCTTCTAGCTGATTCTCCAATTTTCATCTTCCATCTTCCACTGCCACTTCCTCCCCAAATGCTAGGATTACAGATGCATATAGTTCACTGGCTTTTTTATCTGTGCTCTGGGGATGGAACTCAGTTTGCCAGGCTCTCTATCCACTGAGCTATCTCTTGGTCCTGTTCTATGCCTTAATAAGTCATGAGGCCACCGGGCAGTGGTGGTGCATGCCTTTAATCCCAGCACTTGGGAGGCAGAGGCAGGCAGATTTCTGAGTTCGAGGCCAGCCTGGTCTACAGAGTGATTTCCAGGACATCCAGGGCTACACAGAGAAATCCTGTCTCGAAAAAGAAGAAGAAGAAGAAGAAGAAGAAGAAGAAGGAGAAGGAGAAGGAGAAGGAGAAGGAGAAGGAGAAGGAGAAGGAGAAGGAGGAGAAGAAGAAGAAGAAGAAGAAGAAGAAGAAGAAGAAGAAGAAGAAGAAGAAGAAGAAGAAGAAGAAGAAGAAGAAGAAGAAGAAGTCATGAAGTAAGCTTTACCAATAGCAAAAGCTTTACTCCTTTTGTTTATTTGGTTTGTTTTTCTGAGAAGAGGGCTCAGATAGCCCAGGCTAGTCTCAAATTTGTCATGAGTTCAGAATGACTTTGAGCTCCTGACCCTCTTGCCAATCTCCCAAGGGCTGACATTGCAGGCATGTAGCACCATGCCTGGCTTAAACATTTTACTCTTATTATTAGCCTCCAAACAGTAATCTTTAACAAGTTTTAGAGGGTCAGAACTTCTTCAAATATATTATATACTTCTTGGTCTTAGCAAATAACACATGGCAAAAAAATATACCCCAACCTCAATGGTTTGACTACATTTTTTTTTAACTTTAGAGTGTCTCATGCGTGCTACATACTTAATATTAATCATATTTTGGATTTTGTGTTCATATCTTTCCCTGGGCTGGTGGCACTTAGCAACTTATTCTGTCTTGATGCAGGGTAGAGGCAGGGCACTTCGGCTCCTGGTTGCCCCAGGGATGGATTATGGATGGATTATGACTTTTACTCCTCAGCATACTATAGTCTATGATGCTCAGTAGGTTAAATGTGGTGATGATTTGTGTTCTAACTTGCTCCCTGTTGCTATGATAAAACATCGTGAGCAGAAACAACTTGGGGAGGAAAGGGTTTATTTCATATCAAAGGTTTCAGTCCATCACTGAAGCCGAGGCAGGAACCCAAGGCAGGAGCTGATGCAGAGACCACAGAGGAATGCTGCCTACTGACTTGCTCTCTATGCTTGTTCAGCCTGATTTCTTATACAGCCAGAACCACCTGACTAGGGATGGCACTGCCCACAATAGGTGGGACTTACATCAATCATTACTCAAGAAAGTATCCCATAGAAATGCTCACAGGTCAATCTGAAGGAGGCAATTAGTGGAGGTTTGCTCATCCCAGGAGACTTTATATCAAATCAACAAAAATTAACCAGCGCATTTTGTGACATTCTCAGTTTATGTAAGAAACCTCTGTACATGGAACTTCCATTTTTAGGCTTATTTCTCTGATGTAATGGATCTGTAACCTATAGGAAAGACCAAAATGTTAGAAGTGAGTTGAAATTCTAGTCCATTGCTGGTTACTGAGTGCCTTGGGAAACCCTCCACACCCTCTGTGAGAGACTAGGTCTCATAATGATCTTTGATTTTAAGTGCTATCAGGTCAAGGAAGAGTCTCTGGGTATGAACCACGTGTGCACATGGAGGCCAAAGGACAGTCTAGGGTGTTGTTTAGGTAGTATTTATTTATTTCTTAAGACAAGGTCTCTCAGTGGGACTGTTTCCACTATCCCAACAATTGGGTTACAGATGCATATACCACCACGCTGCCCGTTTTATGTGGATTCTGGGTCTTGAACTCATGTCTTCATATTTTTAAGACAAATAATATATTGGCTAAGTTAATTTTCAGTCCCAGGAAGAACCTTTAAAACACCAGAGTTATCCACACAATGGCCGGACTGCTTCAGGAAAGCCAGAACACCCTTCCTGGACATGTTTGACCATGACCAGCTAAGGAAGTGGCATAGATAATAAGAGTTCAGATCAGTTACCTTCAGGAAGGTCAGCACCTGAGGTCATTCAGTACTTTTTATGTATCGCACTGTACTGGCTAGGTTTATGTCAACTTGACACAAGCTAGAGTCATCAGAGAGGAGGGATCCTCAATTGAGAAAATGCCTTCATAAGACCTGGCTGTAGGGCATTTTGTTAATTAGTGATCGGTAGGGGAGAGCCCAGCCCATTGTGGGTGGTGTCATCCCTGGGCTTGTGGCCCTGAGTTCTATAAGAAGCAGGCTGAGCAAGCCATGAGGACCAAGCTAGTAAGTAGCACCCCTCCATGACCTTTCTGCATCAGCTCCTGTCTCCAGATTTCTTCCCTGTTTGAGTTCCTACCTTAACTTTCCTTAGTGATAGACTGTCACCTGGCAGTGTAAGCAGAAAGCTGTCCTTTCCTCCTCCAGCTGCCTGGTAATGGCATTCCATCACAGCAGTAGAAACCCTAACTCAGCCACCAGGATCCTACCTCTTACCACCCCATGATGTCATTTCTGCTATTATTGACATCTGCATTTAGCAGAGAAAGAAACGAAGCTTTTGATTTATGAAGCTGCTTACCTAAGGCTGTACATAAACAATGGAGCATAATTTGGCACCAGGAAGCCTACATTTAAATCCCAGACATTAATCCTTGTCACCTCCATGACTACAACTCTGGGTTCACATTCTTCCAAGAATCTTTGAACTAGTTTCTCCCACATTTATCCTTGCTTCTCTACCCCTCTGTACTCCCAAATTCTTCAAAAGTAGCTATCTGTGGGCTTCTTAAAAAAAAAAAAAAACAGACACACACACAAACAAAACCCATCAGCTCTATTGACATACAACTTACATACAATAAGTTTCTCCGATTTTAAATGTATAATTCAATGAGTTTTGACAAATGCAAACAGTCAAGTTCACACATTCAAGATATAGAATGTCTCCACGGATGTGTGTGTGTGTGTGTTTAATAAACTTGAAATCAAATAATGTCACTCTTCTGCCCAGCATGTTCAAAGGGCTCCCATCTCTCTTAAGTGACAGTCAACATTCTTACAGTGTCTCCTGGGGTCATGATGAAAGACAGGCTGTTGTAGGTTTGGAAAATGATTTTGTTTTTTTGTTTTTTTTCCCTAGGACAGAAGGAAGACTCTATTTGTATTCCTTGCATATAGGTAGGAATGTGTGACTAACCCTGGAGATTAGAAGTGGGTAGCAGTAATGTCTACACCTTTCAGACTTGGGTCTATATCCCTAGAAAAATGTCTGGTGTTCCTCTTCTGCTTAATTCAAAGTCCCTACGGAGTATGTTAAGTTTGAAGAATCTTTTTGTTTTGTTTTGCTTTGTTTTTTGAGACAGGGTTTCTCTGTATAGCCCTGATTGTCCTGGAACTCACTCTGTAGACCAGGCTGGCTTCGAACTCAGAAATCCACCTGCTTCTGCCTCCCAAGTGCTGGGATTAAAGGCATGTGCCACCACTGCCTGGCAAGTTTGAAGAATCTTAGAGCTACTTAGAAGTGGACTTTAATAGTGTAACAGGCAGGCGACCTTGAATCTTTATGAATTCTGAGGTTTTAGAGGAATCAGTAACACTATAGCTGATGTTAACATCTGAAAAATTTGAAGGCCCTACCCTGGCCCTTGCCATAGCCTGAACCCACATATTCCACAACAGCTACACCCTTCTCCTTGCTCTTCAAATGCCCATGGGTATTGTGTTTGATGGTTGAGGCAAGTTCAATATGGGTCCATCCATATCCCACGATTTTCCTGTTCTAATTCTTGGCACCTACGGATGTTGCCTATGACCACAGAGGAGACTTTGGAGATATGATTAAGTTAAGGACATTGAGATGGGAACATGATTCTGGATAAGCTGAGTGGGGCAACATCATCACAAGCATCTTCATACAAAAGAGGAAGAAGAGATTTGACTACAGAAGAGAAGTCTTGTGACACTAAAGACCAAAGCTGTAATGCTGGTGAGATGGCTCAGAGGTCAGAAGCACTGACTGCTCTTCCGGAGATCATGAGTTCAAATCCCAGCAACCACATGGTGGCTCACAACCACCTGTAATGAGAGGCAAAAAGAAAAGTGCATGCATCTTAATCATGCCAGCAATATAAGACCAAAGCTGTAAAGGTACAGCCAAGACCCAAGAAATGTCAAGTGGGAAGTGTGGCTTCCCCTGTGGGGTCTCCAGGATGAGTCAAATGACTATCAACCTTGATTTTACTGTTGAGAGACTTTTGCTGCAGAACGGCAATAGCACTGTTTGAAGCCACTGCATTTGCGCTCATTTCTGCCCAGCATCAACGTGAAACTCATTGAGTGCTCCTTTGGTCTGATGTGCTCCTCCCCTGGATAACTGGAAGCTTCTGCTTACCTCCTTTATGGCTTTGAGTGTGCATTTGTCACCTTCTTAATGAGGCTTTCTCTAAGTGCCCAATTTAGGAGAGAATGCTGGGGCTCCTCCCTCTCCAGGGACCATGATAGACATTGGGCATACCACATGTTCCATGAGTTCATTTGCTTATGTCCTTTCCTCATTAGAATGTGTGTTCCAATAACACAGGCTCCTCACTAGCTCTGGCTGCCACTCCAGCTCCTAGATCAATGTGTAGCACACAAGTCGGCCCACAGTAAGTACCTGCTGAGTGAGTATATAAATGGCTAGATGGCTGAGATGGGCAATGCTT
>NW_022196900.1:80737183-80787183 GCF_008632895.1 Mastomys coucha | reverse complement strand
AGCCCTGGCTGTCCTGGAACTCACTCTGTAGACCAGGCTGGCCTCGAACTCAGACATTCATCTGCCTCTGCCTCCCAAGTGCTGGGATTAAAGACGTGTGCCACCACTGCCCAGTGTTACAAATATCTTGAAGTGTGATTTGCCTAGGTTGGAGATCCCTTATCTGAAATGTCTGGGAGCAGATGTGTTCAGATTGTAGTGTATTTCAGATTTGAGTGTTTGGGGATTAGAGGGAGTTAGTCTGGACTCCCCAGAAGCCACCGTTCTCAAGAACACCACTCTATCTTGCTGCTTCATGTGGTGATAAAGAAACTTTCAACTTTCTTGTTCACAAACTTTTCTTTTTGCAATGTTGGGCTCAAACCCAGAATTCAGCACATTCTTAGCTCTACCACTCAACTGTCCTTTTTGCTTTTCTTTATCAAGAAGAAGAGCAAAAGTCTCACTATGAAGCCAGGATTAGCCTTGAACTCCCAATCCCCTGACTCTTTTCCAAGTACTGAGCTTATAAGTGTGAGCCACCATTCCCGGCACAGATTTGATTCCTTGTAGTTTTCCTACTTAGGTTTCAGAAACAGCTGTTCCTGTTAGCCTGTAGATCTGATTTCTTGCATTTTAAAACATGTAGAGTCTTGGACACCACTGGAACTTGGCATGAAAGTGGCTACAAGCTCCTCAGACCCTTGAAGAAGTTCTTGCATCTTCACTCCTGCAGGCCAAGTTGGGTTTTTTTCCTGTGCCACTTGTATCATGGCACTGACAGACACATTGAATCTCCTAGATCCTTCAAGGCCAGGCCGAGTCCGTCCATTTGTATATTCCCCATAGTACTGTTCAGTGCACAGTAGAGGTCCACAAAATGTGTGTAGACTTACCGAATGAGTGAGAGATGAGTGAAACAGCACAGGGGAGGGAGGAATACTGAGCAGTGGGGGATTCTCCACAATGGGAGGGTAATTAGGGAGTGTTTACATTCCCTCATAACTGTCCCAAAGTGCAGGAGTGTAGATGCTGTGGATTCTGCATGCCAGAGTTGTGATAACACACTCTAAGTAAGAAGGTAAACCTTCTCTACTTCAAAAATTCTATACTGGTGGTGTGAAGATCTAAAGCAGTAAGAAGTCTCCAATCTGTGAATCCATGAAGAAGGAAATGAAGGCTCATCTTTATGGTGCTGTCAGAACACTTGCAGCCTTTTTGTGATAGGCACTCAGCTCAGAAGGAGGGGGCGTTCTGGTTATACAGATGTAAGCACAGGATATGCAAGAGCTGGTGTCATCTGCAGTTGCAGGTCTTTACTGAGGGTCTTGCATTGTGTCTGCCTTGCAGGGGTCATCGACTAGGTGAATAGGTGACCATGCTCCAGTACTAGGAAGCGACCAGACTAGACTGTATCTGTGTGAACAAACACAAAGGAGCATTCTCTGAATCTGGAAACAGTTGACCCCCATCATTTCTGTCTGGTGGTTGTTTACTAAATCCCCAGTGATGACAGGCAGGCATACCCTTCAGATGTACTCTTTGGAGAATTTGGAGAGTGTGCCCTGTGTGTATTAACATAGAAACCCCTGTGTAGTTCATTTCAGACATAGGCTTCATCCTTTCCCAGTTAGGCATTTAAAAAATAAATATTCAGGGGTCTGGGAGATGGCACAGTTGGCAGAAATACTTGCTCTGAAAGTAAGAGGATCGGAGTTCAAATCCCACTTAAAAGGAAGGCGTGATCATGCATACTTATAATTCCAATTATTGTGTGTGTTGGTACCATACTAATGGATTCTGGGAGCTTGCTGGCCAGCCAGTCTACGCAAAATGGTGAGCTTCATGTTTAGTCAGAGACCAACATCTCAAGGCAGTTAGGTGGAGAACAATGGAGAAAGATACACAGTGTCTTCCCATGCCCCTCTTGCTTACACATGCACAGATGCCCATGTGTACCATGACTCACCACGTCATACCCATATTTTAAAAATAAATGAATAAATAGGCAACAGAATAAATGTTCAGAGTCCAGAGAACTCTGTCAGACATTGTTGAAGAAAGTGGGGTCAGAACAGAGCAGATCTTTTGACCTCTGCTGTCAAAGTCCTGGTCCCATAGGGTAGGGCATGTTCTCAATGGTCTGAAATGAGGCATGCCTGGTAGAGGTGGTATCCTGTGCCCTGTGGCCTGTGTTCCTCATCTTGAGTCTCACAATAATTCCAAAAATGAAGATCAACTCTGTTTTAGAGACAGGAAACAGGCTTAGAGAGCCTCAGCCATTCAGTTCAAAGTCACCTAGACAAGGCAGTCTAAGAATGGGGATCTAGGTTTGACCCCCTGGGCTAGCTATAGCTCATAAGTACCAATAGTTTATCCAGGGCTTGCCACCGGTTCTCTCTGATCCTACCTTAGACCCTAGCAACTAAGTCTATATGCATTTGGCAAGAGTAAAGAGGGGGGTTGGGTCCCATGTTCATTGGCTCTTTCCTAGCACTCCCAGGCTTCCCACTACCATCTGCCCGAGAGGTCTTTCTTCCAGACTAACCTCAGGACTTTGTTTATTTCTTACTTCCAGGCTCTCACTTCTCTTTAACCCTTATTTGGCCCCATCTGTTCCCAGCAAGATACCATCTGCACTCATCTTTTCCTACTTATGAACTTTCTATTGTTTTTTGTTTTGTTTTGCCTTGTTTTGATTTTGTTTGTTCTTGAGACAGGGTTTCTCTGTATAGCCCTGGCTGTCCTGGAACTCACTCTGTAGACCAGGCTGGCCTCAAACTCAGAAATCTGCCTGCCTCAGTCTCCCAAGTGCTGGGATTAAAGGCATGCACCACCACTGCCTGGCCTGAACTTTCATTTTTTTTTTTTAAGATTTATTTATTATTATAATTAAGTACACTGTAGCTGTCTTCAGACACACCAAAAGAGGGCATCAGATCTCATTACAGGTGGTTGTAAGCCACCATGTGGTTGCTGGGATTTGAACTCATGACCTTCGGAAGAGTGGTTGGTGCTCTTACCCGCTGAGCCATCTCGCCAGCCCCCTGGCCTGATGTTTCTATTGTTAATCATCAGCAAAATACTCTATGTCCTCACCCTCGACCCTCATGTCCCTCCGTGTCTGCCTGGAGGCATAGCCACTCCCAGAGGATGCTGTCTATCCTCTGCTTTCTCAAGTAGAGGCTGCTCTTGATTCTTCAGACTCTGAACCAGTAGGCGTGGGCTCTGGAGCTGCTGTCCTCCTCTCTCCTCCTTGATGCTCTCTGGACAACTCATACCCAGGCATCCTCCCAAACATCTGCTTGAATCCATCAGACCCTTTGAGGCTTCCTATCCCAGTATCGATAGACCTCCAGACACTCTCCTTTGCTTATCCTGAAGATGCTTACATCCTGAGAACTCTTTATCTAACACTGCCCTGCCCCAGTCCCTGGTGTTTTCCATAGATGTAGACATGACCCTTCTCCTAGCGTCAAGTCTTACTTCTCTGGCCTCCTAAGTTGCTTTCTCTTTACCTTTCATTCCCAAGGTTAAACACCAGTGCTGATCATCAAAAACAAGTCTCAGGTCTCAATTGCTCTACTTTCTGAATGTTCCTTACTGACAGACCCTGCTAGGGGTGTATCATTGTATGATCTCCAGGAGTCTGTTCTCTATTGGCCAAAGGGATGGGCTGCCTCTTCTGCCATAGAGGGCCCAAGAGAAACCTGAAGTTCAAGGTTTCCAGGTTTGTCTACATGAGTGTCCTCAGGGACTCTGGTAAGGGTCTTGATCTCTACCCATCAGTCTATAAAACATTTGTGAATTAAATGCATTAATTCCCTTCATTGGTCTGCCCCTTATAATTAGATCCTTGATTCAATTTTCAGCACAACCTACCTTGTGGCTGCTGGTGATGCAGCTCCTCTAAAAATGCCACAGGATCCTTTGGCCTCCCAAGCATGCCTTCACTGATTAGCTTCCCTGCGCCCACCATTTTTATTTTTACAGGGTTTTAAAGGCCATCAAAAACAACTGAATTTTATCACAATCCTCATAATAATAAAATTTTCTGAACCAACAAAGTACTTCATCCTCTACCAGTCCAGTGTTTCACCTCCATCCACATGCCAGTCAGACTTTTCATCACCATGACTAGCACCTGAGAGAAACAATTTTTGAGAGAAAAGGTTAACTTCAGCTCATATTCTCAGAAGTTTCAAGTCATCATTGTGGGCCTTTTGTACAACAGACAGGTAGACAGACAGGTTAGGAATGGTGTATTAGTCACCCATGGTTGCCAGGAAGCAGGGATGGGTACTGGAATGGGTCAGGACAAGATATTGTTCCTGAAGACACACTCCCAGTGATTTAATTTCCTGTAGTTAGACCCTTTCAACTAAAATTGTCAGCCCCTTCCAAAATAGCAGTCACTAGCTGGAGACTAAGTCATTAACATGAGAGCCTATGTAGGACATTTTATATTTAAGTCATGGTCTTCCTGTACCCCATGAACCACAGTTAAGTATTTGTGATCTGCATCCCATAGGCAGTCACTTCCCACAGTTCACCAGCAATGAGATCCTTTCTGTCTTTTTTTTTTTTTTTGACAGGGTTTCTCTGTGTAGCCCTGGCTGTCCTGGAACTCACTTTGTAGACCAGACTGGCCTCAAACTCAGAAATCTGCCTGCCTCTGCCTCTCAAGTGCTGGGATTAAAGGTGTGCGCCTGGCTATCTGTAGATGGGTGGGCAATGCAACTCCTAAATCTTATCTCTAGGGCTACTCTCTAGGACCCCGACTACTGTCAACAACATTAGTCATGGTTCCTAGAAAAGAAATTGGGGTTTGATCTTCTATGATCACATTTAGTGAAGCATGTGACCCAGGGTAGTGAGACGGAGGGGAGTGAGGCAGGGAGAGCAAACGTAATGAGCATAATACTGAGATGGGCTAGCACTTACTTTTGTAATGAATGTAGCCACAGGCTTGGTCTCAGCACATCTTCTAGGTGCAGGGCACCAATGCTACAGATCAAAAGGTTAGTAAAGAGCTCATGACAGGTCAAGTCCTAGAAAGAAGTGATCTACAGGTTTTCTCTAATCTGTGACAGCTTGCCCCATGCCATACCAACTCTCCTACACTTCTGGGGAGTGTCATTCATTTATTTAATGAATCCAGATGTCAGACTCTGTGATGTCTTAGCCTTGTGGTGTGCTGTTTCTCAGCAGAGTATCCAGAGGCTCTGGAGACGTCTCAGGCTGCAGATCTGTCTCCTTAGCTGTGGCTGGGGTGCGGCTCACTTGGAGTCTGCCAACATGGCAGAAGTTGTGTAAAATGAAACAAAGCCGAATGGGCAGGAGTAAGACCCAGGGAACTTAACATATACTTGGAACATCCTGTGAGGGAGGAGTCGTATAGCATTGCGTAGCCCAGAGCTTTATAGGCTCTCACCTCTCAGGAGCCCAGAGACCCGGGAGCTCACAGACCCAGGAGCCCATAGACCCAGGTTCTTCTTGTTCATTCTACTTTGCCAACTGTTCTACTCTTAACAAGAGGAGGGTCTTTTGTTTGCTTGTTTGTTTTTTCTTGTTGCTGTGCTGTTTTGTTTTGTTTTGGTTTTTTGTTTTTTAAACTAGCACCTTGCTTTTCCTCAACCTCTCCTATCCTTTCATCCAGGGATAGAGAACAGGAGTAGAAACTGCTCAGGCAGTTTTACAGCAGGATACCTGTCCCACACCCAGGCCAGAAGTTGTAATTCTTGTCCTCTGGGGCTGGTGACTCAGCTCAGTAGCTAAGAGCAAATACTGCCCCTGAAAGAGGACCCAAATTTGGTTCCTATCTTATACTGGGCAGTTAGCAACTTGCTGCAACTCCGGCTCCAGGGGATCTCTCTGGGGTCCACAAGCATCGGAGTCACATGTTGCATAAGCCTAAAAAGAAAGTCCCCTGATTGTGTTGTTGGTGAGAAGCCAGAGTGTCCTTGGTTCTGTTTTGGCCCAAGGCCAAGAATGCCAGGCAGAAGCCTTGGTTTCTGGTCTGGGTTCTTGTCATTTTTCTCCTCCTTTTTGCAAATGATAATTCCCTGCTTGGAAACTGTATGAGGACATAACAACAATGAAGAGTCACCCGGATACCTTGTGGAAGGGTGACCCAACTGACTAGCTCATTTTCCAAGCTCACTGTGCCTCCATTCAGCAAAGGCTTACTAACCCTTAGGTGGGGTTACTAACCCTTGATTGTACCTTACTTCCTCGAGCTTGCTTCCTTACACACACTACAGTGGTATGATAAAAACCTTTATCAATTCACCCTCCTGTTCTTGAATTATACTCTTTGAGACAAGAGCAGAAAGCCACTGACTCCGGGGAAGCTTGTGTGACTGTGAGCTTTTGGCATGCAACTGTGTCAAGTCCAGCAAAACTAGAAAGCTTCTGCTGGACCAAGGTTGGTCAAGCCGTCTCACCAGGGCTCGGGACCCGCTTCTCTCTCTACTTGTAACATTCTTCTCTTACACACCTGGGCATCCATCTCTTTCATTTCCTGCAGGGTGCCTGTCAAGAGGGAGATCTCCTCAGGATACCTTACAAAAGGGCCATTCATGTCTGTCTCCACCTGCACAAGGCTCTTTCCCTTTGCCTCACCATTTGCTGTCCTGATAGCCCATTTTAGGGATCCACTGCTTCTTGTCTGTCTCTTTCAAATAGCAGCCAGAGGCTGTTGTTACCCTCTGGGTGCCTAGGACAGACAAGGCTCAGAGGGAGCACTTCACAAGCCCCAGGCCTGGACCTGTACTGAGAGGACCAGAGAATTCTTGAGTTTCCCTTCGACTCCTCACAGAAGTTCCAGGGCGTTTGGCATCAGGCTTAGGATCTGTGAATTTGGGGTGGAGCTGGTCTTCAGAGGCCCCTCAAGGAGCCCTGCCAAGGATGGAGAGAGAAGCTCATGCTGTTCTATGCTGCTATGGGGTTCATACTCCAGGTGCTTGTCTTATCCACACCCCAGTTTCTCCTTAGACTAAATGAAGTGGTTTTCTTTGGGCTTACCGCTGAATTCTTAGATTGCTACACTACCATTGATTGAGTAGCTTGTGTGCTGCTCCGAGCTCGGTGCTTTGTGAGACCTGAGTGAGTCCCATCCTGCAGAGAGGCCCTGCACGGGGCAACTGGGTCCCTTACAGGAGGCTTCCCTGATTTCCAAAGCAGCAGCTCCTAGGCTGCCTTGCAGCTTCTTCCTGGCACCCAGGGTGTGCCCCAGCTGCCCCAGTGCCCCGGGCTTCTCCTCCTCACCCTGGCACATGGCACCCTCCCCAGCCCAGCTGTCACCGCAGGCTCCCAGCTCTTTACCACCTCCCTGCCTGAGGCCCCAGGTCTCAGCAAGACTCGAGCCTGGGCCTCATCCTGGCTTGTTGTCTCCGACCCCTGCATCTGGCTCCTTCTCCCCAGCCTCCGGAGCCCGCAGTCCCCTCCCCCCACGCCTGACCTCTGAGCACAGAATCTATTGTCCTCCTCCATCCCAGCCAACCACCCCCCCAGCCCAACCTGACAGCTCCTCTATTACAGATGCACATTCACAAACAGCTCATTTACATAGAGCACAAGGAAAACCGCTCTGTCCTCAGAAAGAGAGTAGAGGAGGCTCCCACTGCAGAAGACCCTGAGGTGAGGGAGCATCCTGCCCCTCCCTTCTCCTAGGCATTTCTGAAGGGTGTATGGGGGGCCGGGGTGTGACAGAGGCCAGTGGGATGGGAGGGCAGAAATCAGGTTGGTGTGAGGGGAGGAGGGGGGAGTTGCTGTGCAGGCACACACTATTTAGTTTTTGTACTTTTTTTGTCTTAGAGTAGTTTATTTTCTATCTATATATGTCATTGTGAAATCTTTAGGACTTCTGCCAAGTCCCCAGCTCGCACTGTTACCCACCCCCGCCCATCCCTCGCCCACACACAGGCACACATACCCAGACATATACAGACACAGTCATACATGCACAAACGCACAAACACACACACAGACACAATTGCATGCACACACACACAGAGGCACACACACACACACACACACACACACACACACACACACACACACACCATCTAGTTTTTATTCCAGGGACTGCTAGCAGCCATGGTGGCAAAAGGGCAGGATCCACTTTGGGAACCAGGAGCCTCTGAGTGGAGGCTCAGTAGCTGAATTCCTTTCAGAGCTTAACCCTTGTTGAGCTGCCTTGTGGGACATGTGGACATTGGACAAGTGGCTTCATTTCCCATGAAAAGTGAGTGTAACGGTGTCACCTGCCTTGAGTGTTTGGAGAAGGGAGCCATGAAGAGCATGATGTCATGCGCAGTGCTGTGTGCTCACGGAGGACCTGATAAGCGCTACTGAGGCTTAGGAAGCAGGGAATCTTGGGTAGGGGCTTTGCCCATTGGCCTTCCAGGAGCCCCAGTGACAGCCCAGCCTGACTGCAAGCAGAGGGGGAGGGGCCACTCGTTCTTGTCCCTTTGTCAGGTCACGTCCTTTTCTAGAAATGGTCCCTTGCCTTCTTGTTCCTCTCTTACATCCTCCTCCCTCCTCCCACCAGCTCCACCAAGTGACCGGATGTGGACAGTGATCAGGGCTGGACTGGGCAGGTTAGGGACCTTGTAAGGTAGTGGTGCTGAACAGGCCTGGTATTATGCGGGTGCTCCCATGTTCCACGCCTGTTCCACGTCTGACTTCATCACCCACTTTGTGCTCTCAAGGTAGGCAGTTCCAGCTAAGCCCAGCAAAGTTCTCAGAATCATGTGATCCATTAATGATGTCTGCCCTGGATGAAGCCAGGGGAAAGGCAGGACTCCATTTGTCCTCTCAGCCTGGTGCTGTTGAGAACAAGTGAGAGGAGCACTGAGCTCAGGCTAGGACTCCTTCCAGTCTCCCTCGAGGAGGTGACCCCCCCTCAGGGGACATCTGTAGAATAAGGATAGGGAGGGTGCTCTGGGCAAGAGAACTGCACAGGTGTGAGCTATGAAACACCATGGTGGGCAGGTAGGTGTTAGGAACTCAAGGCTGGAGGCAGAGAGAGATAAAAGTTAAAACAGAAAAAAAAGTGTGTGTGTGGGGAGGGGCAACGAGTTAGTACCTGTATGACATCTAGAACACACAGCCACTTGCATTGTAAAGGTCGCCATTTCTGCTGTTCTGCTGTATCATGATGACTATCCTTTCAGCCAATGCTTCTTGGCTGGCAGGCAAAGGGCAACGCCCACTAAGTACCTAGTGGATATGGCTCAGTAAATCCCTTGCTGACTTATTGGCAGAATGACCAATAATCAATCGACTCACGGAGAGTCCAGTCATGCCAGGTGACAATATGTCAGGATGAAGACTCTACCCTAGTGTAAGTCCAGGCCACCTCTGCTTTTTGTTGCTCTGGGTGGTCCTACAGGCCTTCCCAGGATCACTGGTAGACTACCCACGCTAGGGGCTGATTCAGTAGCCTCTCTCTGTCCCTATCCAGGAAAAGAGGGCTGCCTCCCCTGCCTGACTATAAAAAGCACTACTATACAGAAAGGCAGAGCAGGGCTCTGTCCAACTGTTTCTGCCCCAGCCCTGGTGTCTGCATTGGGGAGGTGCAAGGTGGGGAGAGATGGTCCTCTCTGTATTTTCTAGGACCTAAAGAGCTGGCTTGATTATTGGGGTTCTGTGAGAAAGAGCTGAGGGGCAGCAGGTGGTACCTGGGCCAGGGGGCACTTAGTTGAGCCTTGTGATTTTAAACTATCACTTCTCCATTGCTATTCAAGTGGCTTAGTGTTCCTCTCTCTCCAGCCAAAGGGTAGGGTACTGTTGTCCCCCTCTTCGCTGAGGAGGGAGGACTCAGTCTAGGACAGCTCCTTGTCATTTCCTGCCTCCTCTGCTTACTCTCCTAGTCCTGGAACCACCTCCAGCTAGGTGCACATCCCTTTCTCTTTCTCCTTAACTTTGCAGGATGGATTAGCTTCCTCCCTCCAGCCTCTCTTCCCATGTCTTTCCTTCCCTCCTCAGGGTGCCTGTCTCTGCTCCCTTCCACACCCCCTCCCAGCCTAATTGAAGAGGTTCCACCCGGCAGAGAAGATGAAAGCTTTATCTTCCAAGTCCATCCCGGAGCGTGTTATGATGATGGATGAGTTTCCAGACCTGCTTGCTCCTCCCAGTAGCATTAACAAAATTGCCTTTCAGGCTCCCGACTTCCACGTTGGAGAGATGGGCTGAGCAAAGGGATGGGAGACCCAGTCTTTGGCACTCGAAGGTGAGCATTAAAATCATTTTAAGGCTGCATTTAGGCTTCGGGTTCCCTGTGTGCGAGCCAGTCTAGTTGCTGGCGTAACAGAAGGAGATGAATGATGTTTGTTAAAAAGCTCTTTGGTGTGGTCGGATTGACCATTAGGGGTGCTCAGTCTGAGCTGGGGTGCTTGGGCCCAGATTCTGTGGCTGGATGGGACTCGTGAGAGATATTGTCACTATGGGCCTGACCCGGTCATGGCCAAGTCATCATCTTCTTTGGGTCCCTCCAACCCCCACTGAACTTAGACTTTCAAGAGGCCTAAGATAATGTGTGTATGAGGGTTCTGAGTTGGGATTCTAATTCTGTGACTCAATTGCTGATTAAAGTATGCAAATCTTATTCCCTTTGGCCTTCAGGAGTCCCAGCTATGAAGTAAGGGGGTGCCCAGTTGTTATGGGTTGAATTGTGGCTCCCTAAAATTTGTTCGTTAAAATTCTAGTCCCTAGTATCTAAGACTGTTCTTACTAAAAGATTGGCTCTTTATAGGGGTAATCAAGTGTAAATGATGTTGCTAGGGTCAACCTTAATCTAATACAACTAGTTTCCTGATAAAAGGGGGGAAATATGGAGAGACAGATATACACATGACCCCTGTGTGAAGACAGAGACTGGGGTTATGTGTGTGGAAGTCACTGATTGTTCAAGATTGCAAAAATGGGTGGAGAGAGGCCTGGAAACTGCCCCAAGGGCTTTCTTAGCGTCCTCTAAAACCTTGATCTTGAACTTTGGTCTCTAGAAGCTGTTATTCAAGCTGCCCCAGCTGGGTAATTTGTCACATTAGTTCCAGGAAGATAGGATACTGGCTGGAGCCACACCCCGGAGTTCCATTCTGCATTAGGGACCAGCAAGAATGTCACAGCTAGTGCAGGATGGTGGTGGCCTCTGCTGCTCTGTTGCTCCAGGGATATGAAAACCAGGCTGATGGGACATGGGGACAGAAGCCACCCGCTATCTTCACCACTGTGTGAAAATGCCTAAAAGAGTCCAGGAGTGTGGAAGAAGCTGCCAGACTCTGGGGACAACTGGCTGATGGATGGACACCATCCCAAGAGACCAGGTGAAGCTCTGGTGCTGGGTTTAGGGCCGTCCATGATTCAAGGCCGAGAACCAGAGTTCCTGACATAGGAACTTAAATAAAAAACAGTTATGTCTGCCCCTGCACAGATGGGGGGAGGCTGAGCTAGGCCAGCATCAGTTTTTCGAGTCAACTGTTTCCCCCCAAACAAAAATTATTGCCCCTACTGGACTGGGGTGATAGTTCAGCCCATAAAGTACTTATACAAGCAAGAGGACTCAAATTTGATCCTCAGCACCCCTGTAAAAATCTGGATGTGGTATCACGTGCTTGTAATCCTAGCTCTGAAGAGGTGGAGAGAGGCAGATCCCTGGGGTTCACCAGCCAGTCTAGCCTAGGTTAACTGGGGAACCCCAATCCAATGATAGACCTTGTCTCAAAAATATGGATGGCTTCTGAGGAATAGCATATAGGTTGTCCTCTGGGCTTTGTACACATGCACACGCACACACATGCACACACTTGCATAGGCACACTTTTTATTATACGAACTTTCCTACTTGAAGGGTGTGTTCTAGGAATACCTAGAATCCTTCTACATCTGGATATGTAGAACACAGGCCCGTCAAACTGTTAAGCTCTCTATTGCCTTCGACCAATCAATCCTGTTGACTTCTTTTTTTTTCTGAGCGTTTCCAATTCAGAGGAGGAAGACACAGAGACATGGTGGAGTTTACCCGGTCACACAGATAGTATGTCGTAGCGCTGGCATTTGAACTTGAGGAGTCTGATTACAGATGCTATTTGGTACAAAGGCTGGTACCAAAAGGGTTAGCATGCTGTGGATGACATTTCACGATAGGCTAAGACCTAAGAGAAGAGATGAGATCACAGAGTCCCCTAAAAGAATAAAGGTGATCATGATGTCCCTGGAGGCTTGGTCCAAAGTGGCCTGGTGATTGAAGTTCATGCTTGCCTGTTCATTGGACGGAAGTTTGGGTGGCTGAGCAAGAAGCACATGCTCTTTGGATCCTGGGAGATGAGCTAGAAGACAGATGGCTGTCTGCTTGTGGGGATAGGGGATGGATGGATAGGCCTGGCGGGTGACTTCCCTACCACCCCTTCCCCCACAGCAGGTAGCACCAGGTGTATTTGGCAAAGCCAGGAGGGAAGGCCAATCAGCTCAAGTGAGCTGGGCTGCGCTGGGGCTGGGGATTGCTTGGGATTGCTCTTGCAATCAGGGCATTTCACACAGCAAATTGTGGTCATTTAGGCTCCTCTCCGACGAGCTTAATTTCAGGCCCAAGCATGGAGGATATTCAGAGACACAATGAGGTAATTTCACATTTTAAAGCAGAGAATGCAGCGTAAATTAGTAGAAAAATCATGACACTTATAAACCCGTTCTAAAGATGTATTGTTCCCTTCTCTTCTGGGAGAAAAAAAAATCAGCGTCTATTAAGATTGAATTAACCACTGGAGGAGAATTCCTCAGACGGCCAATTCATAAGAAGAGATCTATTTTAAACTTGGTCCAAAAGGCTTTTGCAGAAAGTGGTGGGAAGAGAGTTCCCAAGGAGAAGCAGGTGTTCTCACAGCAGGCCTTGCACCTGAGCAGGGAGACCAGGGCCTGCTCAGGCCTAGGAGCCTGGGTTGACCCCCCTCTGGCTACTTCTACCTTGAGTGGCTCAACTGCTGAGGTCAGGTGCCCCCCAGGATGAGGATTCAAGGACAAACAGTGTACTTGGGAGATGAAGGGGGGGAGTGTGAAGATGTGGGATGCTAAGCGGCTACCCCAGGCTGCAGCAAGCCAGCTACTTTTATAGGCAGCTGGTGCTTTGCCCTATCAGGCAACTGGAGGATACTGCTGCCCATAGATTGTGTGTCCTAGAGTTAGGTCCACAAAGTCAAAGGATGTAGGCCGCTGTCACACCCATCCCAAACCTTTGAGGAAGGATGCCCCTCATGGATTTAACTCTTGACTTTACCTTGATGGTGTGAAGTAGGCTGCAGCAGAGAACAGGTGAAGGGGAGCTAGACAAGGGCTCCTGGGAAGAGGTTCCGGGAAGGGGTGCTTGCTGATATCCTGGCTCCCACCACAACCGTCTTTCTTGGGGGCTAGCATTTCTTTTATCTTTAGACAACAGGTGCCATGCTAGCTTTTTTTGTGTCATTGAGAGAGACAGCTCCCAGTTTTTGTGTCGACCTTTTTTTTTTTCTTTTTTTTTCTTTTTTTGCAGACTGCCTCCGTGAGCTCTTGTCTGTCTTTGGGGTTCCTGAGTATTTTGGAAGACTTTTTGAAGTGCTTTACACTGGAATGCAGGCTTAGATGGCAGAAGAGTAGAGGAGGGGACAGGCTGCGAGCTCAGCCTTTGCCAGCGCTCAGCAGAGGCCCTTGGGGACCATCCGGCAGGTCAGACATTCTGTATGCAGGTGAACTTGGGGACCAAGAAACAGAGATCTGGGAGGATGGATAAGTCGTACCCTCGCTTCTGAGCTGAAGAGAAGCCCAGGAAAGTGGGCCTGCGGAGTGGCTATGCTGTCAGGTCGAGGCAAGAGAGATGGCCCCAGGTTTTAGCCCCCGTTTCAGAACCTTGGATACCAGAATCTCATTTTATGTTTAAGATGCTGTCTATCCTAAGGTGAATCCATCCCAAACTTGATGAGTTTCTTTCCATTCAGCACATATTTGTACATAAAGCTACCTGGACAAGGTGCCCCTCACTTCCCTGTGCACTCTATTTTATGCTGCAAGTTAAAATTAGCCTTCTGAGTCTGGTCATGTATTACCAGAATGTTTAACACTCCCCCCCCCACCCCCCGATACACACAAACACACACCCTTTACAATAAGTTTCCAAGTCTTTTTTTTTTAATATAAAGAAACATTTTTATGTTGATCAAAAGGTTTAGATGGCAGAGCCCTAGAGCCAAAACGTGGGAATCAAAAGTCCCCAACTATCCAGGATGCAGGTCCCTCATGAGGGCTACCTGTGCCTCTGCATCCCCTAGGCCAGCAGCCTCTCAGGGCTCCATCCAGCCTTCTTGACAGCCAATGGCAGGGAAATGGCTTCTCTGAAAGTCGGTGCTCTACAAAGACAGAAATAATCAGGTTGACCAAAGGGGAAAAAAGGGAAAATTGAGCATTATGAGGGTGATAATTCAGAAGGTGTCAGCCTCAGAATAATCGAATCCGATGACATTTCCTGCTACAGGAAACAATAGCAGCTAGCCCGCTGCCCGTCTGATTCATGTCTGGTTCATGTTTAACAAAACAAGGGCAAGGGTCACGCAGCCGCGAGCCCCATAAATAACCCGTTAATGGGATTTCCAAACAAGCTGTCCTCAAAGTGGCTTTCCGTCTCACTGAGAGAATATTAAAATGCAAATGGATTCGGGCTGTGTCTTCATAAACAACCGTGTTCATTTAACCTCCGACCTCCCCGCTTAACTGCCCATTCCAGCAATTTGTACGGGGCTCCTCGGCCGCCGGCTCCTGTGGTAATTCAGGGAAAGTGCATTAAAGGAAAGGGTTACAATTTGCGATGCTCAGTTAATCACGCTATTGAGATGTTTATGGACAGAACCGGTTCCCTCTTCACACTTCTCAGGCCTTCTGCCCCCACCAGCCTCAAGGCAGCTGGTTGCCTGCTTTTGTTGTTTGAGGGGCGGCTGGGGGTGGGGGGTAGGTTCCCCAGTTCAAAGAGGTCCCTCTTCTGTCCTCCAGTGGCCAGCCTGTTCCCCCTTGGATGTTGGTGGATGCTTGGAGTCTCAAAGTGAAATGCTCCTTCCAGCTGACAGTCTCCTAATTCAGTTTCCTGGGTGAAATGGCACAAGCCTTTGTAGGCTATTGCCTGTCGCGGTGTGTCTCCTCTCCCTCTGCCCTGGCACGGGCCTGGCCAAGGGCTCTGGCCTTGACCAGGTCTCTGAGATGCTCCTAGAATGTCTGCTTCCTCTGGGTCCCAGGCATGCTTCCTAAGCCTTGGCCCTCCATCTGCATGGTTGCATGGAAAGATGAATCTTGCCCAAAGAGAACGAGGGTGAGACAGTGACCGTGGTATGGAGCACTGAGTTGGCAGAGTGGCTATATTATCTCCTGGGTAACCTGGACAGATCGTGTGTGTGTGTGTGTGTGTGTGTCTGTGTGTGTCTGTGTGTGTCTGTGTGTGTCTGTGTGTGTCTGTGTGTGGCGGGGAGTCTGATTCTGGTCTTTTCAATTAGATATTCTTAGCTGATCTATTTGGCTCTGATATCTGGTTCAGAGTAGGGCCTCAATACTACTGATGAAGAACATTAACTGATGAAGATCCAAGGGAACAAAGACTTGTCTGGGGTCACTTAAGAAGTAGGAGGTGGCATGAACGTAGGAACCTGGTGTGCAGGAGACCCCAGCGTCTGCGGCCTTTGTCTAGAGAGCAGGGAGAGTCTGTTGGTACCTGGAGAGGTTGCCGTCTTGGTGGGAGGAGTGCTGAGGAGGTGAAGCTGTGATCATGAGGGCCGGTGGGGTCGGGGGATGATGTTTGTGTCAGGGTCACCTGGGCGGATGTCCTCCCTTTGCAAGCCTTGGCTGCCTGTGTGTGTTCGAGTGAGTCTCCTGAAAGAGCATGTCTCTCCTTAAATCTCCCCATTCAAAGCTGTTTCTCCATTACTACACTAGTCAGGCATCCACAAAGCAGACATGAGAACTCTCACACTCTCCCTTGCTCTCCTGCTTGGTCAGCTCCAGCCTGCTTCCAGGCACCTATCTATCTCAGCACTTGAAAAGGTTATGGCTGCAGATAGCAGCCAGGGAAAGAGGAGGTGGGGCCACCAAGGTACTGGGAACTAGTTTGGGTTGACATGGCCCTGCCTTGATCTTTCTCCCAAACTATATACCCCTTCTCTTCTGTCCTTCTGTCTTCCCTTCTGAGTAACACCCTCCCACTCTGTCATGCTTACCACCTCCAGGTATTGTCAGAAAGCCAGTGTCTGAGGAGGAAAGTTAAGTCTTATCCCACATTTCCTGTCTGCCTTCTCTCTGGCATTTTCTGTCTTTGTAGGCACAAGCCTTTGTAGGCTATTGCCTGTCATGGTGTGTCTCCTCTCCTTGTGCCCTGGCACGGGCCTAGCCAAGGGCTCTGGCCTTGACCAGATCTCTGAGATGCTCCTGGAATGTCGGCTTCCTCTGGGTCCCGGGCATGCTTCCTAAGCCTTGGCCCTCCATCTGCATGGTTGCACAGAAAGATGAGTCTTGCCCAAAGAGAATGAGGGTGAGACAGTGACCGTGGTATGTATGGAAGGAACATTTCTGTCTTTTGCTTCCTCTCTTTGAATTTTGTTTCCTAATGTCCTTGAAATGTCTTTTGGAATGCCTGTGTATGTACATGTGTGTATGTATGTATGTGTGTGTGTGTGTGTGTGCATGAATCCTGTGAGTGTGTGCATTTGCATGTGTGTATGCGTGTCAGTGTGCAAGCATGCAGCAGCCAGAGAAAGTCCTTGGGTGTCTGCTCTCTCATGTTCCACTTTATCTTCTTGAAACATGGTTCTGTCACTGAGTCTGGAGCTTCCTGGGTTTCGGCTGGCTGGCCCTGTCTCTCTGCTCTGTCGCTGGAGGGATGGGTGCCCATGGTCACGTCCAACTTCATTGTGGGTATTGGGGATTCGAACTTGTGTTCTCTTTGCTCTTAGCCACTGGAACATCTTTTCAGCTTGGATGCTCTCTTCTTTTTATACTTCTTTCCTTTTGGTCTCTAATCAATTAAGCAATTAATACATTGTTCCATTGTATAGTATAAGCTAGCCTTGAACTCGTGATCCTCCTGCTTCAGCCTCTTGAGCAGTTGTAACATATGTACAACTCTATGCTAGCTCACTTTTTCTCTTTCTTTAGAAATATTTTGACTGTATTTTATTTATAGTGTGTGTGTGTGTGTCTTTCTCTTTGCACATACACACACACACCAAGTATCTGGGGGCTGGTGAAATGGCTCAGTGAGTACAGGTGCTTACTGCACAAGCCTGGTGACCTGAGTTCAATCCCTGGAACCCGTGTAAAGGTGGAAGAGAGAAGACCCACTCCACAAAGTTGTCCTCTAGCTTCCACACATGCTCTGAGGCATGTGCACCTCCACTCATCATATACAAACAATAATAATAAGTAAAAATTAAAGATAGAAGAGTATCCCACTGAGGAAGAGCAGCGACCCTTCATACCATTGCTCCACCAGCTCTGCTTCTATTTAGGGTCAGATCACGTGTGCAGGGGTCGCTCTGCCTTGCCAAGTATCTGAGGCTGGTGCTTCGATTAGATTCTTGGCCCTGACCATCCTGCGGTAAGAATCCAGGCATGAAGGAAGGTGTAATCCAGGCTGGAAGAAGGACTCTCTTACTGTGGGAAGTGGGAGGAGTCAGAGAGAAGGGTTGATTGAGAGGTAGTCACAGGATGTTGATGGTCCTGTTTCTTAGTGAAATAGGAAGTGAGGTTTCTGTCTGGTTGGATGTGATGGCCATTAAGATAAGGGAGGAGGGATGAAGATCTGGACAGGTCTCAGGGAGCCATCTAGACAGGGAGCAGTGGGACCCTCACTGGTGACTATGAATTTGTGAAGGCCACCTAATGAGGTTAGACAACTTTCCAAAGCATAGCAACTAAGAAGATCAATGGGTCACCAGGAGTGGTTCCTTTCAAGGATGTGATGGAAGGGTGAGGACAGTGTGACTAATGGTGATCCTGGGTAGGATTGGGAGAGAAAGAAAGGCAGGAAGAAGAGAGCAAGAAGAATTAGCTAGTGATGTTGTGTAAGCAACGAGACAGCAAGTACTGTGGCTAAGACAGGAAGACAGATGTGGTGGTACCCATGTGTAATCCTAGCCCTGGGGAGACAGAAGCAGCCTTATCTATATGAGTTCAAGGACAACTTGATCTACATGACACATTTGAGACTTCTAGGGCTATGTAGTGAGACTGTCTCAAAACAGTCAGTCAGTTAAGTGGGAGAGTAAGTGGAGAAGTTTCTTGTTTTATGGGTGTTGCTGAACAGAACAAAGACTGAGGTGCAGAGCAGGGAGATCAGGAATGTTCCCCAAGGCATCCAAAGACTCAGAGGCTTGAAACAACTCCCAGTCATTTCTGTTCTAGGTCTAGCACCAGTGGGGAGCTTCCACTGATGGAGGCCAGGCTTGGCTGATGTTGGCTAGGCTCACTTCTGCCTCTGAGGTGCTGGCATGTTGTGTGGAGCTGGCTGGTCTCAGTATCACGTATGCTTCTAGGGGTGGACTGGCCATTGATTGGGCTGATGGTGACCAGAAAATGTGTGCTATCAACCAGATCAGCTCAATTGGGAATGCATGTAATATCGCTTCTGCTCATCCCTCAGCCACAGTGAGTCTGAAGGCCAAAAAGGGGAGGAATAGGCTCTGTCCTCGGATGCAGAGCCTCGGATATCCATGTTCCAGTATAGTGCTGTGGCCCTGGAGGTCAGATAGACCCCTCATTCTCAGCACCAAGTCTGAGAGGACACAGACAGAGATTTAGGTGTGACGGTCTTTAAAGAGGGAGAAGACTAAAGACGACCTTATCAGGGGCTCAGGAGAGGGCTCAAAGAGCTTGCAGTGCAGGCATGAGGATCTAAGTTCAAATCCTCAGCACCCACACAAAAACCTGGACACGGAAGAGTGCACCTATAGTCCCAGAGCTGGGGAGACAGAGACTGCAGGGCCCTCTGGCTAGCCCGTCTGAGATGATGAGCTCCAGACTCCTCAGTAAGAGACCCTGACCCAAATAATAAGATGAAGAAATGACCAAGGAAGATACCTCGGCCAATATCTAGCCTCCACATGCACAGACATATGTGCCAGCAGACTCAATCACAAACGAACACACAACAGACAGTTTTCTAATAAAGATGATCATGTTGGTGGCTGAAGCCCTCAGAGGGGTGTGTGTGTGTGTGTGTGTGTGTGTGTGTGTGTGTGTCCTGGGTGTGTAGAGTCAGAGAAGGAAATCAACCTCCACGGGGTGGGGAGGCCATGACAACCCTGGGACATAATTCCTAGTGCTTTGCAGATTTCTGCATTAGCCATTCAGCCCCTTCTTCCTGGTGCCCCATCCTCCCTGCTGGTAGCTGACAGAAGGTCACGGCCAGTCACGATGCTGCCCTAGGGAAGGCTGCCACATCAGCTCTTTCTTATTGACTGGACTGTCTTCACTTTCTTTCACTCAACAAGTAATTATTGAGCATCAGTCATGCGCCAGGCTCTGTGTGGGGGACAAGCCAGAAGACACTGTCTCTGTCCTTGGGGAACTTAAAATTTAGACATGACATCTGGGGGACACATGCACACAGACCAACCCCAGCACCCACAGTTTTTTTGTGAATGAAATTATATTACTATACTTTCTGACTGAAAAAAAAAAACCTCACAGACTTTGAAATTGTCTTGATTATTTAATCTTTTTGCCTCAAATTCTGATAAGCCTGAGATTTTTATTTTTATTTTTTTTAGAATAAAAACAAATTTAAAAAATTTTGCAGGCTGAGAAAAGGTGCTTATAAAATATTTGACATCAAGCTTTAGGAATGGAGTTTGGATTTCCAACATCCACAAAAGAGCTGGGCAGGGTGGCACACATCTGTAATCCCAGTGCTGGGGGTGGGGAGGTGGGGACAGGTAGATCCCTGGAGCTTGCAGGTAAGAGCCAAACTGAGACCAGGCTTCCAACATCATGTTTTCCAGAGAAGCCAGGGTACTCTCCTCTTCTCCAGCCATGTACCTGGAAGCTGAAGATCATAGCCGTGGGCATGCCCTGGGTTGGCTCACATGCTGAGACTAGATCATCCCCGAAATGGACAGCTCCGCCGTGAGTTAGCTACCGGCAGTGCTGAGGACAGAGGGGAAATGTACACATCCCTGGTTGCATAGAGCTCAGTTTGCTTGGGGAGACAGACACTAACTACAACAGATGCCTGTGAAGCAAAGGATGTGAGAGGGTGAATGGGGGCAGGGGGCTGGGGACAGGGTCACTGGGTAAAGGACTTGCTTGGGAAATGTGAAGATCTGCGTTTGGTCCCAGACCTCATAAAAATGCCAGGTACGGTGATGTTCACTAATAATCCTAGGCTGGACAGAGGAGGGTCCCTAGGGTTCACTGGCTAGCTGATACAGCCTAATTGGTGAACTTCAGGTCAGTGAGAGAGAGAGCCTTTCTCAAAGCAAATAGATGGTGTCCCTAAAGATGACACACCTAAGATTGTCTTCTGGCCTCCACATACACGCTCATACATAGGCACACCTTCATGAACACATACACACTAATGAACCCCAAATGGAAAACTATGTCACCCCTCTGAGGTTGAGGGAACACCACAGCAGAGGTGGTCCAAGGACTGAGGGAGCTGAAGAGTGGCCCTAGTTCCACTCTGGATCATAAAATAAAATGAAAGACATGAACGTGGGGTTCGTGGAGATTAGAGAGTATTGGGGATGGTAGTATCAGAATGTATTAGATACGTGCACGAAGTTGTCAAAAAATTACCAAAAGCTATTGAAATAATAATAAAAAAAAATAACGATGATGATGAAAGACCCAGCACTTGGAAGCAGAAGCAGGAGGATCATTGTGAGTTCTAGACCATCCAGAGCTACATAGTGATGCCCTGTCTCAAAAACAAAGAAATGAAACAACAGCAAAAATAAAATAAAATGAAATGAAATAAGAAAGGAGGAGAGGAGAGGACCTGATGCCAAAGCCAGAAGCCAGGAAGGGCGTCCACTGATGGACGCTCCCTGGGCTGCAAAGCGGGACAAGGGTGTGTCTGGTCTGCTGCCCCCCCCCCCCCCGGGGCAAATGGATGAGAGTGGATGGAGTGTGCTCAAGGTGGGGCTTGGAAGAGTAGGTTGTCAAGGTGAGCTGACATCACGCTATCATGAGTCTGCCTGAACAGCCAGGGCTTTATGTTGACGAGCGGCTGAATGAACATACAGAGGGCTCTAGAGCATGCCAAGCTAAAAAAAAAAGCACATGCTTGGCATATTTGGTATGGCTGTTTTGTTGCTTAAGTGGGACCCATGCGGCAGTCAACAGTTGGTATTGCTACACTGGGTGACTTCTAAACACACCCCACTGAAACTCAACTCCCTCCCAGGCCTCATCTTCATGCCTCCCCCCAGGCTTCCTGCTCAGGGAATGGAGCCCCGGGGTTGTCCACCATACCCATGACTTGTAACTGTAAAGCCAGCAGTAGCCACTGACTTGTTTTGTAAGCCACATCAAGAGCCCCTCCTGGGATAGCTCCAAAGAAACCTCTGAGTGTATCTTATCTTGGGGTGTGAGGGCCCATGATTCGCTGAAGAATGATACCCCGGACTCAAATAGTATGTAAATGCAAAAAGTGTTTTATTTTGCCAAGGTCTGGCAGCATTACCAAAATAGAGCCAAGTGAGCTCGTGGGCTTGTTTTAAAGCACATTGGAATTCTGGGGTAGATGAGCTTTATCTTACTCTATCTCTCTGTATTCTGGAACCATTATGGCGGCATGAAGGCTGGGGCCTAGGTTTTCGTTTTTCTTTTTTCTATTAGTAATTGACTTGCTTGGGCTTGCCTGGACTTGCCCAGTTCTTAGGCCTAGTCTTCTTAACTGACAATGTGAAGTCTGTCATGGAATCAGCCTAGCCTTCTCGGGGGCCATCGCAGGTACCAAACGTGTAGGCTGCGATGAGTCGGGGTGTCCATCTTGGATAGCTTCTACTCCATGACAGGGATGGACAAGGAACCTGGCAATCTTAGTTCTGTAGGACTAGGCAAAGGGTGAGGGTACCAAGACTGAACATCTAATCCAGCACAGGAAGGACAGCCATCTTGGAGTAGACTCACTAGAATTGAACTGTGTGTGACATGGAGATCTTTAGGGGTTGAGGTGAAGGAGTGGGAGATGGAGATGGGGGTAGAGGGTAGGGGGCATTTCTATGAGTCATCTGGGAAGTCCACCTGTGGGAGTCCAGGAAGCAGACTGGAGGGAGAGGCTTGGCTACTGTGCCCTTACCCCAGAGCCTCCACAGATTCCACTGGGGAAGGCTGGAGTGGCACAGAACTGAGCAGAGGGAGCCAGACTTTTATACCTTACACTACACAGTTCTTGGTCAAGGGTGCCCGGGGCATGAGCATAACCCCAAGGGGCCTGGTCCTAGAAGCTAAGGGATGAATACTGCCATAGTTAGATCATGAATACCTCCTAAAGTCCCATATGTTGGAGATTTTGTGGTTGACCCTTTCAGAGATGGAGTCTAGAGAGCTTTTTAGGTCTTTGCATACAAAGGGACACCAGAAACCTTCCTCTTCCCCTTTTTTCTCTCTCCCTGGCTTTAGGGTGAGTGGGTGTCTCCCCCATGCAGTTCCAGGGTGTGTAAATGGAATTCTGGAGGCTTTTCTCCATCCCTTTCTCTCCCAAGTATGCCTGTTCTATCCTATTTCAGCTCCTAAATAAATAACATGGAGAATTAATAAACGTATTAACAAGCTGCAGGCACTGTGCCGGGCTGATTCTCATCTTTCCCTGCCATCTGAGTCTTGCCCTGGCTCACTCTGCTCCATGTGTCTCCTAATGGTGACCCCCCTGAAAATCTGCTCATGGTGACTTCTCCTGGTCCTTCTCTCATCTTCTTTTCTTTTTGTTTGGAACCCCTGACTTGGATCGGAAATCCCGCCCTATTCTCTTCTGCCCAGTCACAAGTTGAATCATCTCTATATTAACCAATCAGAGGTGATGGAAAAGAATTTTTACATATCACTGAGACGGGAGATGCTCCAAATATCACACCAACAACAATGTAGGTCCAGACTGCAGCCAGATCTCTGAGCATAGCAATCAGCATCTGAATACGCAGTGCACAAAACCATCCCTCGACAAGGGAATGCTGTCTGCCAGCCTCACAGAAGCTCCAAAGCTTTGAGACACTCACTGATGAAACCAGTCTCAGACACCTCCTTGTCCAGGAGAGGTTACCCTCTGATTCAAGTTTAGGCACTCACTCTAGTTGCTCAGTGATGGTGACAAGTCCAGGGAAAGTAAGGGCAGAAGATGTTTCAGTAAATCCAGAACTTATTTTAAGCATTGGCAATATGGTGACAACAGGACTGAAGGTTTTCAACAGAAAACAGGTTGAAAGTTGAAAGGATTCAATAGACAGGAACTGCAGGTGAAGTTTAACTCCTCTGACTTGTTACATGTTAGCCCGGTCATAGTTCAGAGCAACCCTTGAAGTGACCACAGTTATTATCTCCATTTTGCAGATGGGGAAACCGAGAGTTGCAGAGATCAAATAATTTGCTATGGTTACACAGGTCACAGGTTACACCTGTATTTAAACTGAGTAAGTTTTTTTTTCTTTTTTTTTTTCAATTTCTGGCTTGGTCAGTGGATAGACAGATGATGGTAGTGTTTGGGTCATGACGAGGACCAGGGTGACATTGGCTTTAGCTGGGCTGACCCTGACCGCTGTGGACTGTCTGAAAAGACATAGTCAAAGGGCGGTGAGCTACTTAGATCTGGCTCAGTGGAGCACTGGCTCAGAGAGAATGGGGGCTGGTACCCTGGAGGTGATGGGCAAAGCCATGAGAAGGTAGGCTGAGTCTTTCAGAAGGGAGCTTGCGGGGAGAGGCCCACTCATCATGGCACCAAGGGGAAGGTGGTCAGATGAGACAAAGGCAAATAAAGAAAAAGCTCTCAGTCCTAGAGGGATCACGAAGCCAGAGATAGTTGTGTGATAATGGGCTGGGTGAGCCACATGCTGCAGAGGGCTTCTGCCATGTCGAACTGAAAATCAGGTCTAATTGGAGAGATTGATTATTCCCTAAACCCATTGCCTTGAAGAAAATGGAGGCTGGAAGCTCAGATCAAACACTGGCTCCTTTACCATCTCCTGGAAGAAAGAGAAATGAGGGCTTTAATCAATGGGCCACAGGTAAAAATGATCAAAACTCAAACCAAGAAAACAGCCGGTGGTGGAGAACATATCAGGTTAGGGGTGGGGATTGTACACTGCTGGTGGGGATGTAAAATTGGTCCAGCCACTGTGAGGTGTACTATGGTGGCTCTTCAAGAAACTAGAAAGAGCATGAACATATGATCCCAGTAGTGTACCACTCTCGAGTACAGCCTGCAAAGCAGATAGAGTGCAGTAGAGATGCCTACACACATGCTTATTGTGGCATCGGTCACTATAGCCAAGCCATGGAATCAGCTTAGGAGTTCATCAATAGGTGAATGCATCACACACACACACACACACACACACGCACATGCACATACACACACACATTCACATACATGCACACGCACATACACATATGCACACACACGCACACAAGATGAATGGACAAAGATGTGTAACACACTTGCATGTGCGCACACATGCACACATACATGCACATATGTACACACACATTCGCATACATGCACATGCACATAAACATGAGCATACACATAGGCACATACCACACACACACAGGCTCACACACATGTGTGCACACACACAACGGAGTACTAGTCAGTCATAAAGAAGAATGAAATCATGTCATTTGCAGGAGTTGTTGGAACTGGAGGATATTATATATTCAGTCAAATGAGTATTTTCTCATGTGAAATTAATGATAATGACAATAATAGATGACCCGAGGACAGTAGAGATGGGGCTGGGGAGGACAGGGGATGGGGCTGAGGGGAAGGGTAAGCTGGGGTAGTTAGGACTGTGCCATTGCAGTATGATATATTGCATGTATGTAGATGTCGCCATGAAGCTCATGGAAATATATAATTGATATGCACTAATCACTATAAAAATGCTACTGTAAATGTTCTTAAAAAAAAAAAAAGTACCAGAGGACTTTGGAAACACACTGTTGGAGGCCAGTGGGGCAAATTCTCTGTTTATCATTTCGTCCTGGGATTTCCCGAGCACCTCTCCCTGAGATAGAAATCTGAGCCTTGTCACCAGAAGCAAGGAGACAGATCCTGTCAGCCTGCACCTGGAGAGCCCTGGAGGTGGCAGGGTGCTGGTGGGAAGGCAGTGGAGGGAGTGGCCCCCTACTATGTCTGCTACCCCTCAGCTCCTGCGGGGCAAACACCTGGAGCCCTCCTAGCAGGCCCAGGGCTGTCCCGGGACAGCTCCACCCCCCAGTCTGACAGAGCTGTGTGGCTGCATCCATCCATCCTTGTGCCATGCATCCCACCTTCTGCAGACACAGATGTTCACACACATGTGCACCCTGGGCTGCTGCACCTGGGGTGACTGGTGGAGCAGGGGAAAGTCTCCTAGTTTGGACTCATTTATGCTCACTAGCCAAGGGATGCCGTGCCCTCAGTTCTGTTGGCACCTTTGCTTTCCTTTTGATCCAGTGACTCATTTGCTTCATGCATCCGACAACACAGGGATATCAGTTTCAGAGTTCTGCGGACCATGCATGGCCTCCTACACGCAGGTGCTCATCCTGCCCTCACCACGGCACTCCGGTGCACTCTGCCCTTATTCCCATCTCACACTGAGGGGAGCCGCAGCGTCTAAGGTGAGTTTGCTCAGAGTCTCACAGCTTCTATCTGGAAGAGCTGGGATTTGAACCCTAACAACCGGAGCCTGAGCTCTCCAGCCACTTTCTTCTCCTGGTTTTATTTTCCAGTCTGGTCTTAACCAGCCAGCTTCTTCAGTCACATATCTGCCAATGCCCAGCTTCAAGCAGTGACTAGTTTTCCATTAGCTGTATGGAAGGAAATTCCCTTGCTGAGTCTTCAAGCCCTAACTTCTTTTTTTTTTTTTTTAAGATTTATTTACTTATTATATGTAAGCACATTGTAGCTGTCGTAGCTGTCTTCAGACACACCAGAAGAGGGCATCAGATCTCATTACCGGTGGTTGTGAGCCACCATGTGGTTGCTGGGATTTGAACTCATGACCTTCCGAAGAGCAGTCGGTACTCTTCCCCACTGAGCCATCTCACCAGCCCAAGCCCTAACTTCTTGGCCTCTCTCTCAGGCCTGGTGACTGCTAAGGGGGCTGTTGAGTCACTGTGCTGGGCGTGCTTATGGCTAGGACAGAGGTGGGTGTTCTGGGGTACCACATGGCTTTATATCTGAGCACTTCCTCCAACTCCATCTTCCTCCCATATCTCATGCCTCTCCCATCCAAATATCCAGGGAATGCTTATGTTGTCAGAGTCTGAATGGGGCAGCTATCCAGTCCTGACGAAGGGCCACCTATGTGCCGGCTTCCTGGTTGGCTCTTTGGAGTGAGGATATCGAGTCCCTGTATTTGAGGAGATGGCAGATATTGACCTAGTTTGCATTGGCAGTAGCCAGGAGCTGTGGCCTAACCAAGAAAGGGAGAAGAAATCAAGGTTGGCTCCCTGAGGGAGATCTCATATGCATTAAGTCTTTAAGGAGAAGGCATTCTAGGACCGGGGAGAGAATAAGACTTGAAAGTACTTTGATGCATTCCAAACAGCCCTCCCCATGGGTCCCTTCCACACCTACTCTGGGCCTCTGCCAACACAGGCAGGTAGAACTTCCTTTCACTGTCCAGGACTGGCTCTCTACCCAGGACCCTTCACACTCACCTTAAAGCTCACTTTCACTGCCCCAGGCTGGTTCTGGGCCCCTGCTTTCTGTTCCCAGGGCCTCCTTTCCCCACTGTGACTTGCCAGCCTCTCTGGCTATGGCTTAGTGAACTGTTTGCTGGCCCCATAGGCCAGACTGTTTTTGTCCTGCTTACCATCCCACCCCGTGCATACAACAGGTGCTCCATAATTGCCTGTGGAATGAATGACTCAAGTGTTTGATAAGTAGTAAGCTAGTCTTGTCATTGCATAATGGTATGCCCTGGTCGACACCGTCTCCTCTGCCACTGCATCTTGCCCTGGTTGTCTGTCTGGGTTCTAACCCTAGCCCAGCAATAAAGACTGGTACCCAGACAGGCCCCAGGGACACTGGTAATGTCTCCAGCAGGGCTGAGAAAGCCACAGTGGGCCTGATCCAGAGTGCTTGTCCCTACTAATTATTACGGACAAGCCTCCTTATTGAACCCCGTCCTCCTATTGACATTCGGATGCATGAGCCGAGGCTGTTGTTTTAAATGTGCTCATTAGCCACACAAATCAGTCCTGTTGACAGAGCGCCTTTGAATTAAGCATCCCGCCGTAGTCATTGGACAAGAAGCAATTTATAATGCCATTAGCAACGCTTTCGAAGGTTACAGGCATCAAAAATTGTTCAGCCGTAATTATTCTTAATGGATACAAGGAATAAACCGACGTAGGACAGCTTTTTCATTAGCCTTCAATCAAGGCTGATGGCTTTGAGAAATGTACAGTAAGTGCGTTTTGGGGAGAAATAATGACGTTCCAGCACCTTTCTCAGGAAAATGCTCTTGGTACACAGCTTAACTTTTAATGGCCTTAATTTGACATAATTAAAAAAAATTTGAATTTGTTTTTTGAAGATCTCGAAATAAATTATTTGGTTCCCATGTTTAACCCTTTGGGGGAGCTGGTGTAGAAGAGTACTAGGAGAGGATGGGGGGCAGTCTCTAAGAGATTCAAGGGTGGGGTTAGGACTTTCGGGACAGGAGGGCCCAGAAAGCCCATGTAGACAGCAGGTGTGATGGCTATGCCCCAACCCCAGACTTCCTGAGGGATCCTGGGGAAAGACATGGGCTTTCTGAGTCGCCAGGTTTAGCTCTGCTTTGGGAATCTTGTTGCACATCCCAGGAAGTGGGTTCCAGTGAGGAGGGGCAGGGAAGCCGATCTCTCAGGCAGCATGGGCTAAGAAAGTATAGAGCTGAGGCTAAGCCCAGGCGTTGAGCCTCAGGAAATGACTGTAGGCTCAGCATTACCTTCTGCAGCTGTCAGGTGAGGGTGAGCCATCCCCCAGATCTTTGGGCCATTGTGAAGGTTTGATAAGAAAACTGACAGGAGAGCCTGGTGCCTGGTATGCAGTTGGTGCTTGAGGTATGTTTACTCCTGAGGTTTGGGTTTGAATCATCTCACTGTGGTAGCACTGTTGGCTCAGACGAGGTCATCAAATATCCTGTAGATGTAATGCCCTGCAGACATCTTTGTTTGCTAGAACTCGTCAAGGGAAGGCACTAGATATTGCAGAAAGAAGGGAGGCTTCTTTCGGGGTGGGGAGAAGTGTCTGTTTTCTTGTACCAGCCTCCTGAGACCAAAGAAGAGACCATCTAAGAACAATTCAGTGAGGTGATGGCCTTTCTCTCTGCTGAGTCGAGGTACCCAAGTTTGGGTCAGTGCCAGACTGTGAAGACACACAAGGAGAGGACAATGAACCTTCTCCACTCTTGGTCAGGTTGGGCTCAGCTTCGCCCTAAATAAGTGAAAAACAAACTTCCCAGCCCACCGAATTCAAGGCCGATCCAAGCATAGCCTACCTGGTGTGTGGTCCAGGCCTGTACGGAGAACACACCTACATCAAGGTGTATTGAGTAACAAGGTCAAGGCATATTCATAGCATGACTGAAGTTTCTCATCTGTGCCTCTCATACTGACCCACTATGGCAGATACAGAAGAGTAACCTGGGGTCAAGCCAGCAGACCTGGCATCTAGCCAAAGTGTGAGCTTGGACACCAAGGGAGCCTCCTCCTATTGCAGAAGATATATGGCTCACAAGACAAGAGGCAGGACAGCTGCATGGATCCCTTCACAGACCAGGGAAACTAAAGCCACCAACATGAACCCTTAGTGAGGCCTGCTGAAGAGCAGACGGCAGCCCAGTGAAGGCAGGAAAGTGCAGGAGTGTGACTGGGAATTGTTCTGTTGCTCAGCTTAGCATTTTCTGGGATTTGGAGAGGTGGTCATTGCTGCATTTTGATGGGCTGTGGGGCATTTGCATTCACCCTCAGACAGGTGCAGAGCAGGCACTGAAGCAGGGCCTGAATGCTCAAGGTCTACAGGCTCCATCTCTCAGCTCTAGTACAGTAGCCTTTGGAATTTAGCCTAGATTTTTCTCTTTAATTTCACCCTTTCTTCCTCCTCTATCTCCTTCCTTCCTTCCTTCCTTCCTTTCTTCCTTCTTCCCTCCCTCCCTTCTTCCCTCCCTCCCTTCCTTCTTTCCTTCCTCCTTCCCTCCCTCCCTCCCTCCCTTCATTCCTTCCTTCTTTCCTTCCTGCCTTCCCTCTTACCCTCCTTCCCTCCCTCCCTCCCTTCATTCCTTCCTTCTTTCCTTCCTGCCTTCCCTCTTTCCCTCCCTACCTCTCTCCCTCTCTTTCTTCCTTTTTCCTTTCTTCCCTCTCCAACCTCTTCTTTCCCATCTTTTCCCCTACTCTCCTTAACTTCCATTTCTCTCCCCCCCACCACCACAATCCCCTCTCCTCCCTCCCCTGTCTCTTCTCTTTCCTTCTCATTCCTTCTGTCTTGACAAATCTGTTTTTTTGGGGAAATCTTCTACACATGCCTATGATATGAAATAAAGATGGAGCTTGTTTGGTTAAGGTGGGGTGGGTTCTCTCCCTGCTGACTACTCTAGTTTCTCTGGCGTACTGATGGATTCCTTCTTGACCTTCTCTTGAAGTCTTATCTCCTTCTGTCTCCCCACTCTCCTACCCCCTCCCTTCTCTCACCATCCCCTTGACCATTTCCCAGTGTGCCAAGTCCTTTTTGCTCTAGTGCCAGCTTTCTGGGCTACCTTGGCCTTGATATTTCCCTATGAGAATCCAACTCATCCTTCAGGGTTGATTTCCTACCCAGGAAGCTTGGACAAGAGTCACGCAGCAGCCTCTGGTGTATCTTAACCCCTGAAGGTCTTTACCTGCTTATTATGGTTGAAATATAATCCTGACCAAAAGCTCATTGTATAGCCAAGCTAGTCTTAAACTTGTGATCTTCCTACTTCTGTCTCCTAAGTACTTGGATTACAGATGTATACCACCAAGCCAGGCCCTATGAATCTTTATAAACCAGCTGGCCACAAGTGGATCCGAGGGTATTTAAGCTATCAGGGCCATGTCTTCCTTCCTGACCAGACTGGAAAGTCCTATAGGGAAAGAGTTGAGCTTTGTGTCCAGCACTGGGCACGGAGAGGACATGCTGGGAACCATCTCTCTCTAGAGGACTGGTATAGCATGAATTCCAGCCTTTCTGGGGTCTGGCATAGCCTATCATGAATTATGACTAGGCTCTTAGCTATTCAGGGGATCACCAACCTATGTCTTGGCACAGATAACTTTCATGTGGTACTTGGCATATGGTGGGTCTGACCCAGCAAAGACCCAGCTCTTGGAGAAAGGGATTTCAGTGGAATAAAAGCTCTATCTATAAAATCAGCTGGCTCCTCCTCAGTCACAGTGGGAGGCATACTCCTCAATTCCCCACCTACTAGTGAAAAGAGAAATGTAACCTCAGCCCAGCAGAAGTAGGGTATGGGCACCAGCTGAGGCCTCTGGATCAAGAGCAGGTACCTTTTCTTATCAGCAGAGAGTGTCCTCAAGTTTTTAACCATCACCCTGCTGGCTCAGCTTCATTTGGACTTTTTCTGTTAAATAGTTATCTATGCAAATTCCTCAGGCCAGGAGCCCGATGCTGGAGTACCATGCTTGTGATAAGGTGGAATACCTTAGTCCACCTTATCCCCAACTTGTCATATTTTCTGACAGGGGTTCTCACATGCAGGTAGATCTCCTATAGCACCTTCCCTTACAGACAGCTTTGAGAACCATCCATACCATTTCCAGGTTGTGAGTACCTGCTCCCTGCTAGCCTCCTGTTGAGGAGGCCCTTGGAGGAACTCAAAGTACTGAGACAATGCATTGGGATCCCCACTGCTCTCTGGGTGCTTGGGGCAGGTCTTTATGCCTCTGTGGGTTTCAACTTCCACACCTATCCTGTGTATGTGAGGGCATGGGCTTGCATCACATGTAAGGATCTTTTTGGCTTTGAGACCTATTCTCTTATTTTCCTGCTGTTGGGCACACAGGAGGGTAGATTCCTATGGCTCTGTACAGTAGGGGATGGGGGTGTCTCAGATTCTAGGGATTTTTTTTACCCCTCCCCTCCACCCCTCTTTTTTTTCTTTCTTTAAGACAGTTTTATACAGCCCAGGCTGGCCTCAAACTTGCTATGTAGCTGAGAATGACCTTGGATTTTTGGTCCTCCTTCCTCTACCTCCTAAGTGTTGAGAGGATAAGCATGTCCCCCCCCATGCCTGGTTTATGGGGTGCTAGTTATCAAACTCAGGGCCTTGTGTATGCAAGCGAGGCAAGCCCTTTACCAACCAAGCTCCAGCCACAGGCCTCCAGGGGAAATACAACAGGGGCTACGTTCACAGGCATAGCAGTCACAGGTTGCCCTTCTTACCATGAATGGCTTTTGTACGGCTCTGGAATCAGGCAGAGCTGAGTTAAAAATCCTGTTGTCTCTCTCACCTACTAGTGACAAGTTATTTTATCTCATTGGGTTTCAATCTCTTTCTACGAAACAGACAGGTGACAAGGGTTGAATAAAAGTATGCAAAATCCTTCCAATGCAGGATTCAGAGCCCTGAATGTGCCACCAAGTGTTGCCTTTTTAGGACTCAGTGTGAATTTCCTTCTAAGATGAGGGTGTAGCTCAGTGGGTAGAGCGCTTGCCTAGCTTAGGCTCCAGATTGCATCCCTGGCGTTGCATTAACTGGCTGAGGTGGTGCATGCCTACCATCCAGGAGAATTAGAGGCAGGAATATCACAATTCAAAGTTAGGGCATGGGGTGATAGTTCCAATGCCTAGAAAGCCATCTTTAAAAGAAAAAGAAAATGCAGACTCAGCAGCACACTTGTCTGCAAACCCAGCACCCCTGTGAGGAAATGAACAGTGGAGGCAGGAGACTGTCTAGAAATGTGTGAGCCAGATAACCTGAGCAAGGAGACCCTGACTCAAGCAAAGTAGAAGGCAAGGGCTGATGCCTGAGGTGGTTCTGTGACCTGTGCACACACACACACACACACACACACACACACACACACACAGTTCTTTCAGCATTCCTTTGGAGGCAATAAGGACTATCCTGATGAGTGGCAAGAACTACAGAGATTAAACACTCTTCCAGGAGGTCAGAGGAGGGCTGTTTCACAGGCCTTTCTGTTGCCAGGTTCTGCACTGTGTGGTGCGGAGCAGCCCCCTCAGTTCTTGTATTGCCTGCTCTTTGCTTAAAACCTGCTTAAGCCAGCTGGTCCTAGTGTCTGTGGAAATGGGGAGGGGTGTAGAATTGGATAGGATTGTGGGGAAGCAGCTGTTTTACTTGGAGACTTGGGTGGACTGAGACTCATGTATAGAATTCATCTGGTCATTGCAATTTGTACTTTTGGGATGGGGGGGGTGGTGGTGAGAAGAAAATAGATTGCAGTCTGTTACAGACCCAGTGACTGCAAATCATTCTGAAAATTAGCTTTCTATGGGAAAATCCATATACTAATTAACTCCGTGGCCTCTCTAACGAGTTTAAGCACAATAGGGCCTCTGAAAATATCAAGGCATTTTGCAGCCGCCTTAAATTCTACCTAGGGAGACATGCCCATGGCTTTGGGCTGTTCTCAGGCTCTAGGACAAAAGGGGACTCTTAAATGATTCAACTCCTAGGGCAGAAGGCGGGTGCTGTGACTTCTGCATGTCACAGGGGCAGGATGGGGTGGGGTGGGGAGAGGCATAGCAAGCGCCAGTCTGGTCAGGATGGATGGTGCCCCTACCGCAGTGGCCTTGGTTGCCAGCTAGCTGAAGCCAAGACTTCCAACTGGGGATTCCCTATGAAGTAGTCAGGGGTTTTTTCACTGGAGCACTGCTGACTAGAACATTCCTGTGTGTGATGTACCAGGTTTGCCCAGGCAGGAAAGCCATGCCACGATCCAGATCCAGATAGCTCATCCTAGGTGGTACCTTCAAACAGATGGATTTTCCCTATCATGTCTGGTAGCCTGGGAAAGGAGCAGCTTGGCAGGGCACATGGCATGCATGTGTGCTCACCATAGAGGATCATGTGAACAGTCACGTGTATGTGTTTATGTAGAGCTGTACTTATGTGGACACACATACCCCTCCACATACCTCTACCTATAGCACTGAGGCTAAGAATAAGGCTTGCCATTTACATTTCCCAGAAACTTGGACCATCAGTCCACCCTAGTGTACCGATTGGAGTATACATCAGTGTGTCCTTCCTTGGGGGAACAAGAAGTCAAGACTCCTCTACCCTATCTCTTTCAAAAGATGCATGTGAATATCATTTATTGCCTTCATTTCTAGAGTGACAACCCAGGCATGATTCTGAATAGAGCTTTCTATGGCCCCTCTGGTTTTCCTATCACTACAAAGTGGCCTTATCCTTGCTCAGAACAGGAAGGCCAAGGCATTCTCCAAGGATGACCTGTAAAATCGCTAAGAGGTTGAGAGGGAAGGAGAGCAGGAAGAGCCAGGCCTGAGGATGCCCACAGTGGGGGACACCCAATGCCCATAGTGAGGAATATCTATAGTAAGGAATGCCCACAGTGAGGGGTGTCCATAGTAGGGCACTTCTACAGTAGGGAATGCCCACCGTGAGGGGTGTCCATAGTAGGGCACATCTACAGTAGGGGATGCCACAGTGGAGGTGTCCATAGTAGGGCACATCTACAGTAGGGGATGCCCACAGTGGGGGTGTCCATAGTAGGGCACATCTACAGTAGGGGATGCCCACAGTGGGGGTGTCCATAGTAGGGCACTTCTACAGTAGGGGATGCCCACAGGGGGGGACACCCAATGCCCACAGTGAGGAATATCTATAGTAAGGAATGCCCACAGTGAGGGGTGTCCATAGTGGGGGATATCTACAGTAAGGGAATGCCCAAAGTAGGAGACACCCTTCTCGTATGGCAGCTCTCATAGCTGTAATGGGTACTTGGGTTTTTAGTGTTCACTGTGTGCCTGGAACTGTTCAAGAGACCCCAGATTGCTGAAGCAACCCGACCAAGCATGCTCATCCTAGTGAGTAACAGGGTAGGGACTTGGGTGGAGTACACCTGTAGTGGTCTGGATTCCGAATGTCTCTCAAGGGCTCATGTTTTCGACACTTAGTCTCCAGCTGGGAGTAATGCTGGAGGTGGAACCTTTGCTTGGCCACACTTCCTGTCCCTGTTCTGATTCTGGACCCTGGGTGCACTGTGGCCAGCCTCCTCATGCCATGTTTTACCCACGTGAGGACCTGCACCCACTTGAGTTGTGAGTCAAAACGAGTCCTTTCTCTCCATAGCTGCTGATTATCATATGCTTGGTCCCAGCAATGAGATCTGTGAAGTCTACCCTGTACAGTAACTTAGCCTCTGGGGTTCTGGTAACACGGAAGGTTCAGGTATCGCATCTCCCCTTCCATGACTTGAAGATGACTGACTCATTTCCCACATGGCTGCTGCTTGAACTCTCTTGGCTCCAGGAGGACAGTGTGCGAGGCCTCCAGCCTCCTACTTGTCTGTCACAGCCCATGGCAGGTCCCTTAAGGAGGACCTGTTTGTTGGGTCCCTCATGCTACCCACACAGCATTAGACAGAAAGAGGCGTGAGGAGGCCTAGGCTCGCCTGGCTTGTGGAGTCCCAGAGGAAAGCAAACAATGATGCCTCACACACAGAGAGAGATGGGGGGCAGGGAGAGAGGGAGGAAGGGAGGAAGGGAAGGAGGGAGAGAGAGAGGGAGAGAGAGAGGGATGGGGAGGGGGAGGAGGGAGGGAGAGAGAGAAACAGACACACAGAGGGAGGGAGGGAGAGCCATAGAACCAAAGAAAAACCTACTTGCCTAGTGGACAGTGAACCAGATGGTTTCAGCAGTAAAGGAGAATGAGAGTGTGTGAAGCCCCACCATTTCCACCATCACAAAGCTTTGGGAATGTAGCATGGCTTCTCCAGGACGTGTGTGCTAGACCCTGCATAGTGAAGGCCTTGGAGTTCTTCAAAGTCTGTGCCTATAGTTTATACAAACTCTTCCACCACACTTATGTACACAGGCATATGTACACTTGTTCATATGCGCGCGCACACACACACATACACAGAGAGCTTGTGAGCTAGGATTGCTGTTCTGTGAGAGTGCAATGTCTTCTCATCAAGATGGACAATAAATCCAAAATGAAATTTCCAAAAGCTGAGCCGTGAGCAGGAGTCCCCTGAGGTCGACCTTGACCCACGAACTCTGGTGTCTGGGGCTTTTCCCTCTCTTTCTCTATAGAAAAAGTTACATTTTTCTTCCCTTCCCTTCCCTCTCTCCCTTCCCCTCCCCTTCCCTCTCTACCCTCTCTCTCCTCTCTCTCTCATTCCCCTTTTCTTCTCTCTTCTTTCCTCTCTCTTTTTCGAATGTGACAGACTCCTTCTGGCTGCCTTGTGAGACACAGGTCAGACTAGGTCAGATCTACTGATCCCACAGAAGGGTAAGCTTCCCAGCGGCTCTGTCCAGTGAGAGCTGCCTGTGAGGCTCTGTAAAGACCTGGAGGAGGGGAAGTCTGGGGCTGAGGGGGATGCACGGCTGGTACGTGTGTGAGGCTTTCTAGGAAGGAAGATAGCACTACAGAGGAGCTGAGGGCAGCATGTGCATTTGAGTGTGCAGAGGCTATGGAAGGCAGCCTGCCCTCTCTGTCCAGGGAAGCTCTGGTCTGTCTGGATCCCCTGTGGTATTCTCTTTATTATTAAAAGCTCTTTGGGGACATGGATTTGGGAAGGAAAAGGCTCTGGCTTCGACACGGGTCAATTCCCTACTTCATGGGGTGGAGGGAAGGGCTGTCTCCTCCCATGTGCCGCTGTCCACAAGATACGATGCTTATCACTTCAGGACACACAAAATCCACCTGTACCTCTTGTCAGTAGGAGACCTGGGAGAATTTCGCTGGATCATTAACAGTTCAGGACTCCCCTGGGCTGACAGCTTCCATAGTCAGGGAGCTAGATTTTCTTGGTAGACTGTGATCCTCAAGGAGTAGGAAGAGATCACCCCACCAAAGCCCAAACTCCAGAAGGGCTCAGGCAAAGCCCAGAACACTCTGAGATCTCTGGGGCTGGGGCTGAGTCTTGTCCACCCTCAGCAGCTTTTGTGTGATGGATGGTCTTATGAGGCCTGCCTTCTCCGAGGTCTGGCCCTGTGGCTCAGGCGGCTGCTTCCAGGGTTCTGAACCTGGGAGTCACTGAGAGAGAAGAGGGCTTTCTGAGCCTGGTACTCCAGAGACTGAAGCTGCACAGAAAGGATGAGAGAGATGGCTTCTTTTGAGATAGCAAGGGTGACCCTCACAGTCTATGGCTATTGTGATAATGATGACTCTGTCAGACACAGGAGCAAGGGCTAGGAGGAGGCTGAGGTGGCCTTAATGAGCTCTGGTAGATGGGGACAATAGACTTGATGTTCAAGGGCCTCTATCCTTTCTCTATTGTCCACTAGAGTCACACAAGTAGTTGATACATTGGGAAGGATGTGTTGAGAGACCGAATGACGGGTGGAGCAAATGGCTTAAAGTCATTTCCTCCAGTGCCCCATGGAACCTCTACTGGGACTATGCTGGTTTTTTGTCAACCTGGTACAAGCTAGGGCCATTTGGGAAGAGGGAACCTCATTTGAGAAAATATCCCCATCAAGCCAGACGATAGACAAGCCTGTGGGGAATTTTCTTGGTTAGTGACTAGTGTTGGAATGTTTAGCCCACTGTGGGCGGTATCATCCTCGGGTAAGTGGTTCTGGAGGGTGTAAGAGAACAGGCTGAGTGAGCTAGGACAGCAAGTCAGTAAGCAGCACTCCCCTCTGGTCTCTGTTTCAGTTCCGGCCCCCTGGTTCCTATTTCAGGTCCTGCCTTGGCTTCCTTCAGTGATGGGCTCTGGTCCGGATGTATAAGCCTCTCCTGGTTTCTTGTGGGCATTGACTTTATTAGAGCGGAGGAGACTAAGACAGTGACTTGGAGCCTTGATCCCAACAGTGTGCTTCTCTGGGTGTGAGTCTGGTACATCCTCTCTAAGGCCCAGCAGCCATCCTCTCCCTGGTCCCTCTACTCAAAGCTGATGTCTAACTCTCCTATGCCCACATTGCGCCTTCACCCTGTCTCCTAGATCAGACATTAGGACATTGCCTCTCATGTGATTCATTGGAGCTTTCCTTTGTGGGCTGAGACTTACGAGACCCTGGATTGCCCTTTTGTATTTGGAGGGTCCAGCTTTCCTAGCAGGCTGGGAACCCTGTCAGAAGTCTAAGAGAAATCTGACATTGTGGAACACTACTGTGGCATAAGCATTGCCCTGAGCCACAGGAAGCTGAGGCTGCTCATCTTGTTAGATATTGTGGAGTCAGATGCCTTGGACCTTAGTTTCCTTTCTTTCTTTCTTTCTTTCTTTCTTTCTTTCTTTCTTTCTTTCTTTCTTTCTTTCTTTCTTTTTCGTTTTTTCTTTTTTTTGTTTTTTCAAGATAGGGTTTTATGTAGCCCTGGCTGCCCTGGAACTCAGAAATCTGTCTGCCTCTGCCTCCCAAGTGCTGGGATTAAAGGCATGCGCCACCACTGCCCAGTGGGACCTTAGTTTTCTAATCTATAAAATGGGAGCAGTATTTGCTACCCCAGAGAACTACTTGGCAATTGATTCAATCAGTTAGTATGTGCCACTCGCTTAGAAGGGAGCTTAGTGTTAGCGAGTGCCCATGTCTATGGTCCAGATGTAGTGCTCAGTATTTCAGTGGAGCATCTCCAGGAATCTTCACGCCAAATCCATAATAGTGCACTGTGTGCAAGACCACAAAGGTCTCAAGGGATGGCAGCCCCAGTGCAGAGTGGGGCATGAGGAGTCTCAGACCCTTCTGCCTCTGGAGTCTGCCATCCCAAATGTTTCATCAGGAACCTCACGTTCCTGCCCTTTTCCTGGCAGCATCCCAAACCTCATTTACCCAAACAAGCCCCACTGTAGATGACAGACATAACAAAGGCCAGTGACCGGGAAACCACATGTCAGCATCTGGGGCTGCAGGGTGCAGGCCCACCTGAGTTAAGCATAGGCCCAGGCTGGAGTTCTGGAGTGGAGCTGCCCCTCCCTGCAGTAACAGCACTTCTTTTAAGTCAAATGTTGCCTGGAAGTCATTGCTTCAGCAATTACCTCTGAAACCCATTGTTTCCTCAGCCCCATTAACATGTCAGATCCTGGCAGCAGCTGACGGGGCAAACACCCCTCCGAGGGCTGCAATTCAATTTAAGGATCACCTCCCCTGCACAGGCAGCCGCGGAGCCGGCCCATCTCCAGATTTCACCAAATCGAGAAGAGAGTCTCAGGGCGCAGTTTGATCATGCTGCTTCCTAAATTAAAAACAAAATTGTAAGTGTTAAACATCTTTAACAAGTCATTAAGCCCCAGCCATAATCCAGAAAAAGTCCCTTAATGAGTAATGACATATGTTGTGAGCGCAGTTATCTCCTAATGTTGGATGCTGAGACGGTGTGATGAAATGGCACGGGCGCTCAGAAGGGATGGATCACCACTAATGGCAGGATAATTTGAGGCTGTTGGGCTGAGGACCCTGGAGGGCTGGGAAGGCAGCCTGAAGCTGGGCAGCCCGGCTATCTGGCCTGGCCAGGGTGGTCCTCAGTCTCCACAACCTGTCCTATCCCCCAGAGACCCTCTCTTTTTCCAGGGACGCTCTACCTGCAGACACAGGCTCAGCTCTGCTCCTGGCTGTGCCAGAAATGGATCTGCAAGATTCGAGAAACAGAAGTAGCCCCCAGTCACTGTCCCATGGCCACCAAGCTTCCCAAGCTCCCCTTAGTCCCTGGGCCTGTTCATAGCTCTGGTAGGCCTGCAGGATGCAGCCCCAGATTGTGACGCATGGCTCCCTGGTCTCTGGCCTTTGTTGTATCTGTCATCTATGAGGGGGCTTGCTTGGGTAAAGGGGGTTGGGGCTTGCTTCCAGGAAAGGGATTTCTTCCCAAGGGATTTCCTGCGTCCTTATGGACCACTCTGACTACTGTGCCCTCCTCTTCCGGGCTCAGGAGAAACTTCTGCATCCCTGTCTACAGCGTGAAGCTTTTATCTGCTGACTTTGGACTACAGAGTCCCCTATCCTGGATCAGATTTGATTTGGAGCGTGAGGAACAGCCCCCAGGAATAGGGTTTACCTTTCCTACTTGGCCATCTGCAACCTCAGCCCCACAGTGGCCGGGGGGTGTCACTCACTGTTAGATGTCATGTTCCTTGCTGGCTCTTGCTTGAGTGTGGCTCTTTGCCACACCGCTCAGAGATCACAGGGCAGGAGCCCATCTCTAATTGGGCTCCTAGAGATCAGCAGTCTCAGAGAATCAAGAAGTGGATTCTGAGACAAAGCATACCTCAGGCTTATGGGCTTAGGGGAGCAATAAAGAAAGGGGAGATGCTGGACAAGAAAGGACAGGAGGAGGAGGAGGAGGAGGAAGAGGCCTGCTGGTCACAGGCTGATCCCAGAGGCTCTGTCTGGGGTGGAGGTTAGTGAAAGCTCCTCTTCCAGGTTGAGCTTTCTTGAGGCAATTGATAAGCGCAGGGAGCCAAGTGCCCTTGACCAGGTTCCTCCTCTGAAAAGAAATCACTTTTTTTTTTTTTTGAAACAGGGATTTGCTATGCAACCGAGGCTAGCCTTAAACTAGCTATATAGGTCAATTTGGTTTTGAATGTGCAGCAATCTTCCTGCCTCAGCCTTCTGGAACCTGGGGTTGTAGGTATATGCTACCATGCCCCACTTTAAGTTAGCATATAAGATAGTAAAAAGTCTCATTCATACACACACACACACATGTATATATATATATATATCTGTAAACATAAAACCTTGTTCATATTCAATCCCTGGTTATCCCCCATGCCCACCCCTTATTGATTCCTCTTTCCTTGATAGTCACTCCCGTCTTCTTTGAACACACATACATACACACACATACACACACACACACACCACTGATTTCACATATGAAAGAAAACATGCCATGTCTTTCTTCTTGCCGTTTTTCACTCATTCATTCACTCATCCATATATTTATTTAACACATATCAATGGTCACTTTCTGCTCTCTGTCATTTACTAGCTGCCAAACGATGGTAGGGCACATTACACATGTTTTGCATTGAAAGCCCAGCCAGGTAGAGACGCAGACGCTGCTTTTAGGTTCCTTCTCTGAGAGGAGGAACCAAGGCTTGGAGATAGCCAGAAAGGGCTTTGTCTAAGGTCATGTGACCACAACGCAGAGTCAGGAGATGAACTCACACTTCAAGGCACTGGGCCACAGGCTCTTAAAGATATGAAGAATGTGTGTGTGTGTTATATATGTGTGCGCTGTGTGTGGTATGTGTGTGTGTGCCGTGTGTGTTCTCTGTGGGTGCTGTGTGTTCTCTGCGGGTGCTGTGTGTTATATGTGTGTGTTGTGTGTGTTATGTGTGTATGCTGTGTGTTATATGTGTGTGTTGTATGTGTTATGTGTGTGTGTTGTGTATGTTATGTACACATGTATTATGTGTGTGTGCTGTGTGTTACATGTGTGTTGTGTGTGTTATGTGTGTGTTGTGTGTGTTATGTACACATGTATTATGTGTGTATGCTGTGTGTTACATGTGTGTTGTGTGTGTTATGTGTATGTGCTGTGTGTGTTATGTACATGTGTGTTATGTGTGTATGCTGTGTGTTATATGTGTGTTGTGTGTGTTATGTGTGTGTGTTGTGTGTGTTATGTACACATGTATTATGTGTGTGTGCTGTGTGTTACATATGTGTTGTGTGTGTTATGTGTATGTGCTGTGTGTGTTATGTACATGTGTGTTATGTGTGTATGCTGTGTGTTATATGTGTGTTGTGTGTGTTATGTACACATGTATTATGTGTGTGTGCTGTGTGTTACATGTGTGTTGTGTGTGTTATGTGTATGTGCTGTGTGTGTTATGTACATGTGTGTTATGTGTGTATGCTGTGTGTTATATGTGTGTGTTGTGTGTATTCTGTACACGTGTATTATGTGTGTGTGCTGTGTGTTACATGTGTGTTGTGTGTTATGTATGTGCTGTGTGTTATGTACATGTGTGTTATGTGTGTATTTTGTGTTATATGTGTGTGTTGTGTGTTCTGTACATGTGTATTATGTGTGTGTGCTGTGTGTGTGCTTTCTCCCCCAAAGCCTTGTTGATACTAATACATTGGTTCTCAAACTGAAATCACTGTATGTTTGTGTATGTATGGGTAGTTGTGGATTCACATAGCGTGGGTTCCTGTGGAGAATGGAGTCAATGGAGGACAAGTCAAAGATGCCTTGAGCTCTTTCTACTTTATTTTCTGAGGCAGGGTCTAGCACTGAACCTGAGGTATCTGTTAGGCTGGTTGGCCACTGGGCTCCAGGAATCCACATGTCTTTGCTCTCTGCCCCTGTGCTGCTGGGATACAGTGTAGGCCACTGGATCCAGCTTTTACATGGGTGTGTGGGACCTACGACAGGCACAGAACCACCTCTCGAGTCCTGTTTTCCCAAGTACTTTTAAAATTAATTGGAGTAATCTTGCCCACAGAATGTCAGAATTGGAAGGAAGCAAAAGAGCTCCTGGTTAGGCCCTGTTCATAACAGATGAGGGAACTGTGTGAAGTCCCTGACCAATGAACAGTGCTGCTATAGCGGCTGGGCCTGCCAAGATGCAGCAGGAACTGCAACCTCCTGCTTCACAGCGTGGTGTTGTGTGCATGTGAGCGCAGCAAACGTCCTCATTGTGCAGCTTGCTTAAAAGCAAGAGAGCAACATCGCAGGAGAGGATTGCTTCCTGATGGTGCATTCAAGATTAGACTTACAGGGGCTTCCTGCAGAGCCCTTTCAATTGGCGCCAAGGGGAACAGCAGTGTCCATCAGGGGTTGGAGGAGGGTGGTTATAGTACCATGGAAGGCCTAGAGAAAGCAGAGCCTGCTTCAGATCCATGGCTGGTTCTGGATTCTGCCAGGGGTGTTCAACTTCACCTCACTCCTATGTCATATCCCTTTGCCTACACTAGGTTCTAGGTTTGAATCATACCCTCGACCCTTCCAGTTCAGTGACCCTTTCGATTCTGTGACCCTTCTTTTGTACACAGTAGCTTTCAAGCTACCTAGCCTTGGAGAATTTCCAAAGCTTGATCTGGGCTAGATATTTAAAGGCCAACACTGGCTACCCTGCCTTCTGTGCAAGCCTTTTGGGTCCAGTGGTGGCAGGGTGGGTGTCTGGAAGCCACATGTCGGCTAGTGCCATTAGCTAAAGTGTGTGAGGCTGAAACGCAGCCTTCTGTGCTTGGAGGGACAGTAGAAAGCTTGGCTGAGGCCCAGACTGAGAATGGCAAGAAGGCCGCTAGGACCCACTTGAGCTGAACCTGAGCTGTGACCCGAGGACAATTCCTGCCTGTCTATTTGAATGTTAAGTGTCATGGGCCAAGGAGCTGCTATGGTTTGAGGGTGAAAGGCTCTCCATTGGGCTCCTGTGTTTACAACTCTCAGTCCTCTAATAATGTGAGGCTGTGGGACCTTTTGGATATGACTAGCTGCCAGACGTGGGCTGTAAGGCCAGAGCTTCAGGTTTATAGAGCTCAGCCTGGTCTTAGCCTGAGCTCTGTCTTTCCTGTTTAGTGTCATTAGTAATCTGTGCTGAGAGCTCCCACAGTACCTTCCCCCCACAACACCTCCCTCCCCCATCCCATGCCTTGCCTCCTCACCATCCCCCCACCCGTATCATGCCATTCCCTTCCCCCCACGTGCCATGCCTACCCCCTGCCTCACCGTGCCTTCCGTATAAATGAGGAGCTGAATCTCCTAAAACCTGGAGTCAAAAGAAATCCATCTGTAAGTTGCTTCTATAAGGTATTTTGCCATAGTGACCAGAAAAAGTAACTACTATAGGCTCTCTGGGGTACACATCTTTGAGTCTCTGGACCACTTTCTGTTTCATCTTTATCCTTTTTCATCCATCTCCCTGGGGAAATAGGGAGCATCCCCAGGCTCCAGATGAGAAATGCCACGGAGAAAGAGCGAGGGGCTGGACGGCTGGGATGACACAGGCTTTACTTAGATGGCGACGTTCACAGCCTGCTGGCCACAGGGTTCGAGGGCCAAGAAAGCCCTCTTTGTTCTGGGCAGACAGTGCAAAGCCTCGTTGCCATAGCAGCCACTGCCACTTCCTGTACTCATCCCGGACAGCAGCTCAGCTGGGTCTGGGTTCAGGCCCTGAGAAGCCCGCGGCAGAGTTCAGCCTTGGACGTGGGGGGTCTGAGTCACTGAGACCCCGAGAGGAACAGAGGTTGATAGTCATCAGGGATGCCTTCCTGTGTCCTCATCTGAAGCTGACCGAGGGGCCAGCCAGGGACTGGGGATCCGGCCAGGCCAGGCTTTGGGGACACAGCTGCTAAAACAAAGCTGTTTATATCTTTTGTAATCAAGATGGCAGAGGGACCTGAACTTGAGGAAGTAGGAGAGAGGATTCCCTTTTGAGAATGAAAAACTAAACAGAGCGTGAAGAGTGCTAAGGACTGTGTTGGCTAAGAAGTCACTCCATACGGAGTGGTTAGTGACAGTATTACTAGGGCGGACTTGACAGAAACGTGAAGTTTGTAAGTCAGAATTGGCCACTTCCTCTGTTCAACCTTACACCTGAGTGCCCTGACCTTGGGGGACTGTAGTACCAAGGGGTGAGATCTGGCTTGGGAGTCATGCAGTTTGGATACAAACTTACTCCCACCACTTGCCCTCTGAGTGACCTTGAGTTGTCCCTGTCTGGTGTTCATCTCTCCTTCAGTTCAACAGGGCTATGAAAGCATCGTATGGACCACACAGCAGAGGTGAGTGAAAAACGCCAGGTGCCAGGTTGGTGCTACGTAAACCTTGTGAAGTGGATGAGTCTGGTCAGGTGGAGAATCATGACTGATGCTTCTCTGGAGTCCTCAAGGCTGCTGAGGTGTCACCCTCTCTAGGATGGAAGCTCAGCGGTGTAACTGAGTCTGGCTGCTCATCCTCAGTAGGGCCCTGTGCTGTCTGGCCTAGCTCAGCTGTCCCCTCTGATGGAAGCCCATCTGTCTGAACAGCCAATGAGTCAGCTGTTCAACCAGGCCCTCCTTCCTTATGTTGGCTGTTTGGACTTTGTTGAGATGATCTGAAAGTCGCCTTTCCAAAATCAGGCTTATTGATTTTTCCAAAATCAGGCTTATTTGATTTTGTTCGCTTTCTTTTCTTAAAGTTGGGGTCTCACTCTGTAGTCCTGGCTGTTCTGAAACTCTAAGAGATCCATTTGCTCTGCCTCCTGAGTGCTGGGATCAAAGGCGTGTCCCACCGACCTTGGCCTTCATTCACCTTTTCACAGACACAGTTGGATGAAGGGTGACACTCTTCACCGCCGGAATGAACCAGATCACTCCTAGTATTTCTAGGATTCTCTTGGCACTTGTAGTCAACCATATCCCTTCTCCCAGCTTCTTGATGGCTATGAATATGCTTTTTTTTTTTTTTTTTTTTTTTTTTTTTTTTGCAGTCTTATCTTTCTGCAAATGAATAGGAATGGAACCAGTGTGAAGTTTCTGGGATCTGGATCCCTTCCCCGGGGTTTATGTTTTCCAGATTCATCCTGGGAGTGTCATGGGTCAGCAGTAGGAGTTTTCCTTGCTATATTCCATTGTTTAGATTAGGATTTACTTATCAAAGGATGCTGGGTTGTTTCTATCTTTTAGCACATTAATTTTTGAATGATTAAAGCTGCAGTAAATATATATAGGTGTCGGTGTGAATATACGTTCTTTTTGTTTTTTTTGATAATTATTATTTTGTTTTTTTTAATTACTTTAAAAATTATGTATATGAAGTGTGTGTGTGTGTGTGTGTGTGTGTGTGTGTGTGTGCATATGACTGCAGATACCCACCATGGCCAGAAAAGGGCATCAGATCCCCTGGTGCTGGAATTGGAGAAGGTTGTGAGCCACCTGACATGGGTGCTGGGAACTGAACCCAGGTCCTCAACAGGAGCTGAGTGAGCTCTTCACTGTTGAGCTGTCTCTCCAGTCCCACATAGGCAAGTTATATTAACCTAGATGAAAGTCCAAATTGTCTCCCAAAGTCATTCTCCCATTTGTGTTTCCATAGCAATGTATGAGAGTCTCGGTTGTGCTGTGTTTTTTGTCAGAGCTTGGAACTACCTGCTTTAATTTTTCTTTTTTTTAGCCATTTCAATGAGTATGTTATAGCATCTCATTATGGTTTTAATTTACATTTTTCTAATGATTAATAATATTGGATTCTTTTAATTAATTAACATTTTCCACCCACATATCTTCTTTAGTGAAGTATCTGTTTAGAATTTTGCCTGTTTCTAATTTGGGTCGTGTTTTCTTATTATGGAGTTTTAAATTTTTTTTATATTTTCTTTATTAAGTACCCAGTTTGAAAATATATCAGGCCCCAGTCTATGGCTTACCTTACAGTCTCCCAACAGTGTTCCTCAGACATTAGAAGCTTTTAACTTTGTTGATGTCCAATTTATCAATTTTTTAAAAAGATTTACTTAATGTATGTGAGTACTCTATGTGCATGTACACTTGAGGAGGGGATCAGATCCCGTTACAGATGGTTGTGAGCCACCACGTGGTTGCTGGGAACTGAGCACAAGACCTCTGGAAGAGTAGTCAGTGCTCTTAACCACTGAGCCATCTCTCCAGCCCTCTAATTTATCTTTTTTTTTTTAAACAAATCATGTTTTTAGTGTTCCTGGTGTGGTCAACTTTCTTCGTTTGTTTCTTTCTTTCCTCCCTGTCTTCTTCCTTTCTCCCCTCCCCCTCCTCCTCTTCCTTCTCTTTTGGCTTATGGATATAGAATTGGTTGGTCCCTGTTGCTTGTTGGAAAGATTGCTGTTGCATCCCTACATTACTGCAAAGCAGTTAATTACATATGTAGGATCCTGTTGCTGGACATTGTTTTTTTTCTGTTGAACACAGCTTATTAGGCGTATTCCTTACCAACACCCCAGGATAGGATTAGTCTAGCTTTGTAGAAAACCTTATCCTCAGTCAGCAGGAACTCTCCAACTTTGTTGCTTTTTCAAAATTGCTACTTTGTTTCTATATATAAAGACTAGACTCACTCTGTTGAGTTTTTAAAAATTCTTCTGTGATTTTGATAGTGATTTGGCCTGCAGATCAGTTTGTGGAAAGTTGGTATCTGTTATACCATGTCTTTCTGTTTATGTATGCTCCCCCTGAATTATTTTATACAATTTTATACTTGCTAAGATATAGACATTCCATTTGTTTTGATAGCTTGACAACATTACTTCAGGTTTTAGGAGTATTGTTGTGAATGGTACTTCCAACATTGCAATTTTTTAATTGTTTGTTGCTGGCACATAGGTCAACTGGATTTTTGTATACGACTTTGTATGCTATGACCTTGCTATCTTTCCTACCAGCTTTTGCATAGTTTCTTTGCAACTTATGTGATTTTTCTGTGTAGACAACTATGCCACCCACCTATAGAGACAAGTTTATTTTTTCCTTTCTGTTCTGTATGCTTTTTACTGATTTTTTCCCGTCTTATCACATTGGTTAGCGTTTCTAATTCAGCGTTGAATAATATAAGCTGCGTCTGATATTTCTCTTGCTTGCACGCAGCTGCTGACTGGTGTTTCTGCTCTTGTCTTTATGATCCTCCCTGCACAGACCATCTGAAATAATCTTTGTAGATCAACCAGAATGGCACACAGGCTTCTGATCACAGCCCACAGAACTCTACAGTAGGCTCCCTGCTCTCTTCCGTCTCCCCTCTCTTACTTGCTGCTCCCCAACTACAGCATCCTCGTTTCCTGTTCTTACTCAAATATGCTGAGCATGCCCCCTAAGTTGGTACTTTCATCTTCCCTTTTTCCTTTGGGCACCCCGTTCTCTTGTATGGTTCTGGTTGCCTTCTCAGGTCCTCTGAGCTAATACAAGTCTCTGCACTAATGATTCTCTAACCATTCTTTCTATTCTATCTCTCTCACAGCACTTGTTGGTGCCTAAAATGATCTCTTATGTGTTTGTTTTCTATTTCTATCTATGCTATGCACTAGATCAACGTCCAGCCAAATAAAGACCTAGATTTGGCTTGGAGCAGCTCCGTTAAAAATATTTCCTCTGCTACACACTCAGGGTGGACATGGCAAGGACTTTGGCCAAGGAGATAGAAATGGAAATGGCTGGGTGAGGCATCTATAAAGGCTAATTAAAGAGACAAGCCATCTGGGACATGCCTTCTGCTCTTTGTCCTTCTTTGTGTGTGGAATGAGATGGCTGCTTCCTTGAGATTATGGGCAGCCATTGACTCTTGCCACAGAAACGCTGCAAAACAAACCGCCCCAAACGCTGTGCACTAGGAATCTCCCAGTTGGCTACAGTTCAGTGATCTCGCCCAGGCCAGGCTGTTTAGCTCTGTTTTGTGCTATAGCAGCTGAGGCCTCATTGCGTGTGCCTCATCCTCCCTCTGAGGCTTGCTCTTCTAGAGGCAGCACTGGCAATATGCAATGCTCTCCAAGGCTCCGGCTTAGATTTGCACATAGATACAGTCTGCCTCAGGCTACTGGCCATTGTGGCTGAACCTAAAGTGAAGAGACAGAGATGAGTTCCTTCCCTTAGCTGGGGGTTAGGGGGAGGGCTGAGAGAAGGGCTACAAGGAGGTGAGAGTTTGTCAGCTGTCTGTGGCAGTTGCAGAACTCCTAAGAAAACTACTTTAAAAGGAGAAAGGTTTTATTTTGACTCACAGGGTTAGAAGTTTCAGTGCATGATCCGTTGGAGCTGGTGTTTGGGAAGCATGTGTCAGTGAAAAGCTGTTTATCTCATGTTTGGAGGAGAACAGGGGGAGAGCCAATACAGAGACAGAGGGAGGGAGGGAAGGAGAGGAAGAGAGAGACAGAGAGACTCAATACACTATACCCTTCTTCAAGAGATTTCTTTCTTTGACCAGGGCCCACCTCTTAATGCTTCTGCCCTCTCCCAATACAGACTAAGTCTTCCCCACAGGATGGTTCCAGGCCATGCAGAGAGGTTAAGGATGAGAAGGGACACAAGGAATTCTGACTTGTAGTCTCAATGAGGCCAAAGAAGCTAGACTGCGGAGGAGAAACTAGAATGGTAAAAAAGTTTTGATTGGAGAGAGGGCTTTTTTAAAATGGGGGATGTTGGAGGTGGCACAGCTTCTGGTTGTTCTAAAGCCTCAGGTGTTGGAGACAACAAACTGGAGGCTAAGGAGGCTGAGAAGGGAAAGGCTGGGAAGAGGCCATTCTCCATCTGCACACTCAAGACATGCAACTGGTAAGGCTGGGTGCAAGAACTCCAGTGACCCCCTCCCCCAAGCGAGAAAGAGTCATCTGCGGGGGCCAGAAGAAGCCAAGGAAGTGAGGCCCAACGGCAAAGGACTTCCAGGAGCCTGAGGTCTCACAAGGAAGAGAGACAAAGGTGGCCAAGGTCATATTTATTGTCTATGGTGCTCCTTGAGACTTAGCCCGTGAGATGAGTGCTCTCTGGCATGAGACCGGTTCCCAGTACTCCTCTGTAAGCCTCACTCCTCTGCTGCTCACTGTCCCAAACCAGAACTCCAGACCCGGTCCCAGAGTTTGCCCATTTTCTCTTCCCATTCCAATTCCAATTAATTTTATATCATAAATATATTTCCATTCATTCCCCACCAAGATTCAGGAAAAGCACCCCCAAACACCTCAGAAGCTGCTTCAAAAGAAAATTTCTAGCTAGTCTGCAGCCTGCTTCTCATGGTCCTTCTCCCACAAGGTAAGACGCTAACACTGAACGTGACTCAGCTAAGTGCTTGCTGCGCAAGCTTGAAGATACCATGCTAGAGCCCTGGCACCCATGTGAAGAAAGCTGGGTTCGGCGGTGTGCGCCTATAACCCCAGCCCTGAGGAAGCGTGTCCCGCAATTCCAGAGAGTCTAGACAAACTGGTGAGTTCCAGGTTCAGTGTGAGGCACAGTCTCAAACAACAGGGTAGAGAGGGATAGAGGAAGAGACTTGCTGACAACTTCTGATCTACACACACACACACACACACATGCATGCGTGTGCACACACATGGATATGAGGTGCATGTGCACACACACCTCTAATTCCTCTTCTTCAAGGTACGTGTGTAACCAGAGCCCTGTCCTGCAAAGCCAAGCATAAAAAGTTCTTTTCCACCCTCCCACCCACCTTTACATATAAGAGCCAGCCAGAAAGAAATTAATTTTCTCATTTCCAAACAGCTTTGTATCTCCCATACTGTAGAAAGAAATGCCACCATGGGGGGGGGGGCGGGGCAGAAGAATCTCCGCAGACCTGCTGAGCTCCCCCCCCAGAGCCCTGGCCCACAGTTTTCAGGGAGGCCTATTTCTCAAAGTCCCCTTCTTCTTTGATGCTAGAGATAAACAAGGGCTTCGGGGTCTTCACTGGGAAGGCCCTGGGTCACCTAAGCCAGCTAGCAAATACTTTTGTGATGCTCTTCTCTGTTATCCGGTGTTTTGCTCTGGGGTGCTGGTCATGACCTTTACGATGCACCTTTCCTTTCCGCTCTTTACCTTCTTCTCTTTTGCACCCCGTTTTAGGCTTGCACCACCCCTCAGCCCTTATTCTTCTAGCCACACACCTGCCTCCTGTTTCTCCCCAGGAAATCCATTATCTGACACCTCAGGGAACCACTCCGATGTTGGCAGAATCCAAAATCACACTCTGTGGAGAAGCCAATCCTGACATACCTGCTTTGTCTCTCAGATGCATGAATACGGGGTGGGG